>NC_142514.1:152749062-153053593 GCF_057876585.1 Rhinolophus sinicus | reverse complement strand
TCCTCTGTCATCTCTCCCAGTCCCCACCACACCACGGGACGGTCAGGGCCATGATGATCCGCATTTCAGAGAGGAGGTAACTGGTGCACAGAGAGGTAAAGTGATGAAAGTCGCACACAGCCAGGATTCTAACCCAGGCCTGATGGCTCACATTCCAGGGCTCCTTTACACTGTGCCATCTCCCAGCTTCTGGGTTTCTTGTTTATCTATCTCAGACTATCCCATCGGATTGAAAGTCAGTTATACACTCACACTATCTCACAGGAATACAAAGTGAGTGTGCGCACGCACACGCACACACAAAACACACACGCTTCGTATATCTACTCACCGGGTACCCTCAATGCACACACCATAAACACACACTCCCACCACGACCCTGGCGGGCACAGTCTAGCCCTTCCCTGCATACACATAGCACACAGGTCACTGCTGTGCTGCCTGTCACATGTACCTCTCCTCTGCCCCGCGCTCACACCTCCAAGGCCCTAGGACCCAAGGAGGGGTAGGGGAATGAGGCTCCCAGAGCTTAGGGAAAAGTCTGAAATTTTTTCTTGTCCAAGTGTGGAAACTCTTCCTGAACCTTCCACTAGATCACTGTTAAATGTGGTTAAACAGGCTGGAGCCACTTCAACTAAAAGTGGAACCTGTGAAAGCCATCCCATAGTCTAATTAAATATTTTTCAAACTTTTTTCACCATGACTCACAGTAAGAAATACAAATATATACAAATATAAATAAAACAAAAGCTTTACAAAATAATGTTTCCTCCGTTAATGTGTAATGCATTCTTCTATTTTCTATTCTCTCTTTTTTCTTAAAGCTGGTTGTGATTCACTAAGTTGATTTCATAATCTGTGAATGCGTGGCACCCTATAGGTCTAAGTAATTGTAACATATCCATCATGAAATGGCACAGTCATGAAAAACGCTAATGTGTGACATCCCAAGGCAGAGAGGGCAGGATTGGTCAGGGTCCCCAGCCCATCCAGGGCATGCCCCCCAGGACAGCCATGTGGAAGGTCTGCGCCTGACACAGGAGGGGCACTAGTCTCCAGGGCCTAGAGGAGCCTTCTTGGACAGGCAGGGCAGAGGAGGCCTCACCTGGACTGAGAAGGTCTGCCCCTCGGGTTCATGGCTCCCCACCAGTGTGTAGCTGCCCTTCCCAGACAGGTAGTAGTAGAGGCCATCAAATGTCTCCACATGGTACTGTCCCCACGCCCGGCAGATGCTGTCCCTCTCAGGGCCGGCATTGTACACTAAGCCCAGGAAAAGAGAACCTGTCTGTGTGGCTGTAGTGGGCATGGAGCAGGGCCACCTCCGTTCCCCCCAGTCCAGGATCCCCGGGCCTCAGGCCCACAGCTTTTCCTGTACCCATGGCCCCTCCCAGGGTGGGATGGAGCCCAGACCCACCCATCTGACAACGAGGTCCAGTGGCATTGAAGCGTCTGCAGTCACAGAAGGTTGGGTGCACGCACTCACCCCCGTTGAAGCAGGAGAACAAGTCTGCAAAGGAGACACAAAAGGCACCTCCCCATCAAGCCGAGACTGACAGCATCCTCCTCCTGCCAGGGCACCAGGCCCTCCCAGAGCTGCATGGAACTCAAGATGCCCATCCCAGGCAGCCCCAGCATTCCTCAGGAGCTAGCCTTACTGGGGGCACAAACAGTGTGCCTCATACCACTGCCCGGCCCCACCCCTGGCAGGGAGGTGACATGGGGTCTCAGAGTACCCTCCTTCAGTATGTACCAAGTGGCCCCCAGGCCAGCCCCACCTGGGCCTTCAGCAACCACAACTACAAGTTCCTGGCTCCCAGGCAAGGCAGAGGCTATGGAGCACGTGGGGTAGCAGAGAAGGTGCCAGAGATCTTCAAGCACTGCTCCTCCTCACTGTTCCATAAGTGCAGAGGCCACAACATAAACCAGGGGAGGCGGAAAGGCCTCCTCGCACTTGGAATGCAGTAGAGAGAAAGGCTGCGGAGGTCGACACCACAAAGCAGAGCAGTGTGTGAGGAACGGAGCCATGAGGTAAGAGGAGTGGCCACGGGCGCAGGACAGATGAAGGGGAATGCCACGGAGCACAGAAAGAGGCCACAGAAACAGGGTGACGTGCAGAGGGAAAGGACGACTGAACAAGGAAGCACCATCTCCCTGGAGTGGGCAGTGTGAGAGAGGAAAGCCACAGGGCCATCTGTGGTCACAAGAACAGGACACTGAAGAGGAAGCTGTCCTCAGCCAGGAAGGAGAACACAGAGTGAAGTTGGAGGCCGGGGCTGAGGGACGTGGAAAGAAACCCCGCGTGGGGAAAAGAGGTCACAGGAGGCCTGGGGGGAGCCCCATCCTGCCCTCACAGGCCTCCCACACGCAGCCCACAGACCACAGGGAGGGGGCCACTTACAAGATGGTGCACATTTGGCTCGATGGAGCCGCCTTTCCCAGGAAGACATGGACAAGGCATCCAGGGCTTCAGCCTCCTTTTAAAAAAGGAAGAAGATGTGATCAAGAGCTGACCTCAGGGACGGCAGACTTCCTGGAGGTCACAGACTTTCCTATCCATCACCTGGAGAGAGGCAGGCCCCATACCCCTTGGTGCCCCAGCCATTTCACCTCCCCAGGCCCGTCTCTGAGAGGTATGGAAGGGAGAATTTTCAAGCCTGCCCTAGGCCCAGAGGAGAGAAGGCTGGTTTTTACCCTTCAAAGTGGCATCTTGGTGGCCTGAACACACCCTCTCCCCTCTATGCTTCCGGATCCCCCAGCCTCCCCTCCCTAGTAAACTTCTGTGTCCTCCACAGCCCAACACAAAACCCCCTTGTCTGGAGAACAAACACAGTTCCTCCTCACCACAGAAACCACATGAGGGAGAGCAAGGAAACAAAGGCAGCCCCTCACCCCAGGGCAGGGGAACGTCTCACCCCATCCCTCACCCCAACCTTTTGGGCTCTTCCAACAGGAGCAAAAACAGTGCCTCACAGATCACCAGCCACAGTCCTCAGAACTCAGCTCTGTGTCGGGATTCTCCCTGATACCACAGACCTGAGGAGGACACAGGCAAAGCATAGCCAAGAAATCCTCTTTTCCAGACCACAAATCCCAACACTTGGCCTCTCCAGACATAAACCACCTGAAATTAGGACTGTCCCAAACGTCCTGTGTGTTCAGCCACCACATGGCTAGCTGAGTGGGACACCTGACCTTGCAAAACTCCAGTCTGAGGTGTCTAATGCCACCTGGCACTGGGACCCTGGGCACACCAGGCTCCTCCCCTCTCAGACCCTCAACCTCCCCATTTGGGTAACTTCCCAGAACTATATGCCCAGCCCCGGGCCAGGGGCAATGAACAGTACAAAGTCCCTGCCCTCAGAGAGCTCACATTCTCGTTCACAAGCCCAACAAGGCACAATCCACATTCTGGGTATTTGTCTCATTCCTGCCTCCATCATGGTCAGCTCTCCCAGCTTACTCCCCAACCTCCAGCAAAGGACACGGAACACAGAAAGGATTCAGAACCCTTGGTCCCCGAGTCCACCCGCTGCTCTGAGTCTCTTCACCTAAACCCTGGAACTCATCCCCTCCCTCTTCACTGTCCAGCTGACCCCTGGGAGGTCACTGGCCCCTTCTTGGCCAGGTTTCAATGTTCTCATGGCACTTTGGTCCTGGATCCTGGGTCCTCCCTGCCTCTCCTTACCCTGCAGACCCCAGCTGAGCCCCAGGAGTCAGGCTGCCTACCCTGGTCGTACTCCACCTCACTGGCCCTCAGAGACTACAGGAAAGAAAGAGAGCAGCCAGGGAAAACAATCAACACTGAGGACCCCTAACCCCTGAAGAGCTGAACTAAACTTGGTCTTTGTGTCTCTACATTCCTCACATCTACCTCACATAAAGCCTCTGAGATTGGTGTTCTAAGGTTAAAACAGCCTGTGCTGCAAAGAGTCAAGGTCATTTTCTGAAGAAAAATTTAGATCCTGTCTAAGTGATTCGTCTTCAGTGTAGAGTGCAAGTTCTTAATCATTTTTATGAACATCTTTGACAATCTAGTGAAGACTATGGGCTCCTTCTCAAAGCAATGTCTCTAAATACCTAAAATAAAACATCAGATGACAAAGGATATCAAATATATTGCAATATAGCTATGAAAATATTTTATCAAAATGTGTGACATAATAATATTTGTACTTCTTTATTAATACATTAAATAACAAGACTTAGAAGCAGGCATTATCACTGCCCAAATTTTGAAGTCGTGGGCATCCGTGAGCTCTAGAGATGCCCACAACTGAACGGGGATAGGAAAGATCTGGGATTTCTATTGGTGACAGACACCGCTAACACGCTGTGGTTTGTAGCCTATAGTAATAACCACAGGGAATGCTAAATTTCCGTTAGATTGGGGACCTGTAAATAACGATGCATTTCCCCCCATCCAAGTTCATGGACCCCTCGTCTACAGGCTGAGCTCTAAAGGAATGAGGCAGCATTGAAATGAATGGTGGTCGGCTGTTAGTCTGGGACAACCCCCCACCCTTATGAATGAGGGTATTCCAGGCAGAAGCCCCTGCAGGGTCCCCAGGTTCACTTTCTAGCGAATGGCATTATTCCCCATGCCCGACTCCAGTTACCTTAAAAGAGGGCCATTCTAACCCCTTATTTGCTCTCAGGAGTAATGTGAGAATCCTATGGGGGTTCCCTGGGTCAGACGCTTCCCAAGGAAAAGCGTGGGGTTACCCTGGAGTCCAGCACGGAAGGAAGCCGCCAGGGGAAAAGGTGCTGGGGATCATTTCCCTCATTGAAATACAGGGATTTCTGGAGTCCTGTGGGGCATTCATGGTGCCAGGGAACAGGTCACTGTACCAGGAGACCCAGCTCCACCTGCTCTGGGGACCCTGGCAAGTCATCCACCAACCTTGATTTCCCCAGCTATGAAAGAATGACCACATTATCTTTCAACTCAAATTATAACTGACTGTAATTCTAAAATTTGGGAACTACAAAAGTGGGCAAGTGAGAAATAAAAACCCCAGATAATCCATACATTAGAGAATAAGTGTGCCCCCTCCTACCTTGGGGTCTTCATATCTATTTCCAAAGGGCAGGGATTTGGGACACATTGCTCCCTATTATAAATGGTTCTCCCAACCTGCTGGCACAAGGGGCGACCCAGAGCTGATTCCTAGGGCACCAGGGGTGAAGAGAGGCTCAAGACACTTGGAGGGGCCTGGCTGCAGGTGGGCTGGATTTGTAACATGTCTGTGGTTGTAGAAAGGAGACAAATGCACGCCAGGATTAGAAAGAGAACCTTAGTTACCTGACCCAGAGACCGAAGAAGTTTGGTAAAGAGAGAAAACAAACCACCACCTCTCTCAAAAGCACAGAGGACCCCAGGAGGGTATGCAACAGGGACTGGTCAAGACTCAGAGGATGGTAGCTCAGGGCTCTGCCTCTCATCCAACCCTTCCTTGCAAACCCCACCAGGTGGCCCAGTTTTTCTCTCCTCTCAGGGCAGCATTGCTGGGGCTCAGGGTATGGAGCGGGGCCTCTAAAAGGGTTTAGGGCCTTCACAAGCCAGACAGGGAAGAGAGAACTCCATTCTCCTAAACTCTCACCTTCCTACTTTCACACTAGAGTGGGGAGAGAGCCCCGCTGTCTCCTGATAGTGCTTTGGTGCCCTACTCCCCTAATTTAAAAAAAATGAGTCAGCTACAGGACCCCAAGAGATTAGAAGAGTGGAAATAAAGTGTTTTATGAATTTGCATACTTGATACACATACCAGAACCTTGTTTGCTCCCTTCTGAATAAATGCAGAGGCAGTCTTCCTGCAACCTACAGAGCTCCCTGCCAGCCTCAGACCCCAGCAGAAATAAGCCTCTGCCCAGCAAAGCACCCCTTCCTCAAGCCACTCTTACCTGGCCCCCCATCATTGTTGTCGCATCTCCTATGGCACGGGTCACCTCCTGATGGCCGTGGCTAGATGAGAAATAAGTCTAACATGGATGAGGCTGTAGGATTGGGCCATGCCCCCCACTACTCCCGGCCCATGCCACCCTCTGTGCTTAACCCCTGGGGTCACCCACACCAGGAGTAAAGATGGGAGCAGTGGATGGGGTACCCGCAAGCTCCAACTTACCCGTGGTCCCGGGCTGGCTCAGGTTGCTGCGCTGCATTGCCCGGGGGCGTGGGTGCTGAGGCTGGGGAGGGGGATTACTCTCCACTCAAGATTCCCCCCCATTGTTGGGCCTCCAACCACCCCATCCCCTTCTAGGAAGCCTCCCCCACATCAACACCCATCCCTTCCATTCCCTTCCCTGCAGCCCTCTCGAATTCTTTCTCACCCTCTCTGGTAACTCCACAACAAGGGTCTCTCTCTTTCCTCCCACTCTCTGTTCCAAGTTCACCCTAGTTCCCCACCTTGGGTCTCCTCCACCCTACCCAGCTTAGGACCCAGTCCCCTTACTGGCCTCTCTTTCCTTCCGCGCCCCATCTCTTCCGACCCTCTCAGTGGTTATCCCCCTGCCTCCCTCAACCCTTCTCTTTTTCCTCCCTCTCTCCACCCTGCCTATGCCTTCCCTAAACGTTCCCCCAGCCCGGGCCAGCCCTCGTCCACACCCCTCTCACCGACAGTCTGCATCCACAGGGACTCCCCTGCCCGCTCACCCCGGGACAGCCAGACGCAAACCAGGAGCAGACAGAGCGCGGGTGCGGGATCGCACGGGGCTGGGGCCCCCATAGGGGCTCGTGGGTACTGAGAAGCCTGAGCGGGGCCCGGGGTCCCGAGTGACTCTCCGGGTGAAGGCTAGCTCACACCTCCACTCGTCGGCTGCCAACCGTCTCGCTCTCTTACCCCAGGGTTCCCTCGGCCCCACCTCCCAGGCGCGTAGCTCCTCCTCCAGCTAGAGTGACAGGACTGCCCGGCTCATTACCATCATTTAAGGGCCTGAGGAAGATCCAGCCTTCGCCCTGCGTGGATTGTGGCTGCCCCTCCGCAGGAGAGGCGGGCTTCAGATCGCTCAGCCCTAAGTCCCCTGGGGGAGCAGGGAGGCAGCCTGTGCAGCTTCTAACATCCCTTACCCCTTACTCCTCAGAGATCCCTAGCTCAGGACCTTGAGTCCTGGAAGCCCCTTACAGCAGAGACCCAAGATGCTGGTGTGTGTCTGGTGCCCCACTCGCCTTTTACAGAGGCCGTGGGACATGCCATTCAGTGCTCAGTAGCAAGCAGGGTTCAGGACTACAGAGTGCTAGCCTGTGATCCCACCAGTCCCCACGGCGGCCTCCTGGGTCCCCAGGTCTGCCCTCTATGCTCAGCCTTGAGCAGCTCAGAAATGCTGACTTAACGTCGGAAGTGACTCACACTCCCATATTACTGCTCCCATCAAGGCCAGACTCTGACAAAACAAAACAAAAAATAACTTTAACTTTGTAAAAAAGGTACACTCCCTGTCTGGCAAGAAATTTAAATTTTAAAATGGTGAAAATGTGGGCCTGAGAGCTTTGGGAACCTGTGCATTGGTCACTTGGCCAATTGAGTGTTGGAACACCAACTAGATACCGGGACTTGGAGATGATGATGACGATGGCCCCAGCAGACCTCTGGGCAGGGGTATAGATTTGGGATGCATGCATTCATTCATTCATTCATTCATTCATTCATTCATTCATTCAATTAAGTTGTTGAGCATCTATTCCTTACTGCACACTGTTCGGGGAATAGAGTGGTAAATAAAGCACGCACAGCTATCCCCACAGGGGATTTAAAGTCGGGGACATAGATAGGAAGGTGAAGAGGCAAGAGCCAAGGATGGGGTATGGTTAGAGAGTGAGTGAAGGCAGGATGGTCTCAGAGGAAGCTTGAAAAGGCACATTCACGTGAGAGGAGAACCAGGACTCGGAGCTGCCCCCAAAACCAAGAGGGAAGCATTTTAAGAAGGAGAGAGTCTGTGGGGGTGGCAGTTATGTTAAAGGATTGGGACCCCATTTCCCCTTGTAAGGGCATTTGTCACCCTGCCTGGATTCTACATGTGAAATAAACAGCCATATGACATATCATGAAATGTAGAGGATCAACGAAGTGAGTTGGAGAGGAACGTGTTTCGTGTCTCGTTCCTGGACCTTTGAAAAATCCCTCCAGTCTTTCCCTTTTATCTCCGACTTAATTGGTTTAGTACTAAGGTGAGAACATGGATAAGATTTTAAGGCTCTTTCCGGGGGGATTTACATTTTAAACTAGGCAACGATTTAGCCCAAATCAGTCTGCTGGCAAAACTTCAGCAATTCGGTGTGGAATGCCAAGGAGGAGATCTTTAGGAGCCCTTGAAGTTACAATTGTCAGGTTCACTGATTCAAGCTGCTGTCCACCTCCTGCCCCCTGACATGGTGCACACACATCAGTCCCCCATCCTGGGTTACGTCCAGGCACAAGCTCCACAAAGGTCCCCACTCTTCCCAACCACACCTGTTATACTACACCTTTCCTGGCCCCCTCTTTCCTCTCTGTCTGCCCCAGGCTTGGTTCATCTTTGTCTTTGCACCCAGCACTAGACCTTCAGCACACTTGGGTTGGATTGAATAAAATGGACCAAATGGGGTTTGGGCCCTGGGTGAAGGTCAGCCAGAAATCCGACTGTCATTGCCAGGCCCTTTCATGCTTCAGTGAATGGGTGTATAGGTGTGTTTGGGGGTGGGGTGGGGTGGGCTAGAGGGGGTGGGAGAAGAAGTTGGATGAAGAGGGGCACTTTCACCCACTGACTCTGGCCTCTATGGGCCACCATATGACCCCGCCTCAAGAAATTCACAGCTCAAAGATTTCTTCCTAGTGGGAAGAGGTCATTGTGGAATGCACGCTGAAGGTGAGACAGTGGTAGCCTTAGGAAGGCAAATGGGCCTCTGTGTATCCAGAGAAAGCTGACTAGGTTACCTCACTCCCTACTTATCCATGTGAGAGTCTCAGAACCTCTTAATTCCGACCCCACAAAAAACGTCCCAAACCTTCTCCCCACGCGTCCAGAGATCCTCTCTTTCAATTGCGTGCGTTCGCAGTCATTCCAAAAGGATTGGAATAGCGCCAGCCATCCACCTCCACCGTCACCACTACATTACACACTGGAGCCAGGGGCGTCAGTGGGAGGAGACAAGTTCCCGACAGGTGTCTCCGGCCTCCCAGAGGCCCCGCCCCGCTCCCGCCAGGGCCCCGCCCCCACCCGCCAAGGCCCCACGGGTCAACGTCGCCGCTCCTGCCAGCTCCCAGCAGCCAGGCACCCCAAGGAACGACTTGTGCAGCGACGCCGCGCGATCTGTCCCAGCCATGGACCGGAAGGTGGCCCGAGAATTCCGGCATAAGGTCAGAGCTGCTAGGGGCTCCCCAAGTGCCTGGGGACCCTCCCTTTACCAGTCGAGCCTGAGTTTCTAGGTAGGCTGGGACCCTGAGGGTCATTTGATTGCCAGCAGGAATCGCCAGTAAAATGAGGGAGGAACACGGATACTCCAGATGTAGGAACTATTAAACTGATCTGAAAGTGTCCTTCCTCCTTCTGCCCTCCAGGGGCTGGCGCTGGTACTTCTCTGGGGTTGGAATTCCTTCCAGCCTTGGCGGGCTGGGGGAGAGGATACTTCTGTTTGATGCCCCAGTGGGCAAATCCCGCAGCGCCTTCCTAGTGCTCCCAGCTCAGACGGAGCATGTGGAGAGGGTCAGAGGAAGTGTCTGAGCAGTGAGGATTCTCAGGAAGGGGAACTGCCTGTGTCTGTCCTTTGATCTCAAAATACTTCAAGTCCCCTCCCTGCCTAAGGGTATTTCTTAGGTCCCAAACAAGCAGCTGAGGAACTGCTGCTGGTTAGGGGGCAATGAGAGGAAGGGAGGAGGTCCAGAGAGTCCACCAGGACCTTCCAGCAGAATCACTCTCCCCTGGTGTGTCCCACGAAGGGGACTCATTGGTGGTCTGGGATCCTCAGACACCATCCCTGGAAGCTGATGGAGTTCATCCAGGGCATTTCCAGAACAGTGTCCAGAAATCTGCAAGAGCCACTGAGGCCCTGAGGTCACACAGGACCTTTCCTGGAGACACAGAGGACCTCCTCACCAGGTTTTGGGATGCCTCAGAGCCCAGGGGTGAAACCAGGGGTGCCAGGCCCTGCCTGAGGGGCGAGTGACTATGTGCCCTGAGGCCCTCCCAGAGCCCAGAGGGACAGGACAGTGTCTTTAGACCAAGCCAAACCCCTCCCAGGCCTGAGGGGCAGAGCTCAGGTAGGCAAGACCAGGGTGATTTACCTCTCTCTCCCCATAGAGAGGCCCTGTGGAGATTGAGGAGCCAGTCATTGCAGGGCTAAGGGCCAGGGGCTGGGGAGTCAATCATTCACTGAATAAACATGTTTTGAGCACCCATTATGTGCCAGACCCAGTCTCTGCCCTCAAACTGTTGGTGGTGTAGATGGGAGGCAGACCTTCCACTAGTAATTACCCGTGGCTAGCTGCTGAGTGTTGGGATCAAGGTTTGTTGGGGGCACAAAGGGGGCAACTCATACTGGCGACGTCTCCCTAAAACGAAGCCTTGGGTGAGAGATAACAGCAAGTTCAGCAGGAGTTGGGGGCTGGCGAAAGGCTAGGGGAGTGTGAAACAGTGTTCACCAGTGTACCCTGTTGCAAAGGGACGTGAGGGGAGAAATTTCAGACGTGAGGACATTTGGTGAGTGTAGATTTCAGACAACCCACTTTGAAAGAGCACCCCAAGACTCAGGCTTGAATTTCACTTTCCTGCTCCTGGGCTAAAAGTAAATTCGGGTCTTCTTTTGCCTTCTTCCCGTAGAGTACTGGTCTTTGCCTCTTTGGGGAGAATTACCTGTGGGATCCCCTGTCTAATTCAGCCCCTGGAGTAGCCCCTATTCCTCTTCCCCTTTGGAGCCCACAGGCTCCAAAGGGCCTCAGGTCTCTGTGTTTCCACTGCCCTTCTCTTCCTCATCACAAGTCATTACCTATTAATGCCCCTGTGAGTGCAGGCGGGGCAGGCGCCATGCTGGGCAAGGCCTGGGCTGGACTTTGTGCCCTGCAGCTTCAGAGGCGGCAGCAGCCTTCCCCTCCCAGGTTGGAGATCATCTAGGAACTGGGGAAAAGGGATGAAGCAGCAGAGGATAGAGATAGGGGTACACAGGCATATTGGGTGAAATCTACTGCTTGCTGTCAATTGCTTTCTGGATGACCCCTCCTTAGTGTTTCACAGCAAATTGACCCCTTAAGAATGATTTGTAATCTAAATCCTTAGTGGTTGGAGGTAACATTAAAGGTAGTGTGTTGTCATGGAAAGTGCTGTGTGACCCTGAGCCAGTTATTAACCTCTCTGTGCCCCTGTTCTCTAATTTGTTAAATGAGGATAACAGTAATATTTAACTAGTAAGATTACTGTGAATGCTGAATGAGATCTACACATGTGTGGGGAGCTTAAATCGACCCTGGCACTGCTGTTTATGTGGAGCTTCAGTGTCTGCTGCTGTTGTCTATTATCTGGGGTTATGCCGAACTGGTGTCAGATCTGAACCCTGTCACTCATTGTAACAAGTGAGACCTTGGGCAAGCCACATAATATCTCCAAGCTTCAGTTTCCTCAGCTGTAAGATGAAACCCCTAGTGCTTACCTCATAGGACAGGATATATTAAATAGGAACTCAAGTACTGGCTACTCTGGACACATAGTAACCATTTGGTAAATGGCCACACTGTTTCTGCCAGTGCCTCCAGAGCAACAGGAATCTGTTCCTCTGGGCTTGTGCAGTTTCTCAAGGCCACCAGCAGCACTTGCCTGGCCTACCCGGTCACAGCCTTGGGCCAGGATACCAAGGGACGAGGAAAACGACATCAGAAACTAAGGCTTCTTCCCCAGAGAACCAGCTTCTGCAAAGCAGGCTGCCCCTCTGCTCACTCACCTGCATGGAGCAAGAACTCGGTTACTCATTTGCTCAAAAAGTATTTATTGCCTGTACAGTAACCATGCGTCTACGGGTATCTATAGTGTACCCTTCCCAAGGCCAGGCATCCGGAGGTGGGGTGGGATACATTAGAAGGTCACAAAGAACCTGCCTTCTAGGGATTCGCTTATCATTCATTCATGCATACATGCAGTAAATGTTGACAGAGCTCCGAATATATGCCACACGGCTCTCTAAGCACCGAACAACAAAACAAACTCCTTGCCCTTTTAGAGAGTACATTCTAGTAGGGAAGACAGAGAGTTAACAAATAAACCAATAAAAGTATCATAAAATGCCAAGTAGTGATAAATGTGATGAAAAAATAAAGGGATGAGAGGATAGAAAGTAACAAGGTGGTATTCTCTATTTAGGGGAGTCAGGAAGGCCTCTCTGAAGAGGTGATATTTGAGCAGAGACCGGGAAGAAGTGAGGGAAGGAGCCATGGGAATATATGTGGAAGAGCATTCCGAGAGAGAGAACAGCAAGTGCAAAGGCCCTGTGGCAAGCATATGCTTGCCTTCTTTCGGAAGGGCAAGTAGGATGGTGTTTCTGAGAGGAATTATGGAATGGAGAGTAGTGGGAGATGGATTGGAGGAGTGGTGGAAGCCTGCTGGGCCATGGTCAAGACTTTGGAATTCGTTGTAAGTGTGATGAGAAGCCAGCAGACGAGTGACATGACTGATTTACGTTTCAAAGGAATTGCTTGACTGCTCATAGAGAGCAGACTGACAGAGCCAAGAGAGGAACCCATTTAGGAGGCTTTTACAGTAGCCCAGGCCAGAGGTGGGGGCTTGGACTATCGTGAGGAGTGCTCAGACCCAGGGCACATGGTAGAGCTAAACCGGATGGGCTTTGTGGGTGGGTTGGCTGTGGGTGTGAAGAGACTCAAAGATGAGTCCACATTTTGGGAGGAGGAGCAAGAGTAGGAGGTGGTGGAAACTAAGAATTCCGTTTTGGATATTTTCAGTTGAAGACACGGGTTAGACCTTCAAATAGAGAGGGGACTGAGAAGGCTGGTACTTGTTAGGAATGTGAAGACTGAAGGAGAGGTCCATGCTACAGAGAAACCTCAGTGAGTCCTTTGGGTTTAGATGACAGTGCAAGCCCCGTGACTGATGAGTCACTCAGAGAGATAGTGCAGATGGAGAGAAGACCCAGGACAGAGTCCAGGGCACCCCAACCTTTAGAGGAAAAGGAATAGCAAGTGAGGCAGGAGACCCAGGAGAAGGGGGCGTGGTCAGCTGTGCCACGCACCGACTCAAAGGCGACCAACCAGGGTCTTGAAAAGATGAAGTTATGATTATAAAGCAAGAGTCAAGTAAACCCAGTACTATCTGGGATACAAGCTGTGAAGGTCTGGGAAGAGTGTGGCTGGATCCATTCATCCCACCAACATTTATGAAGAGCCCACTCTCTCAGCTACTGAGAAAATCGATTTTGTATCATCTATTCTTACTTAGTTTTATTTAACAAACATTTAGAACTTACTATTTGCTAGGCACTGTTCGAAGCATTTAACAGTAATTTATGAATAGCAAAAAAGTTATTAATTCCCTCATAAAAGGATGAAATGGTATGAAACTGATACCTTTATCCCATTTTACAGATGAGGGAACTGAAGCACAGAGAGGTATAGACCCAGGTGGGGAAGGGGCTTGTTGGCTTCACTCTCTGCACTGCCCCCAGGCCTGTGTCTGGGACACTCGCAGATTAGTGGGGAGACAGGCGGGCGGCGTGGCGAGTCCCTTGGTAAGGGTGGAAACAAAGGGTTGTCATGTGCGGAGAGTGACAGGACAGGCTTTCTGGCAGAGCCTGAGGAAAGGCTTGACCAAGGAGAGCTGAGGTTTGAATCAAGGAGTCTTAAAGGTGCAGGAAGAGGTCACAGAGGAAATGCTGCTGGCACCACCACCACTAAGAGCTAACATTTCGTACCAGCCAGGGTCACGGCAGGAAGCAGCTGGCTCATCCAAACCGGAAACTGAAGAGAGTTTTATGAAGGCACTCTGTAGAGGGAAGGGCAGGTACCTGTGGGGCCGTAAGTCTTGTTAATACAGCCTGGGAGGTGCAGCTGCTGGAAGCCAGGTGTTCCTGAAGGCGAGGGAAGGGCGAGTCCCCAGAACAGGGGAGAGCCATGGCTGCAGAGAGAAGCCCGCCTCAGGTGAGGGAACCTGCCTAACTATCCCACATCGCGAGAACTGGGAATCAGAACCCATTCTCTGTCTCCTCACGCCCTCTCACCACCTGTTGGCTGAACACAGCAGGAAGCAGAGGGCAGGGAGCTCCCCAAAGCTTCCTGGGGCACAGGGCAGGGCAGCGAAGGCTGGAGAGTGGGCCTGGAAGCACAAAGAAAGAGATCCAGCAACAGTTTGGAGCCCTGGGCTCTGTCCTAAGTGCTTTACATGCAATCACTCATTTAATCCCTACCACAGCCCAAGGTCAAGTGGAACAACATGCATTATTTAATTTGTTCTTCTCTCCTTCTCTCCCTTTGGCTGGGTGCACACATGGAGGTGAATTTACATGAGCTGAAGGTTGAGTGCTTTCCCTACGCGGCTGTCCAGAAGGGCCAGACCACACAGAGGAATGCCGGAGACGAGGCTGGAGAGGGCCCAAGGCCAAATCCAGAATTTGCCTCCTGTGCCCTGTACAGGCCTACAGCACACAGCCAGTTGAGCATCAGCCAGAGAATGCTGATGCTAGAGGGAGGGGACCACACACAAGGTCAGACACAAGGTCAGCAGGGATGGGGGGATTGATGTGATAAAGAGACCCCCCCAACTGTTATTTGTCGATGGTAGGCTCCTTTAGGATTTCTGTGCCCATCATCAAGAGGGATCTAAGAAAAGGAAAAGCTTTCTAAATCCAGTTGGAGAAAGAAGACATGGTATCTTACACACAGTAGGTGCCCCATAAATGTGTATTCCACAAATGCACACACAAAACATTATATCTAGTAACTGGGTACTAAATGGTGGTTTGAAAAAAAGCAGAGGCTTTGGAGCCAGCAGGCATAGGATGGAGTCTCATTTCTGCCACTTACTTCTCTGAGCCTCTATTTCCTCATCTGTGAAATGGAGATAATAATATCCGTCTACCTCAGAAGGTTTTGGGAGATTAGAGACAATACATGTGAACCTCGTCAGATGTGGTAGACGGTCAGTTAGCAGAGTATGCCTGAATGAGGGTACTGGGCAAGAAGGGCGTCAGGCTGGGAGCTGGGTGAGGAGGCTCTGGGCCGTGCATGGTCAGGAAAGACTCTAGAAGAGAGGGCTTGCATTCCCCTTCAATGAAGGCAGGGTTGGGGGATGAGGGAGGGCAGTCCATCGTGCATGGATGTGGGAATTACTCTTTTGTGATGAGCTAGAACTGAGCTAAGAGGAGAAAGATCCAGGAGCTGCGGCAGGCGTGTGCTGAGACGTTACCGGGAGGTGGTCACCCCAGGACTGGCCAAGTGGTTGGAAGGGAGGCTCCAGACTAGAGCAGCTGGAGTTCCTTCGTCATTCAGTGGACACCACTGAGCACTGTGCACCTGTGTTGAAGGCCTATGGTGCGCAGGTGCTTTACACATACCTGGGCACAGGGTATCAGGAGAGTGGCACAAAGTGCCCTCGAGCAGGCGCTCCCGAAGCTGATCCTCGGACCGGAGCTGGCCGGATCCTCCTGGTCAGTTTGCTAGGACGCAGACTCCAGGAGGAGGGGAGGCCATATTAAGTCATTGAAATATTTAAAAAGCAAAATTTGAATTATGGTGGTGATGTTATTGCATGTTCAGGCTTCCAGAGAAAGTTCCATCTTTCTCAGTTGTCTTTCTCTTAAAGCCAAAAGAGTGAGGTGGAAGGGTGTGTGTCTTCCCTGAGGGGTGGTCAGGGGACAAAGCAGTGCTGTTCTCTCTGAGTCCTTTGGAGACACTACCAGGAGAGCAGTGACAGGACCTCTATTTTGATTTATCACTTAGATTTGTATTTAAAGAGCATTCCACGTAATCCAGGTATGTTTCCTCAGCTGTTGTGGTATATAGGTAATTTTTTAAATGGACAAGTCAGAATTGTCGAGGTCGATGGATCATTCTGAGTGAGGAGAAGGAGGTCCGTGTTTTGGGGGAAGGGTCTGTTTGGCTGCAGCCTGCGTCCCACTTAGGAAATGGTGGAGATACCCCTGGAAAGCAGGTAAGGACAGAACTGAAGACGAGGATTTGAGTGACCTAACTGGTGAGAATGACTGAACGTCAGGCTAAAGAGCTGAACTTGCTGTTGCCACAGGAGACTGGTAGGATGTGATTTCTGGATAAAGTGGTCAGCATCGGCCAGCTACCCACCAGGACTAGGAGCCCAGGAACACCAGGAACAGGCTCTTTTCCACAAAGACCATCTCTAGGTGATCTATGCTTGGCCGGGAAGGCAGAAAAACAGAATCCTGGACTATAACATTGGCAGTTGCCTTTGTCTTCTACTCCCACTTTCCAGGCAGTGTGTAAACTGCCTACCAAGGACAGTCCATCACTTCTGACACCTAATGATGCAGTGGGAAGCATCTGTGCAAGAAGGGGTGGGAGAGAGCTTTAGTCCTGAGGCCTCAGCCAGCAAGAGATTCTCTCTTCTATCCTTTTTCTCATGGCACCCTACCCCCGCCCCCCGAAGGCTGGAATTGAGCTAGAAGCGCTTTCGTCAGGGTGTTCTCATTCCGCCAGAGCATGTGGGATTTTTATGCTTCCCTTGGAGAGAACATCCACGGTTCAGAGAGTCATTCAAAAGATCTTCTGTTTTCTTGCTCATTATGGACCAAGCGAAAAGGGTTTTTTCAGCCGTGCAAAAGAGAGAGATGGGGATTTGAGATAAGGAAGAACTTGAGAGCAAAGGGTTTGAAATTTTGGCCTACAGAGGGCGTGGAGTTTTTCCCAGGAAGGCCTGACTCACACACTCATTGGTACAGCAGGAAGAGTGTGGGCCTTGGAATCAGATAGACCAAGGTTCAAGTCTTAACTCTGTCTCTTATTAGCTGTGGGACCTTAGGTGAGTTGACATAACCTCTCTGATCTTCAGTTTCCTCATCTGCAACATGATGTGAGAATACCAGGCCTCGTAGGGCTGGTGAGATAGACAAATGGAAGAAAAACCAAGAAAAGCTCCTGGTGCCAGCCCATGGGGACTCCGCAAACATTATTTCCTTTCCCCTTCTGTTCCCATAATTCCCCTCCTCCCATCTGATTGTGTGGACACACCAGGCGGCAGGGTGGACAAATCCATTCACTACTTATTTACTGACCACTTATCATGCGTTCGGCACAAGGAGTTTAGAACAAACAAACCTCATCCTTCCCCTCATTGGGGTTTTCTGTCTGATGAAGGAAACAAACCAATTCACAAAAAAGGCAAGACATTAAGTTACAAATTGTGACTGCTGCAATGAAGGAATCGGAATATTTCGGAGCGGGAGCTAGGGGATGGAATGAGTTCTGTTCGGGTCGGTGAGCAGGAAGCCCTCCCTGGGAAGGAGGCCAGCCATGCAGGGGAGTAGGAAGCAAGCCAGGCAGAGGGAGGAGCACCCGCCGAGGCCCTGAGGCTGAAGCTGGGGAGGCCTGTGGGAGGCACAGATTGGAGGCCTGTGTAGCAGGAAGAGCCAAGCTGGGCTTTGATGAGTCAAAGTAAGGAATTTGGATTTGGATTCGATTTTAGGTACAATGAGAAGCTATTAAGCAACCACAAGTGATATGATCTAATTGGTAAAGAAAATTCTGGCGCCGGACCCTAGGGGAGTTCAGAATTTTTCTCTGCTCAGACTCCTCTAACACAGCCAAATGTGGGTAGCCCAGGCCTATCTCAGGAGGTCCCCCCCCAGCCCCCCCATATAGGCCCAGGCAGAGGACGGAGAGAGAGTCCAGGCTGTTTCCTCATAGAGATGGGCTTTGGGAGATAGCCTTACGCGGTGTGTGCAAGAGCCCAGGATACCACCCTAAGATACAAGACCATCCACTCAAGCAGATGCTTCCACCCACCACCCAGCTGGCTGGGAGCCCCTGGCCTGGAGGAGAAGGGCGGTAAAATAGGACAAAGAGGGTGTGCCCTCATTGGGCAAGTGGGGTGAACTTCTGTAGCAGCTGAAGCCCAGCTGTGAGTCAGTGGAGGGCAAGCCTCCTAGGTTATTCTCATCTTCATTGAAATGCTCAGCCTGACTTTAGAGAGAAGCGGGGAGTCAGGTGGAGACCAGCTAGCTGTACTCTGTACCCCTGCTCAGACCAGAAATCCCCCGGACTGGGCCTAGTGTGTTGGGACAGACAGACTGCCCCAGCCTTCCAGAACCCCTGAGATACCCATAGAAAGAGACAGAGCTGCTCTGGCCCTTCTCTGAGGACCAATCAGCAGCAGCATCTCCCTGTGGAGGGTTGAGGCCCTGGACCCTGCTGTTGGGGCTGGAGGCTGCAGGAGGGAGGCACAGTGATTCCCTCGAGCCTCCTTCCCTCTCTTACCCAGTCTCAGGCTGAAGAGAGAGCCAAGGATACAGGGCATAGAGAGTCACACTACCCTACCCTATGGAGTGGAATCTGGGACTGGGCTACCAGCTCCCCTGGGGCTGAGGTGCTCATGAAAACGTGCTTGACCCTGACCTTGGAGTCCCAGCCATTGACGTCAGCAAAGATGAAATAATGTAACCTGACTCTCCCCTATGGGTGTGGGTGTGTGTGTGGGGGGGCTGTCTGCAGGCACCTGGGGAGGGGAAGGAGTGGCCAGAAGTCAGGGGCCAGAACCCAGCTTAGGCCAGGAGGGGACAGGGTGGAGCTGCCCCCGGCACTGGTGACACAGAAGAAATCTATTGTGAGGTGCTTCCGGCGGGTGGGATGTGCTATCTGAGCGAGTGGCCCAAATCCTTTCTGAAAGCAGTTATCCGGCACTACAGCCACCAACAGGTAAAAAGAAAAGGAACGGGCTCCCTCCATATTGGGGAGCCTACGCTGTGGTTGCTACCCTGGCCCCGGGCGACACAGCCTGGGGGGTGAGTGGCAGCACTGCTGCCATGGGTGTATTGCTGTCACACGTGTGCACAGGTGTGTGCATCTGCCTGGGGCAAGGCTCGGCCTGCCACATCTGGAGGTGCAGAGGTGCTCCCCTAGCCACGTTAGGGTGGTCTGATGTGTTGGGTCAGAAGGCCAGCCTGGCCTCGGGTTCCCTCCTCTCCTCACAACCCCAGCCCTGAGGACATGCTGAGGAGGTCCCCAGCAGTCGCCTCCCCCTCACTGGGGTCTGCGATGGGGATGTTGGGCCTGGAGCTATAATTCTGCCCTTGGGTTTTCCAGGTGGATTTTCTGATCGAAAATGATGCAGAGAAGGACTATCTGTATGACGTGCTGCGGATGTACCACCAGTAAGTGTGCTGGGTCCAGCGCCTGTGGACCAGCCGGGTGCCTCTGTCTGCAGGGAGCCCTGGTGGAGGTGGTTCTGAGACGGGAAGACCTCCCCATCCCATTCTGGGGAGATGGGGTCGGAGGGAAGGCACGTTCTCAAGGCTCCTGGGAACCAAATGGACACACCCGTCACTTGTCCCAGCAAATATTTACACAGACACTCTGTGCGTGGCTCTGTGCTAGGGGCTAGGGGCACACGTGTGAGCACAGCAGACTGATTACTGCCCTCGGGTTGCTCGCAATCTGATGGGGGAGGCTATCAAGTAGCCAGAGAGGTTCAAATCGAATGTGACTGCTGGGACAGGGCAGGAAATGCCAGCCGGCCCCAGCATCAGGTGTCTCTTATCACCCACCTACTTTCTGATTCATTCAGCATACACTTATAAGCTCCTGCCCCTTGCTGGGTACCATGCAGAATCTGGCAATGAATAAGATCTACTTTCTTTCCTCAACTTACTCGTGGCCTGGAGAGGGGAGATAGACCATAAAACACGAAGAACTCTAATATACGTTACAGTAAAATAACATAAATAGAAGTAAAAGCAGGATGTGAAGAAAGGATTTTTCACTTCTAACTGAGGAGGGAAGGACCAAGACGCCTTGAGCTAGGGTTTGAAGCATACGAAGGATTCTGATAGGTGGGAATACCAGGGACTGGCATTCCAGGATAAGGGGTCAACATGAGCCCAGGTGCAGAGAGGTGAAAGCACAGGTGTGAGTGGGAAATGACAAGGAACCTGGGGGAGTAGAGCTCGGGGCTCACAGGGACCATACACATCCACGAGGCTGGGGCAGGTCCACGGAGACAGGTCGTGGAGGCCCTGAGCCTGCCAGAGAGAATGGATCATGTGGGTAGCCATCGAACGGTTTTGAAAAGAGGAGTGACTTACATTTAGAAAAGGTTAGAAAAGAGCGAGCAAGTCTGCAGGCAGCTAGAGAGGTGCAGGCCAGGGGCGCTGACGGCCTGAGCAGTGAGAGGAGGACGCATGTGAGAGGTACTGTGAAGGGAGAATTTAATTTACCGAGTTTAGCTGCAGGCTAAGTGAGAGACGGTGGGGGGTATAGAGGGGTCACCACCGTCTCACATGAGGTTTCCTGTCTGGAAAGACCTGGGCTTCAGAACGAGGCAGAGTGGAGTTTGAATCCGGACTTGATTTTATTTGCAAAATGGGTTAACCATCCTTACCTCACCAGTTTCCTTGTGGTGCTCACATGAGAGAACAAAGCTCTTTGGAAGCCCCTGGCCTAAGTTCGGGGCTCTGGGCTTTTCAGGAGAGTTTTCCTCAATCCCAAGGCCTGAGCCCAATGGGTGGAGACACAGCCCGGTACTGCTTCCTCTGGGAATCCTTGGGTCTCAGAGGTCATGGCTATGGGTGCGGCTCCACCTCTTCCCCGTGTCTCCGCAGGACCATGGACGTGGCCGTGCTTGTGGGAGACCTGAAGCTGGTCATCAACGAGCCCAGCCGCTTGCCACTGTTTGACGCCATCAGGCCCCTGATCCCGCTGAAGCACCAGGTGGAGTACGACGAACTGACCCCCCGGCGCTCCAGGTGCGAGTGGGAAGTGACAAGTCACCTGGACAGGGGCAGGGCGTAGGAGAGATCACCCTGGGATGGACAGGGCCGCTCACTAGTGGGAGGGGCAGCACTGGGGGTCAGGCCAGAGCTGAGCCATCACCGACTTCTCCTATGGCAGGAAGCTGAAGGAGGTGCGTCTGGACCGTCTGCACCCAGAAGGCCTTGGGCTCAGCGTGCGTGGCGGCCTCGAGTTCGGCTGTGGGCTCTTCATCTCCCACCTCATCAAAGGCGGCCAGGCAGACAACGTCGGGCTCCAAGTGAGTGAGTGGAGTCCTCAGGCTTCCTGCCTCTCCCCTTCCTCACTCACTGGACTATGTGGCATCACATGGTCACCTTATCTGAGACTTTGGGATAGGAAGAGGCTGACACATCCTGACAGATCTTCCACAGGCCCGTAGAAATCAGGCTGCAGACAATTGTCTGTTTTCTTGAGTCAAGCTGGGAACTTGGCTTGTGGCTACTTCTACTGCACTACACCCCACCTCCCCTACCTCCTAGTTATATCTGGACCCCTGAAGCTTTGGACGTGTAGCCTTTTACTGAAAGAAACAAGGAAATCCTGGTGTAGTATGGTGCTTCAGAGCAGACTCTGGAGCCAGGCTATCCTGGCTTTGCTTTTCATTAGTTGCGTGACTTTGGTGAAAACACTTAACCCTGTGCCTCAGTTTTCTCACCTATAAAATGGAGCTGATGGTGACACTATCTACCTCATTAGGTTGTTATGAGGAATACATCAATTCATATTATAAAGTACTTATAACAGTGCCAGGCACATACGTGCTCTGTGTTTGTGAAGTAAGCAGAGAGGGAGATGGAAGAAACACCTAGAATGTGCCAGGTAACATGTGTACAATCAGTTCCCATTATATGCTTTGGCTGTCTCATCCTCATTTTATAGAGTTGATAGAGGCTTAGATCTTGAGTCACAGCCAGTAAGTGACAGAGCCAAAATTTGGATCCCTGTGCCCTAACTGCCAAGCCCAAGGATCTCTCTTCAACACCCCAGGTGCCTCTC
Source organism: Rhinolophus sinicus (assembly GCF_057876585.1). NCBI lineage: Eukaryota > Metazoa > Chordata > Mammalia > Chiroptera > Rhinolophidae > Rhinolophus > Rhinolophus sinicus. The sequence goes on along the minus strand of NC_142514.1, from coordinate 153,031,661 downwards.
CTCTGGGGTCCCCACACCTGGGTGTCTGAGCAGAGATGGGCAGACCTCCAGGTCTCCCTCCTGCCGGAGCCCAGAGCTGTGTTTTGTATGTCCATCTGAAGGAGGCCCTCTCACCCCCTCCCAGCATGTTATCAACATCTCAATCCGAGCGGCTGAGCCAGGGGCTTCAGGGGGCGAAGGGTATAAGACACCGTGGAAAGGGAGGTGGAGACTGGGAGCTGACAGACAACGCTTTGTTCTCAATCCCTGTCTCACGGCTTGCCGGTGGCATCTGAAATTTCAGTCGCTTCATTATTCCTCTCCTGTGCAGCACATTTTCCAGCCCAGAAACGCAGCCAGAGAAAAACCATAATGAGCTCCTCTTCTGGCATCAGCAGAGGCCCTCTTTTTTCCAGGGTGAGCTCTCCTCTTAGGATAAGCATTTCTCAATGATGTCTCCGTGATTGGGGGCATGGGGGCATTTTAATGAAACAAAGTTTTATCTTCCCGCCTGTTTCTCAGGCTTATGAATTATCCACCCTTTCTGGGGCTGACAGGCTCATCTCTCCTTTGTGCCTCTGTCCCTCAGATCGTCATTTCATTGTGGCCCTGGCACAAAGAGCCTTTTTGCAGGGCTCCATGCGGGAGTGAGAGGGAGAGGAAAGCTGATCCTGCAACCTGAGCCAAGAGCTGTGTGGGAATCATTCTGATTGGGGTCCCGGGCAGCTTCTCTTTAGGAACAAGACAGGGAACTTCATTTACAGGAGCTGGGGGAAATGTCTGCATCCATTCACCTGTCTGGGTTCACGTTTCTGGGGAGATCTCATGGCTGAGAGAGGCTAGAGGAAGATTCTGGAAGGCAGGGGAGGAGCATATTCACACACAAACTACTGATTTGACCTATGAGGCTGGGCCACGGGTGGGGGGGGCGTGGACCCAGCAATAGGACCCAGCCTTGGGCCCCCAGCTCTCTGCTCTTATCTCCCTACTGTAGATATTTCACATTGTTTTTTCAAGTGTATCCTGTGTGAACCTATGTCCCCTGCCATGCACAAGGTGGTGTGTGCTGCACGACTTGCTGTATAGTCCAGGGCTGCAGAATGATTTTCTGTGCCTTGGTTGTTCCAGCTGTAAAATGGGTGCAGTAATCCCTGTCTTTCCTATGGGACCTGAGGGCTCTGATAGGTGGCAAGGATCCAGAGAGCGCACAACACAGGGGATTGCAGCCAGGCTTGGCCAGGTGCCCTTCTTTTCTGCTTCCAGATGCCCAATAGACAACGCTTATTATCAGTGAGGGAGACCTGACTTCAAATCCCAGCGACACTGTTTACTGGCTGGGTGACCTTAAGCAAGTGATTTCACCTGTCTGAGCCTCAGTTTCCTCATCTTATTAACAGAAACAGAGTTGTTAAAAAAAAGTAGGTGCAAGGAGTTAGTCCACCTGTTCTCCTTACAGGAGTTGGCCCCAGAAACCTAAAGAGTTCTTCAGTGAGCCCCTTCCTATGGCAACTTTTTGAGCCCCTTGACACTTCTGTCAGGCCCTGGAGAAGATTAGGGTCTGTGTCCACGTGAGGAAGTGTCCAGGTAGCAACAGCGAGAAGGTGACTGGGGGTAAGAGTTGGCCTAGAGGACCCCTCAGAGGCTGTCTGCCCAGCCCCCAGACCCCACAGAGCGTCCTCCACATGTACCAACAAGTCTCCAAAGGGTCACCCAGATGACCTGCTCTGGCCTCAGGCTGGAGAGGTGCATCCAGATCCAGTCTCTGTTTTATAGCTAATGGCTGTGTGACCTTAGACAAAACTTCACCTCCCTGGGCCTGTTTCTACTGACCTCTGAGGGTCCTTCCAGCACTGCAGTTATTAAATGAGAAGCTTCAGGCCTGATTCCAGGGCTGAGGTGCTTGGAGGAACCCCAGGCAGTGTCCAGCAGGGGGCAATCTCACCACGCGTCTGTATCCAGGGCTGGCCTCTCAGGCCCCACAGCCCTCATCTCTCCCAATCTAATGAGGCTTAAGTCCTGAGAAGAGGAACATGATCCGAGTATTTAAGCTCAGGCCCAACTAATGAAAACAATAGCAACCATGTATTGATTACATATGGAGTGCCAGACACCGGCTAACTTTACATGTACATACTCACTTAATTCTCACAGCAACCACAGCATTTTCCCATTTTACAGATGAGGGAAACAGGTCCAGAAAGTTCAAGAGACTTGCCAAGGTCACACAGCTAATAAGAATAAAAGCAGGAATTCAGACCCAAGACAACGTATGCCAAAGCCTTATATTCATTCACCGTTCTTTGCTTATGCCGAGAATAGGAATTCAGAGGTCAGGGCTGTGGTAGATTAAAATGTCCATCAAGTTTCCACTGAGTGGAAAAAAAGAGATCGGCTGTGTGTCAGTGATGTAAGCATGAGTCAGGAGTCATGGAAATTCCCCACTGGATCCATTAGGGTGTTGCAGGGGAATCTGCTCCTTGGGGCAGGGTGGGGCAAAGGCCAGGCAAGAGCTGCTGGAATCTGGGTGATTCCACGGGGGTGAAAGAGACCCCAGAGTGAAGGTGCAGACTCTTGACTTCTTCTCCCAGCTCTGCTACCCACTCTCTGTGCCCCTCCCCTGCTGTCTTGGTTCCCCCTATAAAATGGGGCAGAAAGACTGCTTGGAAGTGCCACCGCCCTGGGATACCCCTGGCTGATGGAGGGTGGGTTGGTTGTGACAAGGCTCTAGGACACACATATCAAGATTTCTTCTGAAGGAATGCATAGCTGCCATCCCCCTTCCTGGAGAGCAGGCCCGGGGCAGCCGCCAGTGAGCCTGCCCAGCCGCCTGACTTCCCTCAACCTGGTGCTCATTCTCTCTGTCTGTGGCCAAGGTAGGGGACGAGATCGTTCGGATCAATGGATATTCCATCTCCTCATGTACCCACGAGGAGGTCATTAACCTCATCCGCACCAAGAAGACTGTGTCCATCAAAGTGAGACGTGAGTGAGGCTAGACGGTGGGGGACGCTGATGGTGGGGTGGGGTGTGGTAGGTAGGAGGGAACCCAGCTCCTCGGGGAGGCACAGAGGGCAGAGGAGCCATCCTAACCCCATGCCTTTTTCTCACAGACATCGGCCTGATCCCTGTGAAAAGGTGAGCATGACCCTCCTCTGTAGGCAGACTCTGTCCTGTGGGCTCAGGGTCCTGGGATCAGCTTTGGGGTCTGGCTTCCCCTAGGCCAGCACTGCCCCTGGGCCAGCAGTTGCTGCAGGCTTTAGAGGGGCTGCCTCCTCAGGATTGGGGGCCTGGTCCCCCAAACATCTCTAATGACCCCCCCCTTCTCCTTTCCCTTCCCATCAGCTCTCCTGATGAGCCCCTCAAATGGCAGTACGTGGATCAGTTTGTGTCAGAATCTGAGGTAACAGCCAGGACTACCAGTGATGGGGTCTGGATGGAGTGGCAGCCAGTCCTAAAGGGGGAACTTCTTCTAGGGATGTGCCCTCAGGGGCTTCCCGGGCCCCCAGCACATCCCAAAAGCCCCTGCGGGTGGTGGGCCCTCAGCCAGCCCAACTGGTGCAGATACACACACCTGGGACAGACTGGCCATTTGGCTCACATGGAAACAGCAGTGATTATGAGCGCGAGGCCACTTGTACACATGTGACACCTAGTGACCCTTATTCTGTCCTTCCTCCAGGGCGGGCTGAGCAGCCTGGGCACCCCTAGGAATCGGGAAAACAAAGAGAAGAAGGTCTTCATCAGCCTGGTGGGCTCCCGGGGCCTTGGCTGCAGGTGGGTGGCAGGCATGCCCTGGGGCTCACTCATGGCCAGCAGACCCCAGGAGGCCCCTAACACGTCTCCCCTCACTCATTGCTGCTTCTGAGGAGGCTTTTATCTACTGCTGATAACACTTTTTGGTGTCTGATTTCCCCTCTGAGCTTCACAACAGCCCTGTAGGGCCAGGGGGACAGCTCTGACAGGCCCATTTTATAGGTGAGGAAACTGAGAGCCATGTTCCTTTGGTGGGCCCTCTAGTCATTGTAAAGGGAGCCTGTCCTTCTGGTCATCTCTGTCACTGTTCTCTTGCCACTTAGTACCTGGTGGGCTTCCTGAAGAGGCAGCCCAGGAATTGCAAACAGACATCAGCTCGCAGGGCAGTCTTGGTAAGCACACAAGTGCTACAGTCGTAGATTTAGGGGCCAGCCCCTGCTCTGCCACCTGTGAGTTTTGGAACCTTGGACTAGTTACTTTACCATGCTGAGCTTCAGTTTCTCCCTCTATAAATTGAGGATAATAATATTCACTCTGTGAGGAGGAATGACATGACAGAAGTAAAGTACCAAGCTTGGTGCCTGGCAAGTAATAAGCAGTTGGTAAATAGTAGCTATTTTTATGTGAGTTATTCTTATTATCTCCATTCATTCACACTTATTCAACTCTTTTCTGCCAAGCATAAGTGATAAAAAGTCTCTCGTTTCTAAGAGATTATAGCCTGATATTGAAGCCAGCCACATCATTAGTTACAGCATAGAGTGACAAGGACATGAATGGACCTGCATTCTGCATCAGGGATGGCAAATAGTTTTCCTATCCTGTTTGCTATATCTAATTAATTAGTAGTGGCCGCTGAGAGTACTTTTTTTTTCTTTTTTCTTTATTTTCTAATTAACGTTTATTGGGGTGACAATTGTTAGTAAAGTTACATAGATTTCAGGTGTACAATTCTGTATTACATCATCTATAAATCACACTATGTGTTCACCACCCAGAGTCAGTTCTCCTTCCATCACCATATATTTGATCCCCTTTTCCCTCATCTACCACCCTATTTTGAAAAGAACTCGAAGGCTGTATCGAAGCTTGATGGGAAAGAGTGCTGTGATCGATTAGTGATGTCTGCCACAGATCTGGGAGGGGAAAATAATAGCACAAGTGCCACCTTTGCTGTAGGTATTTTAGGAGCACTGAGAAAGGAGCCACTAGCTTAGTCTTGGGGTAATATAAGCAGTCTGATTAAAACCTTGTAAAGAATATAGCATTAGAGTCTTAAGGTATGAATAAGAAAGTGCTAGAAAGTGAAAAGAAACAGCAGATACAATGTATTGGGTAAGGGGTTATATAGGGGGGAATTACAAGTAGTTTTCTGTGGCTGTTGCCATAGATAGACAGTGGGGGGGGGGGCTTGGTACTGAGCTCATGGGTGACCTGTATCCTGAGGGGCTTGAGCACTAAACAAACAGGCAGAGGTGACAGCACATTGAGAATGAACAGGTGCTAAGGCAGAGGCTCACCTGCATTGCCCATCTCTTCCACAGCATTTCCAGTGGCCCTATCCAGAAACCTGGCATCTTCATCAGTAATGTAAAGCCTGGCTCCCTGTCTGCCGAGGTGGGGTTGGAGGTGAGTGACCCTGGGCCGACATCAGACTGTGATCGCACAGTGATGGAGGCATGTGCCTTCCCACACAGCTCTCTCTCAGCAGTCACTGGCTGATGATTCCTACCCACCCTCATCAAGGGAAGACATCAATGAAAGTGTGTCATTTGACCCTTTCTACAGTCTTCTCCAGTTCTGAGAGCCTTTGGTCCTGAGCTTGGAAATGATGTAATAATAATCAAAGAGTTGATATTCATTGAGTGTTTTGAGTTGACATTCATTGAGTGTTTACTGGGTTAGACATTGTTCTAAGCCCTTTTAAATTTCTGAGAGTTAGGTACTATCGTTATTTCCATTTTACAGATGAGGAAACTGAGACCCAAAGAAAGTACAGGATTTTTCCAAGATCATGTACCTAATATAGTAGGACTGGGATTCAAACCTTGGTGGCCTGATGCCAGAGCCAGAACTTTTAATCTCCACTTTGGACAAGTTACTTCCTCTTTCTGTGCTTCAGTTTCCTCTCCTATAAAATGGAGGTAATAACCTTCCTTCTAGGGTCATTGTGTGGATTAAATGAATTAATACATATGCATAAAAGTGTGCCGGGCACATAGGAAGGGATTTATGAATGTTAGCTACCAATTATTATCATGACTCAACATAGCCTTTGCTATATGAGAAGCCCAAAGGCCCCTATGTCCACAAACTGGGTTTTTAAACTAAATGTCATAAATTCAGCCAAAGGAGTGACTATTGGTATAATATTGTTAGCAGCTGATGAAAAAGACACAAGGTGGAGGGGCCCTGGGAGGATCCCACTGGGGATTTCTAACTGTTCTGCTCATCAGGGACAGCTGAGGGGCAGCCACTTGAAGGGCCAAGTAGGGAAGCTTTGCTGCAGATGAGTGGACAGTTAGGCAAGCACGCTGACCCCTCTCTATTTCTTCACCAGACAGGGGACCAGATTGTCGAGGTCAATGGCATTGACTTCTCCAACCTGGACCACAAGGAGGTGAGATGTGGGGTCTTCATCTGCGGGCTGCTATCACCTCTGCCCTCCACTTCTCACCCGCTCCCCCGCCATGGCCTCTGAAACCTGCTGTGCTCTCTCGAGGCCTTGACTGCTCTGTCTGTCAGGCCTCAGCTGACCGCCCACGTGTCCCCACAGGCTGTGAACATACTGAAGAGTAGCCGCAGCCTGACCATCTCCGTCGTAGCTGGAGCTGTAAGTCCAGAATGGGCTGGTGGGGGCCCCATAACACCTGACCTCCAGGCCCAGCGGCTCGGAGCCCTGATTTCTGCCCCACACTTCTGGGAAGGGCCAAAGGCTCTGCTATGAAGCTCTGACAGAGCAGAGGGGGAGGGTGTCTGCCCAGCCAGGAGAGAAGTTGGGTCAGAGACTGCAGAAACCATAGTGTCTGACACTGGGGCCATGGTGATGAGAGCACAACCCTCATCTTGGCCTCCAGAGCTGCGGCTGTGGAAGCCCAGGTTCCCCAGGGGACTGAGCAAGGGGCCTCTTTTCTCCCCATGAGGGCCGGGAGCTGTTCATGACAGAGCGTGAACGGTTGGCAGAGGTGCGGCAGCGCGAGCTGCAGCGGCAGGAGCTTCTGATGCAGAAGCGGCTGGCGATGGAGTCCAACAAGATCCTCCAGGAGCAGCAGGAGATGGAGCGGCAGTGAGTGCGACCAGCCAGGACACCCCTTGCCTACCCTCCCAGACCACCGTAGCACCCTCCCACCTCGCTTCCTGCTCATCGTGTACTGAGCCGCCCTTATCCTCTCCCCCCAAAGCCCATCCTCAGACCAGATGGGACCAGTGGTGGTCAGCGTGAGCATCCCCTGCCTCCAGACCTCCAGGCTCCTCCCTCTTTCCCAAAGAGAGCCCCCGATTTCCAAGGCCCAGGAATATGGGGATGCTACTAGCCATAGCTAACATTTGTTAAGTACCAACCATGTGGCTAGCATTGTGTTAGGGCCTGTGTATGTTACTTAATTTCATTCTCACAATAGCCCTACAAGATAGATGTGATTAACCCATTTTGCAGATAAGGAGACTGAGACTCAGAGAGGGTAAGCCACTAGTGTACAAAGTCATACATGGCCAAGCTGGGATTCACACCCAGGCAGTCTGGCCACCCTGTCTATGGTGATAAGCCCCCTGCCCCCACATGGGGTGGATGAGATGATGGATTGAGAGATTAAATTGGGTGAGCAATTCATAAATCCAAAACTACTATCAAAATCAAAATCCTGATACATTCTAGGAGCTCATAAGAATTTGGAAAAGGAAAGTGGACAGGATCTTCCCATCTTTCTCATTGCAGAATTAGCTTGGAGGACCAGCCCTGCTGGTACCTCCGCCCACAGCCCTGGCCTTGGTTAGCAGCCCCAGCTTTGCCCCTGAGGTCTGGGGTCCTCCTCTGGGAGGACCTTACTTGGGCTAGATCCAGCCTATCATTAATCACTTTAAGTGTTTGGAGGTGGATCCATGGAGTGTGGCCCACGTTGACCTGCCTCCCAGCTCCGACAGCACAGAATCTCTGCTCAGCGGGGCCAAACAAAACCACACAAGAGCACACGGCCCAGACTCTGTTGGATGTGCTTTCTCAGCATGCAGATCTGGTCCAGGCATCCTTAGAAGGGCACCTGGAAGAAATATTGAAAACCTTTCTCAAATCAGGAATTAGCCGCAAGGAAGAGTTAACTTCTCTTGCATAGACTCCAACCTACCTATCTGCACTTGTGTTTCAGAAGGAAAAAGGAAATTGCCCAGAAGGCAGCAGAGGAAAATGAGAGATACCGGAAGGAGATGGAACAGTGAGTGCCTCAGCTCCACGCGTCTGCACACACGTGTCTGTGTGTGGACATGAGTGTGTTTTGGGAGTGTAGCCAGGTAGAGGCCACCTCCAGGTCCAGTGTACCTGGCCCTCTTGTTCCCTGGTGGAGCCTCCATTGCTTGTAGCCATTCCATAATCCTAGTAAAGCCCATCCTATTTGGGTAACTAGAACATAGTCTTATATAATTGCCAGGGTGGCATTCACACTCGATTTAGATTACAAGTGCCAAGGATTTTATTGTCCTCACCACAGCTAGAACCACGCGGCCTCTTCCCAGGCTGGTTGGGGTTTCCCTACAGGGAGAAGGTAGGCCTGTGAAGGTTTTGGCTCCAGTCACAGGCATGGGGGGTCTCTATTTCAGGATCGTGGAGGAGGAAGAGAAGTTTAAGCAGCAGTGGGAAGAAGACTGGGGCTCAAAGGAACAGCTGCTCTCGCCTAAGATCATCACCAGTGATGTGCACCCACTCTCGCTTCGCAAGCCAAAGTGTATGTATCATGTGCCAGGGGGAGGGTGCTTCCTTCTGGGGCTGGGGGACTGAGGGGTCCAGACAGAGATGCTGGTCCCCCTGCACCCACCACCACTTCCCCAGGTAAATAGCCCATGGCTCTCTAGGCTGCATTTCCTTCATGTGCCAGGGGCTACTTGCCAGGGCATTAGAGCGGGCAGGATCTGTCTGCCCTCCTTGTCCCAGGTCTGCCCCACAACACAGACTCAGGCAGGCAGACCCCTCCCCATGCCCTTGGGCTACTGAGGAGGGATTGGTTCCAAAGGTGGAACCACTCATGGGATTGTCTTCCTACTTGGCTCTGAATTGAGGCTGGGGTGAAACAGCAGCAGGAAAGAGGGGAAGGGGCTCCCACTAGAGAGGACACTGGTGGTCCAAGGTTGATGGACGACTGTAGGAGGAGCATAGCTGACGTGCCCCTACCACTTGCATCCCTGTGCACAGACCCTGCACAGTCCCACTTCTCCAACAATGGAGGCAGGGAGAGTGCTGTGAGACCCCTCTCAGGCACCAAACTGCGGGCATCCTGTGGCCTCAGCTCCGTGTGCTGCTCCCATCTCCTTTCTTCATCTGTCCTGCATTCTCACCTCCCATTTCAGTCCAGGCCCCAACCAATTGCTGCTCTATCCACCTGCTCTCAACCCCACCTCCCAGGATGTCTCTTCAAGGGGCAAGCTCACAGCACCAGGACAAAGTGGGGAACTCAATCTCAGTGCCTCTTCAGGGGGCGCCTGGTGGGGAGTCCAGGGCAAGCCCAGGATGCCTAGTAGGCCCTTTCCTCTCACTTGACAGCTGTTTTTATTTCTACTTGACCTATGGGGCAGGTTCTACTGAGTATTGATTGTGCTCAGCTGACCTGGGAATCTCCAGATAGGGGGTGAATCTGCACCCAAGAACCCAGGTTCCCCATTTCTGCCTTGTGGCAGCCGTTTGGTTTCCTGTGATGGGGTCTGGACAGCTCCAGCCCCAGCTTTGAATCATGGCCCACGCACTAGAGGGACATCAGCCTGAGTCAACGAAAAGGTTCAGGGCATCTGGATCGCCCGATCGCGTTCCTCCCTGGTGCAGGGCAAACAGCCCCCTTCCTGGCAGCGGGGCACAGTGCCATCTCAGGGGCCTCTCGGAAGGACAAAGCACGCTCTCATCAGCCTTCCCCGTGACATTGGGTATTAGTTGAGGTTGTGGCCAGAGCTAAATTCCCAGTGAACAATCTGTGTTTTAGACAGGGAGCTAATTTGCTCTTATGCGTGAAATAGGAGCTTCAGAAGGAGAGAAATCGATTTTAATTGCTTCTCATGAAAGTAATCCTAGTCAATTTAGTACTTTCCTAGAAATTGGGTCTTGGCTTCAGCACAAACACATCCTCTCATAAACTATAGAAAATAAAAACGCTTTCTCTGGCCAGCTATTTATTTAGTGCTTTTAAACCAAATCAAGCTTCGTGAATAAAAGGAGTGAAAACTTTCCCTTTGTTCAAGATATAAATGTATTCTAAGGAAATGCCGTGAAGCGTGAAATTGATGACCAGAGTCAGCCATTCTGTGCTGGGGCATCTGCCACCTCCATCCATCTCCACATGTACCAGCATATCTCTAAATTCTAATTTAGAGATAAGTCAGGAAATGCAGGAAGGCGTCTGAGTCAGCTCAGTTTCTGCCTTTCTCCCCGTTCCTGGGAGGCTGCAATGGTCTCAGCTGTGTCGAGCCAATAGGACCCAGCCGTACTCAGCTCCTTCCTGACCACTCTTCAATTCTGGGGCCCAGTTAGCCGACAATTTATACCTGTGTCGTGCGGGAGACCCTGCTCGCTGTGCCATTTGTCGCGCAGGGCGGCCTGCGGGGTCTCCTGTCCCGCTCCCCACATAAGAACGCAGGATGTGGTGAGGCCAAAAAGGAACACCCACGGAGCCATAGATAGGGGAGTCATACCACTATATTCTCGCTGGTGGCACTATAGTCTCACTGGAGGCTGGACCCACACTGTCCGCAACCCGCCATCCTAACTGCAATCCGCGCTTGCCAGCCTAGCCACCATCTTCTTGCTAGCCCCCATATGCTGCTAGCAAAGCCATGGTATAGTTATATTAGTGGCCAATGGCTCACTGGTTACAGCTGACGGTCAACTAGCCACAGCTGATGGCCATCCAATCACAGTTGATGGCCATTTACTACCTGAGCCAGCACCTTTCTATGTGAGGCCGAGAGCCTGGAAACTGCTCTCTGGGACTCTGTCCCCACAACCTGACTCAGATGTCTGTGCTTGTGAGGGATGGGCCCTGCGTGTGTGAACAGTCAGGAAAGCGTGTGGAGCATCTCTTACCTGGAAAATGAAGCTGCTCATCCTAATGACGTGAGTGGGACTGACTTCACCCCCACACGTCCCAGGGGCTCAGCCTGCCTACCCATGGCTGACCCAGCAGAACCCCAGCATTCCACCAAGCTCACAAGTCTGGGACACACTGTCACAGAGGCCCCCCAGAATTTCCGTAGCTAAAGCAACAAGAGGGGGATTTTTTATTAAAGATCCCAGAGCTAGAAAAGGCCTGAGAGAGGAAAATGTTTAAAGAAGGGATGCCCAGCCTTCTCTCCCCAGCAAGTACCCCGTCAATTAGTCCCCACGCCCAGGAGATCCCATGGTTTGGAAGTTGAGTTTTTTTTCCAAACTATTAAAGTAATCATTTGCGTTCCCATTGTTTGATTAAATGGTCATTCTTATTAGTGAGGAAATATCAGTATTCTGCTCTTGAATAAACATAAATCAAGCCACAAGCAAAGTGACTTAACATAAAGGAACATAAATCTAGCCCAGGTAGCCTCTTCATAGGTTAATGGGCAAGTTCTTCTAATTAATATTTTGAAATATTAATGAGCAGCTCACAGCAGACTCATACACCACCTCTCAGTCTCCAGGGAGGCCGGAGTCCAGGTTGGAGACCACTGGAATGGATGGTTTACTATTCTCCACATTATGTCTAAAGCCATGTCCGTCTGGCCACATATGCCCCTTACCCTTTGGAGTCTCCTCAAGACCCCCCACCCAGCCACACAGCTTCAACTTCCCCTGGGGACCCAGAGCTCCAGAGGTGGTAAGAAGCCAGGAGGCTCTGTTCTCCCATTGGAAGCCCTTGGCACCAAACATGTATAGTACTCAGATATTCCCACTCTCTGTGCCACACCTCCCAAGTTTCAGCCGAACATTCTGCAGAATGGTTCCCACTCTGCTGTCAGATCAGAGACCCCTGTTGTTAGCCCATTTTACAGATAAACTAAAGCTACCACAGTTGAAAGCACTGCACGTACCATCCCAGAGCAAGAAAGCTTTGCTCCAGGCTTCTGAGTCTTGTTCCTGCCCTTGACCTCACAGCTCCCCTAGAGGAAGCTGATCACGGGTCCTCAGACTCCTGGGAAGCACCCCCAGCTCCTTGGTCTCCTGAATCCCTCTTGGTTCACCAGCTTCCTCCTCTTTTCCCAAGTAGATGATGAGGGAGTGGAGCCCAAGCTTGAGCCCGCTGACGACGTGGACAGAGGCACAGAGAAGCAGGGAGAGCAGGTTTGCAGCCCCCGCTTCGCTCCCTGGCCTTGCTGCTCTGCTTGCCCTGCCCACCTCCTCCTGCCAGCCCTGCAGACCCCAGCTCCAAGGGGCCAGCACGTGCTGGGGACCACTGGAGTCTGTGAAGCTCCTCCAAGCCCTGGCTTGGTCCAGACACTGCACATGAAACCTTGAGACTAGGACTCATGGCCAGGCTGAAATGTCAGCAGTGCGTATCAGTACAACTGCACCACTGTTTCAAATATTTAAGTACTGCCCAATGTCAAGTCCTTCCTCTGCTGCTTGGGCCTCTCCTCGGATCTCCCCAAGGTGCAGCAAATAGGGGGCAGTGCTTGGTTCAGCAGGGGGCTTTCGAGAGCCTGTTCTAGAACCCAGGCTGGTCAATGGTGGGTAATTATTGAAGCCATCACCACTGGCCCAAGGAGATTCAGATTTGAGGTATTACCCGCTCATGCTGTTGCCTGGGGAAGGCGGGGGCTGGTGCCCTGCTTATCTGGCCTGGATGGGGATACGCTTTTCTGGAGGCCAGTCTCCTACCCACTGCTGCCTGAGCTGTCCTTCCCAGAGCTGACCCCCATCATTGCTTTCTCTTTCAATATTGAAAATGGGGGATATGGCCTACACTATGAAACAAGACTGTTTTGTTCCTTCTGACAGCAGTTCTAGGCAGAGACCCAGGATCCCTTTTTTCTCGAGCCGTTTCTTGGATGGAGGGACCAGATGTCGGTCAGGGGAGGCCTCGTTCTCTTTCAACGGGGCTTTGTGTCGGCACACTGTGGCTATGATTTGGAAAAGCTCATCCTTCCACAAGGGACTTTCTCTTTGATTTTCTGGCTCTAACTTCTAAAGCCAGTGTCCTAGGGAGAGGCAGTTGGCAGGGGCCCCTAAACTGGCAATCAGGGCCTTTCTCAGATGGCCTTAGGCCTGCTTTACAACCCAGGTGAGGCCAGGTAAGTGGAGAATCAGAGGGTGTAGTTTTGCTGTTGGATCCACCAGTGCTGCTCTTCATCTCACAAAGCCACAAGTTCTTTGAGAGCCAGCTCCTGGCCTCTGCCCTGGATACTCTGGCTGAACTGAACTGCGTCTCACTACTTCGTTCTCTGTGTTGTTACAGCCTTTGGGTGGTTTTATCGTTACGATGGCAAATTCCCATCCTTCCGGAAGGTAGGACAGGGCTGTGTGCTGTGCTGTTTTGCTGCTGAGTTTGCTGTGGGTTTTGGCGTTTTCCAAACAGTGTTTCTTTTCCTGTCAACTCTCAATGGTGTGACCCAGCCTTTTCACTTGCAAGCTAACCGTGTCTGCACCTCTCTGTCAGGCTGACATCAAATGGCAAGGTGCTGTCACAGAGCCATCGTGGGGGGAAAGTGTTCCTGGGGTGAGAACTGCCCAAATACCATCAGGCACCCACGGGGTCAGCACCTGCCCCAGTGGGCACAGGGGCAGGGACACGACAAGAAACTTCTGCTTTGTGTCTCTGTCAAGTCAAACCAGAGGCCAAGACCGGAAGCCGAGGTCAGACAGAGTGAAAAATGAGGTTCAGTGTTCATAGTGCAGATTACAAGACCGCCTGTGCCAGACAGACTGGCTGCCGAGGCGGGGGTTTGTTGTCTTGGGTTAGGACAAAGAGCCACACCAATCACAACTCTCTCCTAGAAATATCTTTACATATGCCCAGGATAATGCAATTTCCTGGTCTCCGGGGCCTTGGATTTTCTCTTTAAATCTTATTACTGTATCTCCAGGCCCCAGAAACCTTTCTTATCCTTTTGCTTTCTAAATCACGTTAGCATTTGATTATGAAAATGCCACGGGTGATATCTATAGATGGGACATTCAACATGACTTGATATTTGGAAACCAGGCATCACCATAAATCTGAGTGAACTAATGTAGGTGTCGTCACTCCACCGGCTCTTTCTGGTAGGATGGCAGTCCTGTGGAAACCAAAGCACTGGCAGCAGGGTGACTTTGATGACATGTAACATCCCCCTGCCTGTCAAATGGGAATTTCTGGTGTGCCGGGGACATCTATCCCCTTCCACCAACATGACACTGTTAAAATAAGAGACAGCAGTATTATTTCTGATGGAGGTGAATCTCTTTCCCTAGGAGCACAGACCGTAATGGGTATGACATGGAATGAAATAGGACGGTGGCCCTCAGGGGATTCCTTTCTATACCACCATGGTCTCAGAGAGGACTTGGTCTCGTGAAACTGTCCTTTTGATTTGCAGGCTGACTCTATGGCTTAGGATGCCTTACTGGGTTAGATATCTGATTCTTCTTTACCTACTGTCTCTACTAGACGTCAGCTAGAAAGGACAGCACACACATACACACAGGACTTCACTTGCAAAGCTAAGGAAAGCAGATGGATAGGTAACGTCCTTTCCAGGCACTACTAACTGGGTAAATGTAAGATTGTGTGTGCGACGCGTCCACACACACATTTCCCATCAGAGATCATGTAGCTTGAAAAGTGCTTTTGTTAAGGAAGTTGACCTGTTTTCCCCTGTTCATTAGTTCAGCCCTTCCAGAAATAGCTGGTAGTTTGGTTTTCATTTCGTTTCCGAGAGAGGAAAATTGCTTCTAGGTAGCAGCAAGAACACATCCACCCCATCTGCTTCTCCTCTCAGTCCAGAGCAAAAGGAATATTTGCCATGAATTTAACTGGCAGCTAAAAGGACAACAGGATCATGTCCCTCATGCTGGCTCTGAAAAACCCGTCATCATTTTCTCTAGAGCCACACAAGATGCTATGTCTCCCTGCAGCTGGGACACCCAGTGCCCAAGTAACACCAGTGGCTGTCTACGGCCATGACCATCGATGCACATATTGCACTTACTTGAAAAGCTAAAGACTCAGTGTCTTCGATTCCTACTCTGGCAGTAAGTTCCTCTAGAGTTCAGACCCCTGGCCTATAGCCCGACAAAGTCTATGCCAGGGCCTAAAGGATTCATGGTTGTGACTAACCCTGCTTGCAGGAGCCCACCATGTGGCAGGAAAGCACATGAATGGCAACTAAGTACCCATCTGGAGAGGGCTGGTATGAGATCAATTGACAATGCTATGCCACAACTTGCCCTTCTGCATCGGTAAGCAGGCGCTGCTTTCTTGGAGGTGGCACAGAGACTGTCACATCTGTCTGCCTGCCCCACCCAAGAGCCCTGGCTCTAAAATCGTAGCACTGGTGGTGTTATGACCATTCCGATCATGGTGGTCCCTGTAGGAGCCATGCCCTTGTTCTAGCAAGCTGCCATCAGGCAGACTATTTCTGGCTCCTCTTCGGGAATTGCTGTCTGAATCTAGAACATTATGGCAGAGATTTCACTTTCAACTGAGCCAAGAGTCTAGTGAACAGGGTAGGTAAGCAACCAAGCAGGACTCTGAAGCAATTAGAACCATTTTCTCAAGTGGCTTATAGACTACTATGGGGGTGGGTCCCCATCCCCGAGATGGGGGGCCATCTCCAAAGCACATGACCCATGCACGGAGGTAGGGTTTGTCTTTAGAAGGGGAGGTAGGATGACTCAGTCACAGGTCAATAACGACCCTTTACATCCCTCCAACTATGGACAAAGTTGAGTGTCCATTGCTGAGAAACTCAATTCTTCATTCCTGGCCTTGGACACTGGGATGATTCAGGAATTCTGAGGGGAGGACCCAGGAAGTCTTGTTGGGGGAGGGGTGAGCTCAATGAACAGGCAGGTTTCCTCATTCCCCCAGAAATTCTCCAGGAGGTTGATCTCTCTGCTGTTCCCTCTCTGGAGTGCTAGCTCTGTCCTCCATGCTGTGTGTGACGGGGCTGACACACTCTCCTGTCACGCTTCCATTGCTCCCAGCTCATCTGGACACAGTAGAAAATTTGTGGGACTTGGAAGACTCAGGTCCAAATCTGGGCATCACTACTTACTAGATGTTTGACATTGGGCAAGGGACTTCACTTCTCTGAGCCTTAGCCCTTTCATCAAGAAAGTGGGATAATACATACAGATGAAATAATCAATGTAATTTCCTTGGCATGTAGGCAGCCCATAAATGTTAATTCTCTTCCTTCCTTACTCCGTGGCTCCCCCGCAACCCCTTGGGAGAAGCAGCCAGGAAAGTAGGTTTTATTGGTCCAATTCCAACAGGAAAAATAAGGAGTCATTTTGCCCTGCACCTCTCTCCCTAAGTCTTCTTGAACCCTGACAGCCAGGTAAAGCAGTTAGGCCATTCTCTCTCCACACCCTCATCTCCCAGTTCTGTAGTTTTTGACAAGTTGAGACCTAGTTCGGAGGGAATGGTGGAATCTCCAGAATGAAATGGACTGGAGCTTAAGCATCACGGCAAAATCTTTGCTCTGGGCTCCCAGGTCTGAGATTGGCTCCCATCTCCTCTAACTCAGGACAGAGAGGATCTCTACAAATGAGGTATGCCAGTTCTCTCAGATTTTCTGTAGAATCTCCCAGGATACATCTATGGTGTCTGAACATGAGACACCTTTCTCTCCAGATAATGGAGAAGGCATGTGCTCAGATAATACCGTGTTTCCCCGAAAATAAGACCTAACTGGAAAATAAAGCCCTAGTATGATTTTTCAGGATGACATCCCCTGAACATAAGCCCTAATGCATCTTTTGGAGCAAAAATTAATATAAGACCCGGTCTTATTTTTGGGGAAACACGGTAGGAAATAAATACAATGCCTCTTATTTATACAGTGTTTTAGTCTTTACAAATCTCTTTTTATAAATGTTATTTCATTGGCCCTGGATGGCAAGCCTGTGGGGCAGGTATTTCTTCCATTTTTGGAGAAGAAGTGATTCAGGCCCAGAGAGGTTCAGAAACTTAGCCAACGTCACACAGCTAGTTAATGAACTAGTAAGCCCATTCTGGCTGGAAAAGGGAATGTGTCTCCCACTCTGCAATGGGTGACAGTGGCCTGCCTGTCATAAACCTAAGGCCTGATGCCCAGTGCAGAGGGGCAGAGCTGGGGTGGTTGCCTGGTGTTGTCTGAGGACTGAATGCCCTGTTGCTGTGCTGTGCCAGTATCCACACTGCCTTGTAACCCTTGTCATATAAAAAATGCCACATCGGCTCAGAAAGTAAAGGAAAAGAAGAAAGCCAAGTATGATGACAGCTTGCAGGAGATGAGAAAGAATAAGAAGGAACTGGAGTTTGAGCAAAAGCTTTACAAAGAGAAAGAGGAAATGCTGGAAAAGGAAAAGCAACTGAAGATCAACCGGCTGGCCCAGGAGGTACGTGTCCTGCTCACGGGCCCGCTGAACACCCCGGGACTCGGTGTGGTTGTTCCCTACCACAGTCCCAGGTAACCAGCTGGCAGTTGTTCTCCCCAAATGGAGTCCAAGGATAGAATGATCCCTGCCCCTCTCCTTTGTCTGGAGAGTGAGCTCATCCCACCTGCCCAGAGTCACTGAGACTCACTTAGATGTATGTTTGGGGTTGAGCCTGGCCTCCTTGCTGAGGTATGGATTGGAGGCTAGCCTCTCTGCCTCGACTGTAGGACTTAGATTAGCCCCCATACAGTGGGCTAGAAGTTTGAGTCTGTGCCCTCCACCCCCACCCCACCAGAGTGTGAGCCCAAGGGGAGGCCTCTCCACCCGAGGTGTGGCTATGAGTCTGAGGCTAACCCCATTGTACAGCGGGGTGTCTGAGGCTACCCCCCAATTAATCAGGCTATGAATCTGAAGCTGCTCCCATCAGCATAGGGTGTGTCTGAGCCTAAACCTCTTCAACCCAGGAACGTATCTAAGGCTGTCCCCTTAGATACATGCCCAAAACTGTCTTCTAGCGTGAGTAATTCTTACTTCCTAGGCGAGCTGGGTCACCTTAACTCCCTAGCTTTTGGAGATATCATTGGTTCTGCTTCTCTTTAATACTTCCCTGAACCAAATGCCAAGCTGATTAGATTAAAAAACCAGAGGAGTCCTGGAAAATGTGAAGTGCATTAGGTCTTGTCATGAGGAACAAATTGGCTACAAAATAAACAAGGCAGCCCAGAGGGAGGAAATAAGAGTCCAGTTAAACTCTGAGAATGTGCTGGGAGCCTACAAAAGAACCATTCTTGAAGAGCCTCAGGGTTTGTGGAGATGCTGG
Organism: Rhinolophus sinicus; assembly: GCF_057876585.1. Classification (NCBI taxonomy): domain Eukaryota; kingdom Metazoa; phylum Chordata; class Mammalia; order Chiroptera; family Rhinolophidae; genus Rhinolophus; species Rhinolophus sinicus. The sequence continues at coordinate 153,013,326 of NC_142514.1, read as the reverse complement.
GGGCCAGCTAATCTCATGCAACGCCTGAGCCCCTTCTCTGATTTTTGCCTACAAGTGGAGTTAGTCAACCCTCTCCCCATTGTTTCCGCCTCCTCTGGGCCCAGGGGAACAAGCTGGGATCTTTGTCTAGACAGTTGACACACCCAACAGTCCTCTGGGGGTTTGAAAGATATGCTTTTATGTTACTGATGCAAGTGTGCTGCCCACATGTGACTCAGGCGTGCCTTTTGTCCTCTTTTTGTGCTGGCCTTGGGTCCCAGGTGTCTGAGACAGAGCGGGAAGACCTTGAGGAATCGGAAAAGATTCAGTATTGGGTAGAAAGGCTCTGTCAGACGCGCCTTGAGCAGATTTCCTCTGCTGATAATGAAATTTCCGAGGTAACAGCGTCCTTCTTTCCACATAGACTGTCCTGCTGCTTCAGAATGATCTGCCCTGGGGACAGCAGGAGGCAGGCTGGCCACTGTCGAGGGCCACCCCTACCAGCCCACTCCTGCTTCCTCTCTGGAGGAGGGGAACATACCTGTCTTCTGGGCTTATCTCCAGAGAGACCACTAAGTCCTAGCTCATCTGAGATGATCCCAGTTAGGCCCGTTGTCCTGGCGAAATTACTGCGAGTGCCCTTTTCACTGTCATGTGTGTTCCAATTTAGATGATAAATTATACGGTCACCTTACTTATCACCCACATATGGCATAACGTGGGACCCTCTTGCATTTGGGCCTTCCCTACTGGCCGCGTGGTATGAGCTCAGGTGGCAGAGAAGTGACACCCCCGTGGCTCTGGTTTGAGGGTGGTGGGTCTCCAGCAGTAAGAGAAATAGATTAGAAGACCGTTATACTAGATGTATCGTGAAGTGGAGCACTCGTCAGGTGATTACAGAACTTCCTTACCACCCGCCAGATGACCACAGGGCTCCCGCCTCCCCCGCCTTCTGTGTCTCCCCTGGTCCCACCTCTGAGACGCTTCGCAGGCGGGCTTCACCTCCACACCACTGACCTGGATGACATCCCCTTGGACATGTTCTACTATCCTCCCAAGACTCTCTCTGCCTTGCCTGTGATGCCCCACCCTCCACCCCCCAATCCACCCTCCAAGATCCCCGCGCCCCCTGTCCTTCCGTCCTCAGGCCATGTGAGTGCCTCATCCTCGCCCTGGGTGCAGCGCACTCCACCCCCCATTCCCATCCCTCTCCCACCATCTGTTCCCGCCCAAGACCTCACTCCTACCCGCCCACTGCACTCGGCACTGGAAGAGGTGCTGGGCAACCACCCCTTCCGCACTGGGGACCCAGGCAATCCCACAGAGGACTGGGAGGCAAAGAACAGCAGCGGGAAGCCTGCCAACTCCCCCAACCCTGAACGGAGCTTCCCACCCACCCCAAAGGTACCACCCGTGTTCCGCCTGCCGTACTGGGAAGCAGGAAAAATGGGCAGGGCTGCTGTTTCCCACGTCCTCCACTGCTCCTGTGAGTGGAGACGGGAAGAAACATCACCCCACCCCATCTTCCAGGAATGAGCTCCCCAACCTGCATGTCGTGGGCATCCTGCATGTGTGTGGTTTCTGCTGATTTTGAAGTGCTCTGTTGGCTGGTGAACTGCCTGTGACACTTGCGATGAGCTACAGTGTATCGTATCGATGTTCATTGTCATCTCCCTCTTGGCCAGTATGGATGGCAACATTCAATGTAGCAGTGGCAAGACAGTGTTGAATAGCCAGAGCTCTATGTCACAGCTAGTCACTTCATGATATTAACCCAGAAAGCCTTGAGTATGGGAAATAACTCCCTAGATCAACAGGGGGGAAAGGGGGAGCAGTATTAGACTCTGGAAATGAAATAATAACACTGTCCAGTGCAGTATTAGGACACTGCAGTGCCATTTTCTATGGCCCCAGCCAACTACATTGGCTTGACGTGTAATACCCAGAAGTGTCTGGCTAACTTCCAGCTACAGAAAAGATGAAGATGGAGAATTCCTAGAAATCTCCAAATTTACTATTAAAAGACTAGAGATCTTTTTCATGGATGTCAAGTGGCAGAACAGTGATCTTTCTCAAAAAGCCATATTTCTTATTAATTGTTCTTAATCCGAAGACTATATTGGAAGAGAATATCCCCAAGGAAGACATGGAGCTCCGATTCCACAGAAGGAAGAACAAAATATTCCTCTTCTCCAGTAGCTGTGGGGCAAGGCTTAAGTCAGAGCTGAAGCAGCTCGTGTCCGCTGAGGGTGGGGGTTGTGTGTGGCGGTAGGCGGTAGTACCTGATCAGTTTTTTATTAATCTTCTCTGATGGATCTGAGTTGCTGCATGAAGAGGAGAAGAAGCATCTCAGAGCATTCAGGAGATCTTGGGGGAAGGGAGGTGGGAGTGAAGAAAGTATCAGATGCAGGCAAGGCTGCAGCTTCCAGCAGCGCTGCCCGAGGGGACTCCTTCTGAATCTCTGGTGGAGTCCCCAGCCCTATCCTCTGACAGAGAGAAGGCTGTCTATTTCAGGGATGTCTTCCCCCAGAGCCCAGCCAGGACCGGGTTTGCAGGGGGCTGAATTAGCCTGGCACAGAGGGCTGCATCCTTATTGGGAGTGGCCCCTACCAAGATGGGTGGCAGCTTTTCCTCAACAAATTTGATTCAAAAATCATTGATTGAGCGCCTGCCTTATGCCCGTCTGTATGAAAGGGAGAGGGGAGCAGTGCTGAAAAGGACACAGAGGAGGGTGACCACCTGTGCTCTCCAGGACTTTGCCATCTCAAGGATGAGCAGCTGACCAGACAGGATGCAGCGCTAATATCAGCACAGCCCAGGTGTTGTGGGAGGGCCTCCTAACCGGAGGTTGAAGGCACCTCAGTAGAGTAAAGGGCTGTCAGAGCTGAGCCTTGAGGGACAGTGATACAAGGAGGATGGGAGGAAGGGTATTGCAGGTGCAGGAAACATAAAGATGGCGAGGAGGGACTGCCTGGGTTTGAATCCTGGCTCAGCCACTGGCTAGATGACTTCAGGCATGAGTCACTTCATCTGTCTGAGCCTGGGAATGCTAAAAATGGGAATGCCAGTGGCAGCTGTCTATCATGAGGATCGAATGAGTTAACACATGAACTCATTCTAAGTTCATACTTAGGAGCGTGACAGGCACATAGTAGGTGCTCAGTAGACATTAACTATGAGCAGTGGCAAATCAGGATACAGGAAAATTTGGGTGAAGCAGCAAACATGAGATGGGACGTAACCTCTGCAAACTTTTGAGTTAGGGTTGAGATTCAAACCAGGATCCAGCTTTCTTGGATTCTTCTAGCAATCATGGAGTTCCCACTGTTAGTTCCTGATCAAAGGAGAGGGGCTGTGAAAAGCTCCCCCAACACGAGGAGCCTATGAAGAGCTGGACCCTAAGTGTCTTAAGCAACATCAAAGCCATGGTTGTTCCTGACGAGAAGGTGGGGGGGGGGCTGCTGTTTTGTTAGCTTCATCCTGCCTGCACCAGCACTTTGGCCCTTGCACCACTGACACTCCCCAACCTCCATCTCCCTGCATGCTCCTGGTGAATCGTCATCAGGGCTGCAGCAGGAGGTGTGGCTGCTCACACACCTGTCCTGTCAGCCCAACCCCCAGCAGGTCTCAGGTGGTGGCAACAAACACCTGTGTCAGCTTGGCATGTATGCCTGCCATATCTGCACCTGCCAGGGGAAGGTTTTCAAGGCTTTACCTGCCCGCAGACACTGTCCTGTGTGCCCGCCATACTATTGAGGCATTCACTTATTCATGCAACATGTTTAGTGAGCACTTACTATATGCCAGACGCTATGGTGGGCACTGAAGCACCACCACAAAATGGGCCTCCCAGTCCCTGCCCGAGACAGTCTGCTGGGAAGACAGACAAGTAAGCAGGAAACTACCACACTACCAGGGGAGACATGGGAACACAAGTGCTGTGATGAGTGGTGGGGATAGAGAGGAAAAGCTCAAGGAATGCTTCTTGAAGGCAATGATACCCAAGCAAAGACCCAGGCAGGTAAAGCAGGAGAAAAGGGTATATGCAAAAAATCTTGAGGCAAGAAAGCTTGGCCCCCGTTTAGCCCCCATTTTGGAGGCTAAAGTTAGGCAGTGTGAGGAAGGTGTGAAAGAGTGAGGGATGAGTCTGTAAAGGACGGTAGTGAAGCTCATGAAGGACTTTGGAGTCAAGCCAAGGGTCTCAGTAGTCAGTGGGGATCCAGAAGGGTCTGGGGTAGGGTTGTGATCCAGTCTGATTTGTCTGTCTTGCCCAAGATGATCAAGTGGGTTAGAGCAAAGCAGACAGGGTGCAGGAGCTCTCCTGGATGTGTCTCATACTGGTCCTCACCTCCAGCCTCCAGAGACTCTGCCCACCCACCAGGAAGAGCAGATGCTTCGTGTGCAGCCTGGGGACCAGAACCATGGCCAGAAGGGAGAACCCTTAGGGAGAGAGGAAACTGGATGGCATCCAAAGCCACTGAGAAAAATTGAAAACCTATCTTCTGAGTGACCGTGGCTGCTGGTAACCCCATTACCAGACTCTGGCTCAAGTCCTCGATTCCGCAGAGCCACCCAATAGTTCCTATGACGTCAGAGCACACTATGGCCATTGGATTTCTCATCTCTCTGCTGCAGGTCACACCCATAGGACCTCTGGCATGGTGAATGGACCAGGCTGGCTCAGCATGTGCCTGGTGTGAATTTGCATGCGTGGCAGAGTGCCATGGTTGGCCTGGACCACCCCGCCATGAACTCACATGGCTCTCTATTAAACTAACCCCTGTAGACATTTTGCCCAAGCCCACAGCCTCCACGAGGCCCTGGCGTGTCCACCATCTCCAAGCCTGTCATGGTCCAGCAGGAGCCCAGCTTCATCTACAGGACACCTGTGAAATCCGAGGTCCTGGTAAGCCCCTCAGGGCCCCTTCAGGGCACCTCCAGAGGAGCAGACCAGGGCTGTGTCCCCTGGGTTCTGCTGGAGGGGGAGTGAGGTGGGTGGGATACAAACTCACAGCAGGTGCCGTATCTGAACTTTCTCATTGGTCAAGAGATGAATCCACATGGGTGTAAGTAGTTGTTGACACAACCAGTGAAATTCCTGTTCCTCACTTGACCAAACAGGCTGGCGTTCCATCTAGAAGTAACAAAAATAACTTATGAGCCTTATGAGCCTGCCACGTGTCAGGCTCTGCAGAATCTCATTTAGTCCTCACAACAATCCTCGACAATGAGGTGGATGGTACCTGCTGTTATCCCTTTGTCACATTTGAGAAAACCGAGGCTTAGAGAGGTTAAGTCGGCTGCCCAAGGCAAAGCCAGGACTTACTATTTACTCCAGAATCTTTCGGACTCCAAAGCCCAGACTCTTACCTATGTTGCCATCTTGCCAAAACCTACAGCAGTTCCAGTTGCCCTAAGGCCTGTGGCATGGCGTGGAATACCCTCAGGTGGGCAATCGGCCAAAGCAGATCGACCCCGTTTTTTCATTTCACATCTCCCTCCTCACTGGGAGTGCCGGGTCCTGGGAGAGTGGGGAGGGTCTGCCCACCCTCAGTCACTTGCAGCTGAGAAGCTGGGACTCATGTACCACCCCCGTCCAGGGGAACCAGCCACACATAGTGGGAAGAGTCATGCCAGAATTCTTATTCTCCTTTCCAGGAAACCCTATCCAAATGTCAGGGCAGGGCAGCTCTGATACTTATTTTGAGCTTTAGCTGTCCTGTCAGCTCCCAAAGGGTAAAGTTCATGCTCCTGTGACAGCTGGCTGACGCATCCATATTGTATTCTCGGGCCGATGACAAGCGATGGTGTCTGCTTGAGTAGAACTGGGTAGCTGCTGCGTCTGGGGACCTGGAGCGGGCCGGAACTAAATCAGGCTGTGTCTGTTTGGGGAGAAATGTTGGCAGGGCAGCCCCAGGCTGGCAGGCCCAGGGTCTGGCATCAGGGGCAGATGAAACCTATTGGTATCGTCCCGTGTGGAACTTTGTGTGTTTTTTTTTTTCTGGCAGCCACAGGAGATGTTGAAGAGGATGGTGGTTTATCAGACAACGTTCAAACACGTAAAACGATACCCACTGTGTGTCGTGATCCTCCCTGCCACTCCTGGTGCCTCCCACTCTTTCTGCTCTGGGAGCGCTGGCTGGCTCTGAGGTGGCCCCAAGCGCCATCTGCTGGAAGCCTCAGGCCAGAGCTGTGTCCTCATTGCCGCAGCCAGGGTTGGGGGAGGATCTCGTATCAGGTGTGGGCCTGGGGCTTGTTAGACTCCATGCCTGAGCTGAGAAAGCAGCAGGGTCCCTGGGGGCTCTGCCCTTTTGCTGCTGTTTGTTCAAAGAGAATCACAGTTTCATCGAATCCCACCTGGCATTGAGCCAGCATCAGGGAGGAAGTGGTAGCGCCAGTCCGTTATCTGCTGGAGGCACTCCTGTGGACAGGGCCTTAGACATCCTTGCTGGTACATGAGTGGTATCAGGCAGGCAGCCCCTTATCCTGCCCATTTCCTGGGGCTTACATCAACAGCCAGTCATTGGATTGGCTGTCTCACCACCGATGAAAGAGACCCCGAAATGGAGAGAGATCTTTCAGTCAACCTCCTCATGGATAACCCCCACCCCCGCCACCCACCTGACCACAGGCTGATTTGACTACAGGTAGAGAGCAAAGGGGAGGTGTCAGCTATATAGTGAGACATGGGTGTCGGCAAAGAAGGCTGCTCCCAACCCAGGACTGAGTTGTGCGTGACAAGTGACATCTAACACTTGGAACGTGTGCTGTACCAAGCACTGTTTCTAAATATACGCATTCACTCATTTAATCTTTACAGTAACCTAGGAGTTAAGTGCTATTATTATCCCGTTTAGTAGTTGAGAAAGTGAAGCAGAGTGATTAGGAAACGTGCCCACGATGCCAGAGCTAGTGTCAGACCCCAGATTTTAATCCAGGAGGTCAGGCTCCTAAATGCTATACCATCCTGACTCTCAAAGTACAGCGATTATATCATAGACACTTAAGAGCCTTGTTATTTAGAGCACAAATGGGTCTCAAAGGGAGAGGCAGGAAGATGAGAGGTCCAAGGGCCCAGTCTGGGAGTCAAACCGTTGCTCCACTGCCCACGGACTGGGTGACCTTCGGCATAAATGCCACCTCCCTGGGCCTCGGTTTCTCCATCTGTTGGATGAAGGGTTGGGTTCCCTCTTCAAGGGCTGACCAGGTAGTGGCTTATAGGTCTCTGATGTGAATTCACATAAGACACAAGTACTTGCCATCTGGACCAACCTGAGAGTGGATTCTCAGGTGGAGAGGAGAAGAGCAGGCTTCTAACCAGCACTGCCCAGTGTTTTAGAAGAAACAGCCAGGGGCAGGCTGAGTGAAAGAGCATTAACTCCACATAGTCAGCTAAATAACCCCTCTTGCCCATGGATTTGCTACATCCTTCCCTCTCCTGTCCTGATACCTAGACTAACCTGGGGGTGGCTTCAGAGCTGCGCCACACTCCAGACCACCAGGCTCTTTGGGGTTGAGCCTGAGCAATGAAGACTAGTGAGGAAGGAGGGCAGGCAGACACCCAGGGATCCATCTGCTGATATTTGGCCCTCATCTGTGCCCAGAGCTTGGTTTGCTGTGTGCCGGGCATAGAGGGGGCTGTGACCTCCCCATGATGCTGACCACAGCCCCAGGAGACACTTGGTGTGTCCTAGGGAACTGGGTGCTGGGGGCAGCTCCACTCAGTCCAGCAAGGCCTCTCCTTCACTCCCACCTCCTGTGGGGACTAACCAAGACTTTGCTCCCCTTGGGCTTGGTACCTGGCCCCTAAGCCTGTGGAACCCGGGCTCCAGTTCTCTCTGTGTGATTCCTGGGAAGGCGGTGTGTTCTGGCTCTGCCCCCGTCTCCCTTCTCATTATCTTGTTTCTACGTCTTAAGGATATTGTTTCCACAGCCCCCACCAAACCAGACCCCCTAAGCTGTGTGTCTGCCCTCCTCCCCCCATGGCTAAGGCTCTGGGGAGGCCTCTTGCCTTCCAATTAAGCATTGCATTAGGAACAATGCTGAGCTCAGGCCCCTGCCTCTCCTCTTGATGCCTGACGTCCCTCTGCCCCAACCCACCATCATCTTGTGGCTGGATTCCCCAGGAGGAGCAACCTCTTGAGCAGTGTTGGTTCTTCTTTAGGGTCAGAGCACTGGGTGGAGAAACGCTGGGCTGTTGGAGCTGCCAGCCTCCTCTCTGAATCCCCCATCCAGGCCACATCTGACTCTCCCCTTCTTTCCCCTGCCTCTGACCCATTTACTATTGCCTCTCTCTGCCCTAAGCTTGTTTTCTGCAGTGACCCTCAAGGGCATCTGCTCTGTCACCCTAACACCCTCTTTTGCTTCCAGGATTTCCGGAAATATGAGGAAGGCTTTGACCCCTACTCCATGGTAAGAGAGAACTCTCCTACCCTGGGGAGTAACCCCAGGATTGGGGGTGGGGGGTTATATTATATTTGGTGCTGATGCATTCAGGGCCCTGGGGGTCCCAGAGATGAAGTGGGGCACGTGGCCCAACCCTTGTTTTCTGGGAAGGCTCCTTTCAAATGGCATGCCAGTGTAAAGGGTATGGCTGATGTGTGTGTGTGGTTTATAACTGCTACACTTACTGAGCACAAACTACATGCCAGACACTGTGCTGTGTATTTAAAAGGCACACTCTCACCAGTCTCACAATACTGCCAAGGAGAATGGATCTGGGCTTTGTGTTTGTGTGATCTAAGTGTTTGTGTCCTTCCACGTATCCTCTAGTTAAAGACTGATGAGGACAGGGCTGGAAACGTTCCCCTTATTCATGTCCTCTGTGGGGCCCAACGTCCCACAGGTGCCTGATTCCCCTCCAACCCCTGCCCCACCCCCACCCTTCTGGTGGACTTAAAGCTCCCCCACTGTTTTCCCTCTAGTTCACCCCAGAGCAGATCATGGGGAAGGACGTCCGGCTCCTGCGCATTAAGAAGGTACATGGGCACATGGAGGCTGGGTAGCCACCATCCTTCTCCGGCCCTGCACCCTCTCCTTCTCTTAAAATGACTCCTGGGAGACCCCTCAGATCCCCGCTATCCGTTGTCTCGCCCCCTGAAAATGTCCCCTCCTGTGGGGGGATCCCATGCCTGGGCCCCACTTGGCATCCATGCCTCATTTTCTCCCCTACAGCCCTGTCGTTGGCCCCATGGCTTCTCCTGTCCTCTCTGTGGCCCTGTCAAGAGGCTCCTTGGTGCCCAGGGGCCCATAGGCTGCTGTCTGCTTGGCTCCCTAAAACTTGTTTTCCTCTAACCAGGAGGGAGCCTTAGACCTGGCCCTGGAAGGCGGTATGGACTCCCCAATCGGCAAGGTGGTCGTCTCTGCCGTTTATGAGGGGGGAGCTGCTGAGCGGCATGGTGAGTGGGGACAGCAGTGCCCCAATTTGGGGATGGTGCAATGGTTATACAGGTCTCTCCAAGAAAACCAACAGCGTCCCCTGTGGACGGGGTCAACAGTTGCTCACGAATGCCCCCCTACCTGCAAGCATCCATCCATCTACCCAGTCCCACACGTTGTCTGCGTGCATACGATGGTGCCAGCACCTGTGGGTGGGTACACAGCCACACCAGATAGCACCCTGCCCTCCAGGGGCTCCCCTTCCTGTGGTGAAAATATACCCAGAATTGCTAGGTACTGACAAGAACAGTGTGGTCTGCTAAGGCTAAAAGAGCTGTAAGGGGGTGGAGGAAAGCTGTGGCTCTCTGAGGGGCCCCTAACCTACCAAGGGAAAGGGGGCTGTTGGGAAGCCTCCCTAGAAGGGAGATGCCTAAGCTGAGCCTCAAAATATAAGCCAATATTACCTTTGTGAAGGTGGGAAAGAACTTTCCAGAATGAGGGGATAGCACATATAAAGGTAAGAGACAAACTATCAAAATCTTACCTGTCCTTGTAATAAGGATGAGTCTGTCAAGAATTAACCATGTGCCAGACGCTACTCTAAGTACCTGTGTCTAACATGTAGACATGTCATTCACGTGTATTAACTCCTCCTTTAATCCTAGAACGACCCCAAGAGTAGGTGCTATGATTATTCTCATTTTACAGCCAATCAGCAGTGGAGGCAGCGCTTGAACCCAAGCAGTTTGGTCATTTTGCTATGCTGCCCAGCAGAAGTGCCACCTCTGCCTGGGCTTTGCACTGTCTCGCCCCCTCTCAGAGGCGCAGGGTGCCCCCCTCACACCTGTGTCTGTCTTGTGGCGTGATCTTCTTGCTTTGCCTTTATCCCCTCATCAACAAAAACACCTTCTGCTGATGAGTGAAGCCTCTGAGGACCCCAGGCCAGACTCTTGCCGCAACTATCAACCCATTTACTGACATACGGTACCTGGAACTCGACCATTAAAGATCGCTGCTTCCAAGTCCAGTAGGCTTTTCAGTACTCCCAAGTCCTTTGTGGAAGCACAGGTGCCCTCAGAGGAGGAGCCTTGACACCTCACCTTTCTGAGCCAGAGCGGGGAATCCTGTGCTCTGATCCCTTCTGGGCAGTGCCAGGCTGGAGTCAGGCTCTCCCACAAGCCCGAGGTGGTAGAACGGAGGGTGGGTAAGGACCTGAGGCAGGAGATGGAGTGATGGGAAAGTCACCTGGTCACTGGCAGCCAAAATTCTGTGGGGCACTTAGACAAGTCCAGCTCTCCCCCCAAGGCCTCAGTGACTTCAGGCCCCTCACTGCCACACTCTGAACCTCCATTTCAGCTATAGGAAGGGGGCCTGCTCAGCTAGTCAGCTGCCATAGCCCACCGCTGCCCACCCGGCCCACACCTTCCTGCTCTGTCCTATTTCTGTGCCACTGGAGGGTAGAAATGATGCTTGGCCCTGGGAGGCCACCTGTCTGCTATGTCTAACAGGTAAATAAGACCAGTACGAATGCCTGACTTTTCCTGACCTCTCCCACATCCCTCCCTCCCCCCCCACCCCCTCGCGTATAAAGCCACAGCCCAACCACTGTCTTATTGCTCCTGAGGCTCCATCTTGGGTTTGTACAAAATAAAAGTCACCTCTTCCCAGGCCCACTATCCAGAGGAAACCTCTCTACAGCTTGGCCCACACCGCTTTGGACATACAAGCAGCTGGTGAAAGTTTCCCTGGGAGCACGTGGGTTATAAGCCACCACAGCCGCCATCTTCAGTAACACACATCACATTCCCATGGGCCATCATGCCCACAAAGCTGCTTTGGGGTGATCTATTTCAACAAACCCAGAGGGTGTTCTGTGGACACCAGGAATAGAAGAAATTCCTCAAAAAAAAAAAAAAAAGAAAGAAAGAAAAAGAAAAGGTTCTGAAGTTGAAGATGTATAGGAAACCATTCACCATCTATCTCCTTCTTGGACAGCCACATACATACTAGCATATTCAATGTCCTGACAAGTCTTGCAGTGAGTAACTGTTTAGCTTATAACTGAACTCTTCCCAAATTTATTAGATCACAGGTCATCTTACCCAGGAACACCTTCAACATCATTCATTTATTCAACACATATCTATTGAATTCCTATTTTGTGGTGGGTATTATGTTAAGTGCGAGGGATAGAACCTTGAGCCAAAAAGATAATTCTTGCCATCATGGAACCAACAGTCTGGTCAAAGAAACCGTCAGTCAACAAATAGCTGTGTGATTCCAAATTGTGAAAAACGCTATGAAGGGAAAGACCAGAATACTGTGAAAGGATAAAAGAAAAAACGATCTACTTTAGAATGAGTCAGGGCTAGAGAAGACCTCTCTGCAGAGGAGACATTTCATCTCAGACCTAGAAGAGAAGAAAGAGAGATGGGACAAGTATTCCAGATGGAACAGCATGTGAAGCTCTGAGGCAGGAAAGAGCTCAGCATGCTCAGAGACCTGAAGCAGACCAGCAGGGCTGGAGCAGAGAGAGCGGGCTCACAGAACGAGTTCGTGTTTCTAGTAACCTCACTGGGAACGCAGGTCTGCCTCCCTCTGCAATCGCAGAAGACCATAGAAAAGCTGGGGTGGCAAAGAATCATCACTATTCTATTGAGTGGGGTGAGGGTGTGTGGCTGGTATGGGAAGGAAGTATCCTTTGAGTAACCTGGTGGATTGTTTCCCTTTGTGCTTTCTGAGCCCATGGGAGCTTTCCGAACCAGGAGTTAGGCTTCTTCTGTGGCCCTAGAATGACCCCCTTTGCCGAGCCCTGGGCTAGGCACATGTCACATACAGCCCAGTTGGCCAATCAGCCTCATCTCCCTGCAGGTGGCATTGTGAAAGGGGACGAGATCATGGCGATCAACGGCAAGATTGTGACAGACTATACCCTGGCTGAGGCTGAGGCCCTCCTGCAGAAGGCCTGGAATCAGGGGGTAAGAGTGAACGCCCTCCCTGCCTCCCTCCCTTGCCTGCCTGCCTCAGACCCTGGCCTCTTGGGCAGGCCTTACAGTCGGGGTGCCCGATCCCAGGGCGGGTATCCAGGGTCCAGGCAACTCTTGGGTGACACCCACATACCCCATCTAGCCAGTGGTCTCAATCTGACAAGATGGGATTCAGAAAAATAAATTCACATCCCAATCTTAAATCGAAAAGGCAAGTGAGACAAATACAGACTCCAGAAGGCCAGGTGTGGCAACCCACCCAAGAAAAAGACTTAAGGTCTTCTCTAAGTGTGCACTGCCTAGGAATCAAGAGAGTTCTTGGGATATCAGAAAGTGTTAACAGAAGTAAAGGGCCCAGAATGGAGGAGGGGCTAGTGGTAGTCTGTTCTGTGCTTCTTACACACCCACCTGGGTCATGGCCACCACATATGGTCTCCCAGGCTGTGCACTGCACAATTCGAGGGGGTGTCCTCCTACCGACTACAGTGTGAATGGTGCCTGCTCATGTTGTGCAATGCACAACCTGTGCAACTGTATGCAGGCAGCCGAGTCTGAGGTATTAAGTTCAGTGCCGAGGAAGCTGACCAGATGGGACTGGGACCCCCATGAAGGGATGTGGACAAGAGAAGACTTACGGGTAACATGATGACTGTCTTTGATTATCTGAAGGGCTGCAATAGAGTGGAGGGAGCAGAAGTGTTCTCTGTGGTTCTTGAGGGCAGAACTGGATTGGATGGAGGGAGGTACTGGGAAGAGATTTCAGTTCAGTATTAGGAACTATTGAATGGTAGAGGGAGGGGCCCAGTGGTGGGTCACATAGTTTTTATTGGCTACACCCAAGCCAAAGATGGACAATGATGGATAATCCAAGGATGGCAGTGATGCCGTTGAAGGGATTCATGTGTTAGGATCAGAAAGCGAGGCCTGAAATCCCCCAATTGTCTGTGCACCAGAAGGACCCAGGGAGTTTGTTAAAAAATACTGTTTCCCAGGACCTACCCCAGGTTTCCAGGGGCCAAGTCTGAGTCTAGACTTTTAAGAAATTCTTCCAAAGTGATTCTGAGGTTGCTGCCTGTCCCTGGTCCACAGATCAACGTTTGGGAACTTAGTGTCATTCAAGGGCCTGGAAGCCCTGACCTCTATGGTTCTGAAGCTTCGGAGACTGGAAGGTTCCCACACGCTGGGACTGCACAGTGAAGTCCATCCCTGCCAGGAGGTCCTCCAGCCCCACCTGGGCCCACTTTCCCATGGGCAGAAGGCCTTAGCCAGCGGATCCCGGGCTATGGTGCCCAGGAATGGGGATGGAGTGTCAGGGTCAGACCTGTCACCGACCTCTGAGCATGCCCGAGAGTCACACACCTTCTCCCCACAGGACTGGATCGAACTTGTTGTTGCTGTCTGTCCCCCCAAGGACTATGACGATGAGCTGTAAGTGTGTTCGGAAGCCTGGCCCGCGACCTCCTCTGCCTCCTCCTCCTCCTCCTCCTCCTCCAGAGTCATGGCCACCTTCCCCCAGGCACCCCGCACCCCCCCACTCCCAGCCCCCATCCAGCCTGAAGGATTGACCCAAGCACACAACTTCTAGTAGTACTTGCTGCTAGAAAGCTCCTGGGCTAGAGAAAGCCTAGAACTAAGTCACTGTCCTCAAGCATCGTCTCAGCTGTCACCAAGACTCTCTTGTCCAAATTCTTCTTTACATATGAAAAGCTGAGGCCCAGAGAGGTTAAGGTCTCAGACCCAGTAAAGGAAGAAGTCAGGACAAGGCCTCAAGACTTCTGCTTCCCCACTCAGAACTTCATCCCCTGCACCGGAATCCGCTAGTTTAAAGAGTCCTGTGTCTTTTGCTCTCTGGAAGGTCTTCCTGATAGGTAATCGCATTCCCTCTTGCTGAGTCTCTAAGCGGCCAGGACCACAGGCTTTGGCCCCGTCTGCAGGACCTCCAAGGAGCCTTGGCCCCGTCTCCTTTCCCTGTGTTTCCCTACATGTCTCTCTCTGTAGATATCTGTTTCATTCCTGTCTCTGTATCTGTGTGGGTCTGTTTATTTCATTCTCTGTCTGTCTTTCTCTCTGCTCTTTTCCCCCACTTCCCATCTGCTCCTCTCTTTCCCCTACGTCCTTCTTCCCTTTATCACCTTCCCTCTTCTTTCTTCCCCCTCCTTTTCTTGCTTTTCTCTATCCCGAGCTCTGAGTCCCTGATTCGCCGTTTTTGTCATTCTACGTCCCTTTTTATCTCTGTCTCTCTCTCTGCCTCTGCGGTGTCTGGCCTCCATTCTCATCTCATAGCACGTCGCTACCCCTCTGCTTGCCTGTCATGGCTCTGCTTGCTTGCTCCCCCTACCCAGCAGAGGCTGAGTTCTGTGCATGTCTTAGAGAAATCAAGGTCTTATAGCAACTAATTCTGGAACCCAGCGCGTAGGCAGGAGCCATGTGAAGGCATAGGTCCAGTGGAGATCTGCCTGGGAATAACCGAGCCCTGTTTTGAGCTTCCTGCTCTGCTCTGTGTATGTAGCTTTTCTCTTCCCTCCTCTGCAGCCGAAAGCCCCCAGCCAGTCCAAAAGCTCCTTGAAGACCGTGCTCCCGTGCATAGACACGGGTTCCTCCTGCAGCTGGAGCCTGGCAGCCCCCTATGGTGAATAGGCAGGCGGGCTGCAGGGCCCCGTCTGTCCATGCTGTGTGTCGTGGCCGTCTGCTGCCCATGCTGTCAGCAGGTTCTTTGGACTGGTGTCTGGAGGGGCGCACGAGCCACCATCCCTGAAGCACCACCTGGGCCCTCTGTTGGCCACACTGTCAGATTGAAAGGGCCTCCCACTCAGGGAGCCAAGCAAAGCCCAGTTTGTAGCAGGCTTGGGACTGGGCATCCTGACTCACCACAGCCCTTGGGACCTGCCATAGGTCTCACACAGCACCCAAATGAGCAGGATGGA
Organism: Rhinolophus sinicus; assembly: GCF_057876585.1. NCBI lineage: Eukaryota > Metazoa > Chordata > Mammalia > Chiroptera > Rhinolophidae > Rhinolophus > Rhinolophus sinicus. Next base: position 152,998,058 of record NC_142514.1, on the reverse strand, counting down.
GCAGTGAGTACCATTCTCTGCCGGGTACCGACAGTGCCCCAAACCAGGCACAATGGGCTGGCAAAGCCCAACGGAAGCACAGCCTGCATTTCCCCTTCCCTGGGGGTGCTGCCTTCTAGAAGCACTGCTTCACAAGGCCCCATGCTTGGGCAGAGCCAGGGCAATTAAGAGGTGATTAAGGCTGGTCCAAAGAACCAGGGTTGGCCTATTGGGATTGTTCACGTCCTGCTGTGACCTGTTGTGGCCTGAGCACTGCTCAGACCAAACTGTCCTCTGTGCCTTCTCTCTCCCTTAGCTCCAGATTCTTATCTGTGGGACACTGTGGAGCCCAACTTTGGGATGTGTTTCCCACCCTGTGACAGGGCTATGTCTGTGGACAGAGCTGGCAGGTGGCTGTGAGCTGGTGTTTGATGTGGTCTAAAGCCCACAGCTGGCAACATCTGGGGCAGACCCAAGCCTAGACTTACTGATGTTCCTGTTACAAGTTTCTTAAAACATTAGGGCCTCATGCTCCCAAGACAGTTGGCCACTATGCCACGGCTCCTGGGATGGCCTCAGTGGCCCTATGTTTTCTGTCACTTGTCATCTGCTCTTTGTGAGAGACCCCAGCCCCTCTGCCTTCGGGTCCCCGTCTAGCTCATCCCAGGTGTCCCTCTGCTTTCTCCCTGGCGTCCTGTGTGCTGTGGCTAGTGTGTAGCTGCTGGGGGCCTGCCACCGAGAGGGGCCTCCAGAGGGTGGCAGGGCCTTGTGCCACTGGGGGGATCCTCCCTGCTGTCAGGCCCTACTGTGGGCTGAGTGTGTACCCACAAGGCCTGCACCCTCCTGGTCTATTTCCTCTTCCCCACAGGACCTTCTTCTGAAGTGCAGGAGAAACCAAATTCACCCCTGGAAGCCAGTGAGCTCTGGACCCACCCTCCTGAGAACAAAGCCTGGAAGCAGCCTTGAGGGACTCCAGCCTGCAGGCACCCTAGAGAGCCACAGCCAGCACCCAGAGATGTCGGACTCCCATTGGCCCTGAGGTCGGGCTGCATAAGGGACACCTCAGGCCACTCCTCTGAAGGACAACATGGGGAGGGAGCCGCCGACCGTCTTGGAGCAGGTCCCTGGGATCCAGACTCTCATGTCTTCCTTCTGACCCTGTGAATTTGGTCTCTCCCAGCGCTGGGAGACTCTGCCCTTGAAATCTAATAGGATCTGACTCTTGGGTCTCCCTTTCCATCCCTCTCCTCTCTCTCCTGCTATCATAGCTATTAAGATTGCTACCACAAACCTTACTCTGAACTCATTAATAAAAGAAAAAGATTTCCAGCTTACGGGAATAAGTGGATTTGGGCAGTAGATTCAAGACTGTCAAATAAAAAACCATAAGGTTTTGGCTCCTATTCAAGAGTGAAAAAAGAACTCAGTGCTGTGATATGGGTCTAACATGAAGGACGTGATGAAATGGCCAGGGGCTGGCTTGGAACAGCGGGCTGGGGCAGCAAGAGACGGGCTGAGCTGGGCTTCAATGTCTTCTCGGCAGAAAGATGGCGGGGAATGAAGCCTGTGTGGTAGGGACTTGGCTCCATTCCAGAAAATGCAAGAGCTCCAGAGCTCACCTCAAGGTGTGGGGTGCCCCAGCTTCTCTCAAGGACAGCACAGCCACAGCTGCTTCTCCAGAGGTCCTCAAAACAGGATATGAGCGAGGGAGGTGCAGGGGGTCCACTCCGTCCATGAAATTAAATCCAGCAGAACTTTATGGAAGGAGGCAAGGGCTTGAGGCAGGAGGGTGTAACTCCAAGGGGCTGGCAGAAGGTAAGTGGAGGCTCCTGGTTACAGGGCCAAGAGACATTCTCAGGCTCGCTTCGGGGAAGAGAGTGGAATCATGTCAGTATAGGCACTAGATGGAAATCCAAGCCAAGGAGATATGAGGTCCCTAGTCCTCCTGTGAATTGGATGGAAGGGGGTTCTGATTTAAAGTGTCTTAGAAGAGCAGCTCTCTCCATTTAGGCTTCCTGTCTCTGCCACCAACTTTTTCTGAGTCCTCAGAGCTCAGCTTAAACACGGCCATCATAATTTTCTGCCTAACTCCAGGTGATCTTTCAGCTATAGCTCCACTACCACTACCTGGCTCAGTCTCCATTACCCAAAGCAGAATGTGATTGGCCGATTCACCTGAGTGGGCAGCCCTGGGGTCAGGGACCATTCCCAGGTCCAATCAGCTGTGGCTCGGAGGATGGGGTCACATCCCACACAACATGACTGCTGAGGCAGCAGGGACTCTAGGCAGTGATCAATGGGAGGGGCAGAGAGAGGAGACAGAGAGAGAGAGAGAGAGAGAAAGAGAGAGAGAGAGAGAAAATCTGCTGGACTTTCTGATCTCAGTAGAGACAAAACCACAATGATCTGCTAATAACTAAGAATAACTAAAACACAGAGACAGAAATTCTCTGTGTTTTTCTTACCTACCTTCTAACTTGGCTCTAGAGACAATTCCAAAATGAAGGTAAAAGGCAGGAGCTCATCTTTGCTGACACCTACTATGCGGTAGGCCTGGGCTGGACCCTGGAATCTGCCATCTCAAACTGCAGTGACTAGGATGGGCACATGGACCGCAAAGGAGCCCGGTGACAACAGCTGACACTTAGATAGCACTGATTATATGCCAGGTACTATTCTAAGCGCTAAGCTCATCTACTTCCCTCAACAACTCTGCACAGTAGGTACTATTATACTGTTCTCACCAACCTCATTGTATTACGAGAAGATTGGGGTACAAACAGGTTAAGTGACTTTCGCTAGGTCACATGTGAGGAAGCAGTGGAGCTGGCATTCAAGGCCCAGGTACTCTGGTCCAGAGAACATGCCTTTCCCCACTACGGGCTGCACTGGGCAGGGCAATTCTCCGTGGAACATCTCAGGTTCCAGGCTACCGGCCGAACAACTCTCCCCACAACTAATGTGCTGCTGTTCGGTGATGGTTACCTCCTCTTGTGACTTAACACACACTTCGGCTGAGGCTTTCAGCTTGTTGGTGCCTGGAATCTCACCATTTGAAATTTATCTCCAGTTATTCTTAGTTCCTGGCACCTCAGAGTGAATGAGTTTATCAGTGCTTACCGAGACTTGCTGAGTGAGACAATAAAGAGGGCTCGGAGCGCCTGGTGAGAGGACAGGGGCAGGGATGGTGTGCCACTGGGCAGGGAGGGAAGAGGCAATGAGGGGAGGCTGGGAATATATGTGCTGTAAGTCCATTAAGCCATTAAGGTCACGTAGGGCTGGCAGGGTATAGGGGCTGCGGTGGGCTTAGCTCCCTTTTTATGAGGCCTAAGTCCCTCTTCATTATCATCAAGGAAATCAGTTCTCACATATCGGAAAGTTGTCCTGTGTTAAACCCAAAGTATATAGGTCGCCCCAGCAGACATTGGCATTAACCAGGTAAGAAGTGGAATAGTCCAGAGAATATGTATAAAGGTAAGGCCTATAGCAGTTCATGACCTTTTGTGGGGCTAAAAGGGGCGCTGCTGAAGCCAGAGTCCACTGGGGGGCCTGGGTCAGACATAGGAATCCACTTCAGTACCAACACTGAGTATTCAAGACTGAAACCCACACAAGCAAAGGACGGCCCGTGTTCCACCCATTGGCTCCCACAAGGCATGGCAGACATCACTACTTTAATCCCAGAGCTTTCTCTAACCAGCCAGCCAGGCAGCCAGTAACAACTGATCAAATCTGGTGCTTAACATGAGCCCTACTTGCTACTTTTGTATCTAACTCCTATCATTGGGTATTCAGAAAATTTGAGGCCAAGCAAGGGGTGCCTTGTCCAGTGTCCCCCTAACTTGGTGTCAGAGCTGTCATTTCTATTGCACTACACAGTGGAAACAAAACCGGAAAAGGCTGCAAATTTAAGGTGCCCTTTGACTCTGAACTTTTCGCATTTTATCCCTTTCATTGCAGTTGCTTCCCACAGCTAGTCAGTCCCTGGTTTGCTGAGCTGGCCTTGAGCCTCTCAGCTCTGTGTCTGGAAGTCGGGGGCAAGGGCTGGTTGTACAGACTCTGTGCTGCAGAGACAGCCCCTTTCGGCCTGTGCAGGGCTGGGAAGCTGGTCCTTACCCGATTCCAGCCTAATTCCCAAGCCTGAAATTTGGATAAAAATCTGTTTTCAGAGTTGAAAGCCCTTTTCTCCTCTTGTCCCTGCAGCGACCCTTCCCAGCTCCCTGGGGCCCACTCTGGCCATGCTCTATGAGAACTGGAGGGTGTAGACACGGCCCCCTGGGAAAGGCAGGTGGGGTTGGGGCAGGGAGAGAGCAGAGGGCCCAAGGCCCTGTCAGAGCTGTCTTCCTGGGGGCTGGAGGCTGCAGCCCAGGAGCCCACTCACTGGCCTTGGCAGAAGTAAGAGTGTCACTAACTACTGGGTGTTTACTATGTGTCATGCTCTGTACTGAGCCCTAAACATGTAGTGACATTTAATCATTACAAGATATTACTAAGAGGTAGACAATGTTATCTTCACAGAGGACTCTGAAGCACCAAGACTTAAGTAATATGCCTGAGGTTAAATAGATGGTAAGTGGCAGAGCCGTCGTAGACCTGGACGGGTGGGTCCAAGAGTCCATATCATTACCCGCCATGCTATATGCTTTGCGTAGACGAGAAAGAGATGACGTATAGACTGTGATTTCAGAAGCACCAGAGGAAACTCCAGCTGTAAAATAACTCCTTTCTGCTTTATTGTGTCCTTGACGCTGCAGAGTGAACCAGCCAAACCCTGGCTCTCCTTGAAACTCTTCGACACCTCCCATGCTATCCTCAGGACAGAGTCCAAACTCCACAGCCTGGCATAGAAAGTTCTCCATCACCTGACTCCTGACAACTTCTCCAGCTGATGTCTTGCCAATCACTTCTTTCACTTCAGCCACACCGAACTCTGGTTTCCTGGCTTGCCATGCTCCATCACTTGTCTGAGTCTCTGCATATGTTCACTCTACCCTGCCCTCCTCATGCTCACGTGAACTTATACCCATCCTTCATGGCTCAGGTCACTTGTAGAAGGGGAACACTGGACCTGGCATGGAACGGGAGCTCAGTCAGTGTGAGCTGCTGCTCCCTCCTGAGGTGGACATTGGGTTGTAAGTGACAGAAACCCAATTCAAAATGACCACGTAAGTGAAAAATTCAGGAGTATTTGATGTCAGGGCTAGCTGGATGTGAGTTAAAACAATGACATCAGCATCTGTTCTGGCCATCTGTGATTGTTAGGAGGAGAGAGAGAGAGAGAGAGAGAGAGAGAGAGAGAGAGAGAGAGAGAGAGATTTTAAGGATTTGGGTCACATGATTGCAAAGCTTGGCAAGTCCAAAATCTGCAGTGCAGGCCAGCAGGCTGGAGACCCAGGAAGAGCTGATATTCCAGCTCAAGTCTGGAGGCAGAATTCCCTCTTCCTCAGGGGACATCGTCTTTTTTCTATTAAGTCCTTCAACTGATTGGATGAGGCCCACCCACATTGTGGCGGATAATCTTTACACAAAGTCTACTAATCTAAATGTTAATTTTATCTAAAAAATACCTTCACAGCAACAACCAGACATGTTTGACCAAATATATGAGTACGAGGGCCTGGCCAAGTTGACACATAAAATCACACATCATGTCATCTCTTGGCTCTACCCATCTCAGGTTGACTTTAATTCTCAGTTGGGCTCTTCTCAGGTGATGCTAAGATGGCCTCCAGTATTCAAATTCTACCAGGTAGTGCTACCCCAGAGGGAAAAGCACACCTCTATCCTAAGAGTTCCTGATTAGCTTGACTTGAGGGTAAAGCCTCCTCCAACTGACCCATGTAGACCCACCAGCACCCCATGACTGAGTGAAGGGAAGGGTGGGTTCCAATAGGAAAATTGAGGTGCTGCTACAGAATAAGGAGAAATAGATCTGGGCCGGTCCATGAAAGACCTTGGTCCCCAAAAGCTCCCTCCCTCCCTTCTTTCCTTCTGTTCTTCCCTTTTCCTCTTCCTGTGATCTACTCTGGGAGGAACCTGGGGCTCAGGAGACCAGCGGTTAACTCCCTTGGCATGTAGGAACCTCATAAACTCCTAGCTGCCGATGCCGGCTGCGCAGCTACATTTGAAATGGGGACAAGAAATGCGGAAATGAGGGGTCTGCTATGACCACAGAACTCCCAGGGCTGAGATACAGAGGTTCCAACACTTGTTCCCCAAATATCCCGAGAAATGAGAACTGAAACCTGACCTTGGGCACATTCCTTAATCTCTATCTCTGTTTCTACAACTATAAAAGGGATGTAAATAGTAACTACTTCATAGAATGGTGAGAATCTAAAAGAATATAAAGTGCTTAGAAACAGTTTTTTTCTAGATGCTGTAGAAAGAGCAGCTTGGAGTCCATTTCACCCCTCAGGATGGGGCTTCCCAAAGGTGCTTTGAGGCCTCCCATAGACACAACTATAGCAACTGGGGGAGCTGTCTCACCTCTCTGCATGTAAATACATAGTCTTCCATGACACCTTCTCTTTCTAGGGAGCACTTGCTCCCCCAACAGGCCACCAGCTGAATGCATGTGTGCACGCACATGTGTATATAGGTTGGGTTTTAATATTCATCTTTATTAATTTTATTCTGAATGTGCACATGAGGTATTCCAGAATGAAGACAGATTTCTTATCAATTATCTTATAGTAAATGATAAGCACATCAGCCCCCCCGCTCCCCTTCTCAATTGCCCCAGACCTTACCCCTGCGGTGATGCAATGAAAACCAGATGGAAAAATCTCCTACCTGAATGGTGAGATACTCCATGGGCGAGGGGTAGAAAACTATGGATTGTCTCCATTTACATTCTCATATGTGGGAGAGACAGTCATCCTCCTCCCCTCCAGAAAGGGGATTAAAAATAACTTTGCTTCTTTGAGAAGGGATAGAAAGGACCGTGGATTCTCACCCTACACTTTGGGAATGTGCACATCTAAGGAGATACAGAGCTGTAGTCTCCGTGGCACCTTAGAGCTTAACCCAGGGATCTGGTCCTGGCTGTAACACTTTGGCCCTCTTCGGAAGATAAAAGAAGTCTTATTATCCTTTTTTTAAAATTGTGGTAAAATACACATAGCAGAACATTTACCTTCTTAACCATTTCAAGTGCACAGGTCGGTGATACTAAGTACATTCACATTATTGTGTAACCATCACCACCATCCATCTCCAGAACCCTATCACTCAGAACTGAAACTCTATATCCATTTAACACTAATTCCCCATCCCCCCCACCCCCAGCCCTTGGCAAACACCATTCTACTTTCTGTCTCTATGAATTTGACTGTTCTAGGGACCTTATATGAGTGGCATCATACAATTTTTGTCTTTTTGATTGGTTTATTTCACTGAGTGTAATGTCCTCAAGGTTTATCAACACTGTACATGTGTCAGAATGTCCTTCCTTTTTAAGGCTGAATAATATTCCATTGCGTGTATACACCACATTTTGTTTGTCCGTTCATCTGTCAGTGGACACTTGGGTGGCTTCCACCTTTGTCTATTGTGAATAACGCTGCTCTGAACATAGGTGTACAGCTATCTTGTCAGGATTCTGCTTTCAATTATTTCGGGCCTATGCCCACAAGTGGAATTGCTGGGTATGTTTTATAATCCTTTTGGATCAGAGCAATTATCTAGACAAATGACTATAGATCTAGTTCTCATAGCACATAGAGGGCAAAATGCTTCTAGGGCAAGTGAAGGCAAAAATTCCCTATTGTTATATCTTCCGTATTTCCAAGTCTCAGGAGTCTAGGGCTCTTTACAGAAGCTCTGAGAAATCCAAGGAAGTTTTATGGCCCCACAATCCACATGCTGGTCACAGGTGGGCAAATAACAGAGGTTCTCAGTGAGTATCATACGCAAGCGATGAAGGCAGCCACCTCAGAGGAAGAACACATTTCCCTTTCTGCCTATATGCCACACAGCTGGCCACTCTGGCCACAGACTCTTCATGAGTCAAGGGCAACCCTGAGACCAGTGAGTCGACTCAGACTCTACTCTTCCAGTCCTATCACTCACTTGACAGGTACCATGGAGCAAAATTCTGCCTGACATGACTCCAAACCCTCAGCAGAAGCCAACAGATACCCATGGGGCAGCCACCTCAGGCCAGCAGATCCTAACTCAGGGTCCACAGACGGACTTATGGAGGGTTTACAAACCCCAACCTTTGAATCTCCTTTTGGAGAAGTGGTCCAAAGCTTTTACCAGATTTTCAAAAGTATCTGTAATCCAAAAGAGGTTACATCCACTCTCAGAAAAGGGTAACAACACCAAAAGCCTTAATAGTGAGCTATTGGGAACTCACAAAAAATTAAACAGTGAGCTCCTTCAGGACAGGCCCTATCTTCACCACTGTATCTCTTGCACCTAGTAGGGTACTTAGCACATAGTATGTGCTCAGTAAAGATACGCCAACAAATGAATTATGAAGCATCTGTCAAAAGCAAAGAAAATACCCCTCAATGAGATAACGTAAGTCAATGAGAAAGTTGAATCCAATTTATAGATATCAATTTTTCACTTAGCTGAGCAAGTACACAGCTGTTATGTCCATGGGTAAACATTATCACTGATCAATTCATTCATTCATTTGTCCACTCAATCATTCACTTAACAAATATTTATCGAAATTGAGCCCCTACTCTGTGCCACAACCAAAGGTACATGAGACAGTCTGCGCCCTCAAGTAGCTCCCAGCCCAGTGGGGCAGACAGACCAGCAACTGAATCATCATGATACTGGGTGATAAGGAAAGTGACAGGGGCTGTACCAAATGCTGGGAGACCCAAGGGAGGGAGACGTTGTGGGAGGGTCAGGGAAGGCTTCACTGAGGAAGTGACACTTGAGCCCAGTGCTGAAAGCTGAGACGCAGGTAGTCAGTGGGTGAGGGAGCCTGTTTTCAGCTTCCATTGCCAGGCACTGGGCACATACACAACACTGTTCCCTAAGTGTGGATTGTCAAATGAATAGTGGCCGTCGGTATGGGCAGCTCCTTAGCTAGAAACCTGAGCGCAAGAGCCACCCAGCAATTATTTCCCATGACTCCTCAGTGTACCCATCCCAGCAGCTGGAAAATCTTATTCCAGCTTCCCCACCTTTACACACATTGATACCCCTTCCCAGCCATACAGTCTCCCCCCCTTCTTCACTCGTACAGGTTGGGCTATCCCTCAACACTACCTTTCCCCCTAAAGCATCCAGCAGACTCCCTCTCCAAACCTGCTCACCTTTTTCTTGAAAAATAAGTAAATGTATTTTATCTTGTTTTTCTAACCATACTGTAAGCCCCAGAGGGCAGGGACAATCTGTTATTATTCACTATCAGGAGACGACAATGTGGTAGAGAGCCATGTTTCCCAAACTTGGCGTACATCAGCACCGCCTGAAAGACTTGGTAAAATAGATTTCTGAACTCGACTCCAGAATTTCAGGTTTAGTCTGGGTGGGCCAGAGAATTTGCTTTTCTACAAATTCCCAGGTGATGCTACTTTTCTGGGGACCACACTTTGAGAAGCACTGGCATGGGAAGCACGCAGGTGAACCTGGGTTTGTCTAGGCCATGCATCTCACTGGCTGTGTGAGCTGGGGTAAGTCCCTTAGCCTCTCTGGACCTCAGCTTCCTAAGGACACAATAGTACTCACATTGCAGGGTTACAGGGGAACCCAGCTGGCACACAGTGGATACCCAATAAATGCCTGCTCATTGATTGGCTAATTGCCTCAGTTACAGATCTGGGCACCCATTAGCTGAGCCAGGTTATTTCTCTCAATTAGGGGAGCAAGCAACACCTCAAATACCCTCCTCCCCCACCCTTTCCTGCCAGGGGACTGGACCAGCAGAGGAATTTGATTTGATTTCTCCAACTCCAATGGAAAAGGTGATGATTTTCTCCAAACCACTGGGTAAAAGGGGTCAAAATGTACAAACTTCCAGTTATAACATAAAACCCTGTGGGGATGTTATGTACAGCCTGGTGACAATAGCTAACAATACTTTATTGTGTATTTGAAAGTTGCTGAGAGAGTAGATTTTAAGTTATCCCAAGAAAACAATTGTAACTATGTGAGATGATAGAGTTAACTAAACTTATCGTGGTGATCATTTCCCAATAAATACATATATCAAATCATTATGTTGTATATCTTAAACTTATACAATGGAGTATGTCAATTATATCTCAATGAAACTGGAAGAAATCAGTGTCGGGATTTTGGGCAAGAAGCCCTCAGCTGATTTGAAAATGGAAAAGCCTGACATGAGGTCTTTCTCACACAAATGAGGAGGCATTCTTCCTCATATACAGTTGAGGATCAGGGAGATTGACTTACCCAAGGTCACAGCTGTTCGGCGTAGAGCTGGGACCTGAAGTTCCCCGGCGTAGAGTTTGGGTCCAGGCGGCCTCTGCCCAGGGGACAGGAACTGAGGGGCGGTGGGTGTGTGGAAGGCACCCCAGGTGGGTTCAGCAGCACCCCACCTCACCTGGCCTCAGCCCCAGCTCAGGCAGAGCCCTCCAGGCCCAGACAGCTGAGGCCATGCTGTGCCTGCCAGAGGCACCTGTCAGAGGCCAGGCTGTTCCAGAGAGAGGTGTCCTCTTTCCCTGAGCCCAGATGGAGATTCCGCTGAGTGCGGCCTCAGGTAGGGAGAGGGGCAGGCCAGCACACTTAGTGGGATCCTGCAGTGCTGGGTCAGACCACAAACTGAACCCTTTCAGCTGACATGCGATAATTTCCCTCTGTCACTAATGGGAGTTATCGCCAAAACAAATCACCACGGGGTCATTTGTGTGCCAGCTTCACCCACAGGGTGGGGCCCCAGTGAGCAGGGCCCCCTCACTGAAGTCCTCCCATCTGGCCTCCTGACTGATGCCAGGGACCGATACCACGCCTGGGGCTTTCCTTTGGTTTCTAACACAGAGAAAAGGCAAAATGCACAGATATGCTGGTGTCCCCAAAGGTCTGCTCTTTGGGGCCTACGCTCCCTCCTTAGGAGACAAAGTCTCCAAGGCAGAAAAATCCTCAGTACACCCATCATGCCTTTGGGAAGTGGTTAACAGCATAGGCTTTGTTGCCAGGCCTAACTGGTTTCACGTCCTTTCTCTACCAATTCCCAGCTGTGTGATCTTGGGAAAGATCACTCCTCTGAGCCTCAGCTTTCTCTGCTACCAGTAATTACTAGGCAGAGTTACTCTGAGGTTTAAAACAAGGAAGGCATATACTAAGCACTCAATAAATGATGGGGAAACAAAACGGAGAAAATCTTATTCTCTCCCCTTCCCCCATTTATAGTTTCAGGAGAGCAGGTTGGGAAAAAGGGCGTACTTGAGAAAGCCTGAGTGGGTATGCAAACTGGAGGTACATGCTGAATTGCTCTGGGGAATAAAGGGCATGTTTTCCAAAAAGAGGCTGTGTGGAAGAAAGGAAGAGGAGATATAAGATAACACAGGGGAGAAGTCCTTTGGGGTAGAGAAATAGGGGGATTTTAGTAAGTTCCATCTTCCCACCTCCCTTGAAGAGTTCAGCAAAGCCTCCATTTTTAATCGATGCACTGGGGAGTTGGATCTTTGGGGGATGCAATGAGAGGCTGAGTTTGACCTCAAGTGGTCTCAAGGGTGTAGAGCATCCAAGCCATGCATGGAGTCACCCTTCTGAATTATGTTACTATAGTGGGGTTGTTCTTGGACCAAAACTTCAGTAGGCAGGAACAAGAACTTTATTTCATTTCTATTTTAAGCCCCCATTCCACCAGGCTGGCAGAAAATGTTAACATGGGCTTTCTTGGAGTTCCTTCTCTACCTCCCCAGTTATGTGGTGCAAAGAAACTGGGAAAGATCCACCTTGTTCCTGCATTTCCACCCATGTGAGTATGGCTGAGGGTCCCTTGCCTCTGTCAGTCTGGTGGCCCTGCCTTGGGGTAAGGGAATCTTTCTTCAAAATAGCCCTTGGGTGGATTTTCTGGCACAATGTACAGCCTTTCCCTTGCTGGATGGCTCTCTCTCCCCCGCCTTCACAGACTGCAGTCAAGCAGGGAGGCTGGGCATAGGTTCCTGCTCTCAAGGATTTCTCTCTCCTCTTCCTTCCTCTGGACATAGGACTGGATGAGATGAAAGGGGAAATAACTTTTCCCTCCTGGGTTCCAGCCATGACATTTTGTCTATAACTCAATCCTCTCTTTTAGTGATTTTACAGTCTTCTAAGTTCCCCCCATGGACACAGGCTTTGGAACTTTCCACCTGGCCACAGCTTGACACTCATCTGCCTGAAAGGAGGCAGGGGTGGGAGAGGAAACATCTTTCTAAGTCAGTACAGAGGGCCCTACTTTATTTTCTGTACGTGTTGCACAGTATTCCATAGCATGGATAATACCATGAGTTTTGTTTTTGCTTTTAACTAGCCCACGATTGCTTGGGGTTATTGCAAGGGTTAATTTCTTGAAATATTACCCCCTTCTATTATGTTACGTCACCATTATCATCCTGATGACCTTCTGCGCTGTGGTCACTGACACACCTGGTCAGCCAGCTAGAGACAGTGCCATAAAGCCGGTACATCATTTATGAAGCGCTGCAGCACGCCCTTGCCTGCACAAAAGAGGGGGAGGGGCCCTGACTTAGGCCACACCCACCCAGTGGGCCAGACGGGGTTGGGAATCCAGGTCCCACAAATCCAAGCCAGGCTTTCCTTGCTGTCCGGAGGAAGGCTGAGAATTCTCACACAGGAGTGAACAACCGGCTCACAGCAAGATCCTTGTACCTGCCCTGCTAGCACCCTGCATCAGAAACTAGGTATCACTGGAGGCAGGAAAACTCCCCTCAGAGACATTTGTAGTTCGTGTCTATTTCTGTTGTAGAAATAAATGGTTTTCTGCAGCACAGGCTTGGATATCTATGTCAGTATATATAACCCTACTTTATTTTCTGTACTTGCCTCCCAGTATTCAACAGGATGAATAATACCACATTTGTTTGTTTGTTTTGTTTTAACCAGCCCCCTGTTGATGAACGTTTGGGTTGTTTACAAGATGACAATCCATGCTACAGATTACAATCCATGCCTTTTTGTGCGCCTGACTCCACACTTTTCAAAGTATGGTAACTCTGGCACCCTCACGGGCAGTGTGCTGGGCATGCTCACTATAAAGCTAGGTGGAGAGAAGGGTGGCATTTACCCGCAGTCACACAGGAGGTTTGTGCTAGAGATGGCAAACGCAGTGCCCCTCTCCATCCTTCAGACCTAGCAACACTCTCTTAATCCCACTGATGATCCCTTAAAAGTCCTTTACACTTGGGTCCAGCTTGGGTTGGACTGGGCTCTTTGTCTATTTCAAATGGCTTGGAAAAGGCAAGTGTGTTGGTAGTGCCAGGCACTTCACGCTGAGTGCCAAGGAAGGGAAGGGCCACTAGATAACCTTCACTGATGGAAGGGGTCCCATGTGTGTGCCCCCCAGGGATGAAGTCGCTTGGACCTTCCTGGCTTACAAAGCACATTTAAACCCATGATCTCATTTTAATCCTCTGGGGTCAGTATTACTATCTTCCCCATTTAGAAAGGAAGAAATGGAAGCATAGAAGGGTGACTTGTCCAACATCACATAACTAGTAGTGGATGGATGTTGGGGACTTGTTATTTAAAAACACATAAATTATTACTACTAAAAGGAGAAATAGCATTGCTGAAAGTGAAACCCTGAAATGGAAACATGGCAGAAAGTGAAAAAAATTCAGAACCAGAAAAAAAAAAAACAACACCTAAAAAGAATCTTGTTAGGTAACTATGGGCATGCCATCTCATCACTCTGAACCTCAGTTGTCTCATTTTTTTACATAAAGAAATTTGCAACTCTGAGCTTCCCAGGCAGGCTTGTATTCAAACATACATATTCAATAACGGCTGTAATCATAGGAAACACACAATTTTGTTTCTTCTTTTTTCACCTGATGTTATCTCATAAGCTTTTCTCACTTGGCTACAGCAGCAATCGCCTTTTCAGCGGCTGCATTCACCAGATTAATTAATTCCTGCCTCTAGTGCTAAACATTTACTGCCACCAACTTTTCACTGTTTTGGCTAACGCTGCAGGAAACATCTTTCAGCTTTGGAGAGATTCCTGAAAGTCAGACACTGTCTGAGGCCTTGAGACCCTGAGCTCCTGCCCTCCCCAGGCTGTTCACTCAACCCTACCTGCCCTCTGCCCTCGTGCCAGGTTCTGCTCTGGTTGCCTCCAGGGTCCAAGGCAGAGCTGAACCCTTACCCCACAATGTCCTAAGAAGGCTCCAAGCCTGAAAGCAACCTCAGAACAGGCTCAGAGAAGCTCGAAGGAACACTTGGTGTCCCCCCATTCCCTCCTGAGAACATATGCATTTGTGTTCACAGAAAACTCTTTCTGTGTAACACAGAAAACTCTTCTAAAAGCTAATCTAAAACCCCCTTTCTGTTCTTTCTTCAGAAGATGTAAATTTTGGGGGCCATGGACCTGTGAGATTCTCTCCAAAAAGTATGGGAATGCATAACCGTTGTCTATAATTTCACAAGGTGCTCCAACTCCTTAAACTGGTCTGTGTCAGATTAAGAATATAGCCTAGGAACTCTCTTTCCACCCCTCCTGACTGCCTTCAATTGCTTTCGCTGGATACGGTTCCACAGGCAGCCTCTTTTTCAGCCTTGGGCCAGGACCCATTTCACCCATTCACCTGCCAGTTGCTGGGAGGCTCAGTGTATTAGATGTATGCCTTAAGTAGGTGGGAAGAAGGGTGGGGATCTGAAGATCTGGGTTCAAGTAATCCCCACTTATTGGTGGTGAAACTTGGGGTCAGTCATGTAACCTCCCTGAGCCTCAGTTTTCTCATCAGCCAAAAAGAAGAGAGAGAGAGAGAGAGAGAGAGAGAGAGAGAGAGAGAGAGAGAGAGAGAGAGAGAGAGAGAGAGATTACAACATGCAAAAGTGTTCGAAGATTCGGTTTGTGAAAGCGGAGGATACGCTGTAAAGCACCTATGAGTGCTCCGCGCCTGGGACCACTTTTGAAAATATTCCAAGTACCCCCAAGTTAACGTTCTTCACTGCCTTTCTTGTCCATATGGGGTGGGGACTAGCTCCACTCTGCCCCACCAGAACCCTCTGATCTAACTACATCCACCCACGCGCCCCGCCCAGGTGAGCCCACACCTCAGATCCTGGGCAGTGAGCTCACATTCGAGACCCCGAACGCGCCCACTCGGGACCCATGTGAACCCTCCTCCTCTCTTCTGCACCGCCCCCACCGTTCTACCCAGACTCGAGTGTGCCCACCCACTCAGCCTGCCTTCTTCATCCCAGCGCACGCGCTCAGCTGGGCACACACAAAGGGTCCCCGAGCACACCTGGGGGCGCGAGGCGCCACCGCTGGAACGCGGGCCCGGTCGGGCTACAGGCCGCCCCCCCCCACCCCCCCGGGCTCCGCAGGTAGTGGCGAAGGGCGGGGTGAGGGGAACCCGTGCGCCGGCAGGGCGGGGCGGGGCCCGCGAGGTGGGGGGGCGGGAGCCTGACGGCCCGGCCGGCAGCCGATCCGCGAGGGAGAGAGGCGCGGAGGCGCGTGGAGTCAGCCGCAGCCGAACCCGCGCCCGCCTGCGCCGCCATGCCCTTGGCCTTCTGCGGCAGCGAGAACCACTCGGCCGCCTACCGGGTGGACCAGGGCGTCCTCAACAACGGCTGCTTCGTGGACGCGCTCAACGTGGTGCCGCATGTCTTCCTGCTCTTCATCACTTTCCCCATCCTCTTCATCGGTGAGCTTTCGCGCGGGCAGTCGGAGCGGAGGGGAGGGCAGAGGCACCGAGGGAGGAGGAGGCTCCGCGCGCCGCGCCGCTCGCCCTCCTCCCAGGGTCCCCTGCTCTGTGTACTACCCTGTAGTCCCCTCACTCCCCGGAGTTCCCTTGAACCCGCAGCAAACAGCGGACGCCCCTGACTTAGGGTTCCCCCAAGTTTTGCCATCTCAGGGTCCGGCTGGAATGGAGAAAGGGGAAAGCAGAGGTTTCTGTACGCCCTGGAAAGGTCGGGAGGGGTCGGGCTGCACCCTCTGTGGAGCTGCGTAGGGAGCCGGGTCACCCCTCCCCCAAGGCACCCTCCCAGTCAGCCGCAACTGGGCCCAGAAAAGGTGCAGCCTGCGCCTCAGAGGCGGGGATGGAACCTCTGTGTTTCCCTGGGGCTGAGTCAGACAGTGGTCAGTAGCCCCGAACAATTACAGGGTCCCACTGCCCTGGGCTAGGAGAGGCAGGATTTAGGGATTTGGCCCCTTCCCCTGCTACCCAATCCGGACTCCAGAGCGCAAGTTCTCAGGCTCCATGCAGAGCAGCCCCTGCCTGTGGACGCCAGCGGCCCCCAGCGCCCCTGCTTGAAAGCCCTCTGCAAAGTTGGGTGCCACTGCCGGGACAATCGTGGGTAACGCTTCACTGGGTCCCCTTCATCTCTCTTCAAGACTTTGAATCTCTCAAGCTGGCTAACTCTCTCCTCTCATAGGGTGTCCCCTACCTCCCCATAACGTGTTAATTCACTCTAAGAAAAAAAGCAAATCTTAACATTCACATACAGATTTTGGGAAGAAAGGACAGATTGTTATAAAATTAAAAAGAAAAGGATGCTGCAGAAGCAAAGAGTTGCTAGTTATTGACAAAAACAATTAGAAATAGGATACAAGCATATGCAATATATGCTCATGTGTGTGTCAAAAATTATACCAGCATTTACACTTCTGTTCTCAAACAAATGGTTTATTTTCGGATAAGTTGTCATACAAGAGATCAGCATATAAAATGGATACCTGCAAAGGTGGTTCTGGGAAGGTCTAGGCTTCATGCTTGGACATTTATTTCGTGTGTACCAGACGTGGGCATTTTCACACACAGATGTTCAAATAGGTACACTCCTCACTGTCACCAAGGACCTAGTACCTAAGCACCCTCCTGGGGTTCATGCACTCTCCTCCCAGTGCACCAGGCATCTCCCCTCTTCCTGTCTCTCCTTCCAGGATGGGGCAGTCAGAGCTCCAAGGTACACATCCACCACAGCACGTGGCTCCACTTTCCTGGGCACGACCTGCGCTGGATCCTGACTTTCATGCTGCTCTTCGTCCTGGTGTGTGAGATCGCGGAGGGCATCCTGTCTGATGGGTGAGTTGCCCTCTGAGAATGCAGGAGAGTGGATCTGGTCCAGGGAACTTCCTGAAAGGCTCAGGGAGACCCCCGCTCACCTGCTTTCCATGAGCCAGTATCATTTACTAATAAATTCTGCAACTGTTTACCCAACATCTCCTGTGTGCCAAGCTCTCTGTGCCATGCACTGGACACAAGTGAGACCCAGGGCCTGATGTCAGTGCAGCAGAGTGAAGGGAACCTGGATCTGTATGCCATGACCCAGAGAAATCACTCTAGAGCTTATTAGAGTGCCCTAACTCCTGTGGAAGATGCCCAGCCTCTTCTGCAAGCTGCTGGAGTTCTCTTCTTGGGGGAAAAACAACTCTTGTTTAAGATCTTTCCTTGGTTCCCAATTGTATATAAAGTCCCAACTCCTCAGCCTGGCATCAGGGGTCCTCACAATCAGCTCTTCCTGTAGGAACAAAGGCACCACCTAGAAAAGTAGGTGGGGTGGGATCAGTGCAGCAGGGCTGAAGCATGAATCACAACAGGGGAGTGAGGAGAGCAATGGAGGCTGAGACTTAGAAATTGGGTTAGGGGCATCTCCAGGAGGGCTTCAAATGCCAGGCTGAGTGTTTGGGTTGGATTTTATCAGCAGTTTGGAACAGAAGAGAGATGTAATCAGCACCGCACTTTTAGGTGAGACTCCTAGGCAGTGTCCAGGACAGGGAGGCAGGGAGAGGCTAAAGGTAGTAACCGCACTTGGGAGGTGATTGCTGCAGTCTAGGTGAAAGATAAGAGCAGCCAGAAACGGTGTGTCAGCAGTTAGGGATGCAGAAGAGTAGGGGGTGAAGCAGTCATGTCACTAAGGAAGAATGGAAGAATCAGTAAGACTCTGCGACTGCTTGGGTGAGGGGGTGGAGGAGGGCGGGGGTATTTGGCTTAAATATCTAAGGTCCAGCCCCTCTGAACTGGAATCAGACTATGCCCAGACTCCACTCCTGACAGGCCTGGCTCCTGCAGCTGGACAGTAGGGGGATGGGATCTCCCACCTCTCCACACACTCCCTCACCCTTCCACTCCCAACGTTCCTGCATCCTGGCTTCAGCAGTTATCTCTGCGATGACTGCTTGCCTTGGGACTCTTCTGGATTATCAAAGTCCCCAGACCAGCAAGAAGCCCAGAATGCATACTGCCACATAACTAACAGGTGACAATTCCTCCTCCCACCCCCCATCCTCAACACCCCTTCCAAAGCACACAAATGCTAGAAGGGGGAGGATGCCTTGTGAGCCCCCAGGTTAGAAATACTCACTGGGTTATAATTAGCAAATGACAGAGAGGAAGACACTCTGCCTATGGGGAAGGTAGACCTGGGTCTTCTGCCAGTGCTTCTGCTACCTATATACCAGCTGTGGGACTTAGACAAGCCGTGCAGCTCACTTTCTCTACCTAGGAAATGAGCATCATAATCCCCTTGCATGCTTCACAGTTCTGAAAGGACTGAAATTAGGGCACAGAGGGTGCAGAGCACGGAGTGGCAGAGCCCTGCGCAGATAGTACATTCCTAGACTGTGGGAAACTGAATAGTCAAGTTGAAGACTCCTTCCTGTGGCTCTCCAGCAGCCCCTCCTCTGTGGGCTGCACCTGTATCCCAGACCTCTCCAGCTGATTGCAAACTGCCATCTCCTCCCCAGCAGGCAGGTCAGCTCCTGAACTGGATACCTGTCACCTGGTCTTTGCTGGCCTCCATCTGTGTGCCCACACCCCTGGACAAGCAAGCATGAGGGAGGGGCATTGGAAGCGAGCAGAAGCTACAGACCCTGCCCTGTGGCACCCCAACCCACCCCTGCCTGGGTTTGCAGACCACCCTGGAAATCTAGGGGACAGGTGGGAGTGAGGCTGGTTAAAGCAGTAGTCTTCAAACTCAAGTTTAGTTTAGGGTTAATTAATCAAGGCATCTTTAACCTGCAGGGCTTCCTGCCTTCCATTGGGTATTATTTCTGTATGTGATGTCCTGAAGTCAGAACAACCAGAGTGGTATAGGTTAATGAGGAAATATTTTTAAATATATATAACTAGAATGTTTTAAAAAATATTTTCCAGTGTATGTGGCCTGGGAATGTTTTCCCAGGCCACATACACTGGACAAAGCCCATATATAAATTTTTTTTTACACTGTATGGCTGGGGTCCCAGACAGAAATAATAGTGATGATTTCTGGCGTTTATTGAGTTAGGTAATTTCTTACCTAACTCAGTGCATATTATTCAGTAAAGCAGCCAAAACCTATTTTATGAAGTCATGTCATGAAATATTTATTTCAATTATGGTTATTCCTCATCTTATTTCATTTTATAAAATGTTTATCATTTCTACCTCCAATTGCAAAAAAAACGAATTTATTTAAACTTGATATAACGTTTTAGATGTCACTTTAAAAATGTGTGAAACGGCATAGAATTTTTCAAAATTATTTCAAAGAGTACAGAGGCAAGACCACTGGGCAGGGTGCTGATTGCTTCCAGTATCCCCACTAGTGACTCATTGCCTTTTCCTCCTGTATCAGTACTTTGCTGAGAATATCCACTAATCAAATATTAAAGAATATTGACATTTATGGTCTCATTTAACAAGAAATCTGGAGGTCGCCTTTTTCAGTTGGTGTGGTGGTTTAGTGATGGCATCAGGGACCCAGCCTCTTCCCATCTTTCTACGTCATCCTCTGCATGTCGGCCATATCTTCCCCCATGGTCACAAGATGGCTGCC
This sequence comes from Rhinolophus sinicus, assembly GCF_057876585.1. NCBI lineage: Eukaryota > Metazoa > Chordata > Mammalia > Chiroptera > Rhinolophidae > Rhinolophus > Rhinolophus sinicus. Next base: position 152,978,153 of record NC_142514.1, on the reverse strand, counting down.
CAGCTGCGGGTATCACTCAGGCAAGGGCAAAGGGGTCATGCTCCCCATATACCTCTTCCTTATGCAAGAGATTGTCCTCTGCAGGCTTTTCTTTACATCTCAATGTCCACTATTGGATGATATGACCACCCTTAGACTAATCACTGGCAAAGGGGTATGGAATTGCATGGCGGCTTGAACCAATCACCATCCATTCCCTGGGGCTTGGTGCATTGCTACTGGAGCAAACTTGTGCAAGGAAGGAGAGGAGCATGCTATTTAGTGAACAGCTCACCCGGCACCCTCCACCCTAGTTCCACCAGACCACTTGGGTTTCCAACATGGCTCTCCTCAGAGCCATGGCTCTCCCACTCCGTCTCTGTTGAACTCCTGTTCATCCTTGAAAGTCCAGCCTAGTGCTGCCTCCTCCGTGAAGCTTTCCCTGGTTGCCCACCCCCTCCTTTGTGCCCTCAGTCTTCTGTCCATCTACTGTATGGCTTCCCTAGACTGTCTGGTCAGACAGTTAAGACTCAGCTTGGTTGCCCCCTCCCTACTGTCAGCTTCTCAAGGGCAGGGACCCTTGGCATGCTGAATAGAAGGAACAGAGCAGGCAAGAGCAGCACTGAGACAGGAGGAGGCATTCTGGCAATGGCAGGAGTCCCAGTGTGGCTTCAGTAGAAAGAGCAAGCTGACAGTGCTAGAACAATGGTTTGAGGCCCCATCATTGGACCTTTGGTGGCAGGCTGTGGATTTTGCTATCTACAGAAGGGAGCCTTGGAAGGGCATGATCAGGGCCAAGTAAGGTGAGATTCCTCACCGGTCGTGGGGAAGCCTGAGATCTGGGAGAGAGCTCTGGCTCCCTATGGGTATTATCACCCAACCAGAGCTCACGCACCGAGGCCTCTAAGTTAAACTGGGGAGTGGATGAGCTAGTATTGACTGCTTCCATCCCCATCCCGAGGGAGGAGACAAAGACAGTGACCTTGAGCTTGTTGCTTAACCTTTCTATGCCTCAGTTTCCTCAACCACAAAATGAGGAGACAAAGAGTACCAAAGATGAAGTCAGCTAACATACATCAGTGCTTCAAACAGTGCCTGGTACACTGTAAATGCTCAGTAAATATTGACTATCAGCGTCATTACACCACCTGGGCAGGGGTGCCAATGCTGACTTATGCCGTTCTTGTTAAATGGGACTGTCCCTAAGACAGTTGTGGTATACAGGCTCCTGTACTGCCCAGAGGACCTCAGGGACAGAGACCAAGCTGTATTCACTCCCAAAGCAGTGGTTCCAGGCCAGAGCCTTTGCAGCTGCAACTATCAAGGCTGGCTTCCCTATGCCATGTTCTGTAAGCATGAACCTAGGGAGAGAAGGCTGTGAATTCCAAAGCCTGAGCACCAAGGTCTCAAAGCATCTCTGTGTGAACTCCTGGGCCCCTAGTTAACAGGCATGTTTGGGGGTGCTGGGCAGAGTTGCCAACACATGGTGTGGAGCTGCACATGTGTCCTGGAGGCCCCACTGTGTGCTGAGCCCTAAGCCCGAGGCCTGGGCGGCTCTGATGGGATACTCAGCACATCTACATCCACTCTCTCTCTCTCTTTCTCTCTCTCTCTCTCCCCCATCTCAGGGTGACTGAATCCCGCCATCTCCACCTATACATGCCGGCCGGGATGGCGTTCATGGCTGCTGTCACCTCCGTGGTCTACTATCACAACATTGAGACCTCCAACTTCCCCAAGCTGCTGATTGGTAGGGGAGGGGAAGAGGCGGGGCGGGGGGGGGAGGGGAGGGATAGGTACCTCCATTCATTCCTTCAGATAATGTTTACTGAGGACTTCCTCAGTGCCAGGCACTCTTCTTAGTGCTCGAGGTTCAGAAGTAGAGAAGAAAAAATTCCCTGCCCCCGTGGACCATAGAGTCTGGTGGAGGAGCTAGAGAGGCAAAGTCACTAGATAAATAAACAAACAAACAAGTAGTATGATGCTATGAAGAAAATAAAACTGAGTAAATGGTGGAGTGTGATGGAGATGCTGCTGTCTAATGGGGAAGGGTGAGCATATATTTGGGGAAGAATGCTCCACGCAGCTGGAACAGCAAGTGCAAAGGCCTTCTGATAGGAACAGACTTGGCAAAGGGGCCAGTGTGCGTGAACCAAATGAGCAAGGGGAGGAAGGATGAGATGAGGCCAGGGGCCAGGAGAGGAGCAAGAAAGTCTCCTAGGCGTTGGGTCTGAGCACCTGGGCAAATAGTGGTGTTAATAACTGACATGGCAAAGGAGTAGGAATTGGGGTGGAGTGGGGATCAAGTTTTCTGTCTTCATGTCGAGTTTGAGATGTCGCTGAGATACAACTCAAGCATCAAGTAGGCAGTTAAATAAATGAGTCAGACATCCAGGAGTTCAGGGCTGTAGGTGGCGTCTAAAGCCTGAGCCTGGATGCAGTCACCATGAGAGAGAAGAGAAAGGCCGCAGGACCAGAAACTGTGTTTGCCAACATTTAGAGGGAATCAGTAAAGAATGCCAGCTTAGAGCTTCTGACACTGTATGGCTGGCGTCCCAGACAGAAACAATAGTGATGACTTCTGGCATTTATTGAGCATGTACTGAGTGCCAGGCTCGGTGCTAAGCTCCTTACATGCGTTATTTCACTTAATTCCCACAATCTCCCTATTGGTACTATTGCTATCCCATTTTATAGATGTGAACACTGAAACTCAGGTTAAAAATATTAACAGTGGATACTTGTTTGGCACTTATTGTGTGTCAGATACTGTTCTAAGCATTTTACCTATATTAACTCATTTGATCCTTACAAAAATGCTGTGAGGCGGGTACCATTATTATTTCCCTTTGCAGGTCAGGAAACTGAGGCTCAGAGGTTAAGTGACTTGCATTAGTCCGCCCCGCTAGTCAAGGGCAGAGCCAGGTTTAGATCCCAGGAGTCTGGCAGCCCAGCAGGCTCTTAACCGTTTCGGAGACTGCACGTCTAAGGATGCTCAGGCTGTGTGCGGCCCAGAGTTTTAAACCCTCCAGTCTGCCTCTGTGTTGGGCTCAGCGTGCGTGGCTGAGGTCAGGCTGTTCATCTGGCTGTGGTCAGACTGTGATTTTCAGGAGTCACAGGCTCTAGTTGACATCTGGAGTTTGGAATACTCTATACTAAGCCAGAGATAGTACAGTGTCATGATGGGGCAGAGGGTGTTTCCTGAGCTAATCACAGATCTACCTTCCCAGGTCAGGTGGGAACTGGGTTCCATGAAGATCATCCAGGTGATCCCTCCACCCCAGGGGCCCCATGTGAATGTGGCTGGGGCACTAGGGGCAGCAGGTGGGTAGATGTTAAATACAGGCTTCAGAGAGCCTCCCCACTCCGGTGTCTGAAGCAGCTTCTCATGCACAAAGAACCTCTCATTAACCACCAGGGTCACGAGGACGGGTGCCCCCGGAAACACCCTGTCTGGGCATCTGGTGAGTTCATTTTCTCATTCTCCAGGAAGCACATAATGTTCTTTCCTGAAAGCACAAATTACTACCCAGAGATGGACCAGTCCTTCTCTAAGGAACAAAGACTAACGCCCTCCATTACCCTATGATTGAATTTTGCTCTCCACAGAGCCAGAAGTGCTAGAACAGGGAAAAGAGAGGATATACTTAATGAGCTGCAGGCATAGAGGGCAGTGATCGTGGGGGAATAGCTGGTCCTCTCAGGAGGCTACTGTCTGGTCAAAGTTCTAGAGTCCCACAGAAAGGTGAACCACAATGCGGCTTACATTGTCCCACAAAATAACCTTGATTCTGGGGCCCCAGGTGAGATTCAGGAAATGTCCTATGAGAAAGTCATGTTTGAGCTACGACTGAAGTCTAGGTAGGAACTCACTAGGAGGAAAAAGAGAGGAATGATTCAGGAGCAGGAATAGCATGTGCAAAGGCCCTGAGGCAAGAGAGGCCAAGCACATTAGGAAAGCTGGAAGAAAACCGGGGCTGATGTGCAGAGGAGAAGGGAGCTGAACTTTGAAGGCTGGAGTGGCAGGTGGGGCTTGTACCAGTCAGGGCCTGGAAGGCCACATCCCCAGCACCGGTCTTTATCCCAAGGGCAAGGGGAAACCACTGAGGATTGGGTTTTGTGTGTGAGTGTGTGTGTGTGTGTGGGGGGGGGTAAAATATACGTAAAATAAATTTTACCTTTTTAACCATTTTTAAGTACATAGCTCAGTGGAATTAAGTACATTTATAGTTTTGTGCAACCATTACCACCATCCATCTCCAAAATTTTTCATCTTCCCAAACTGAAACTCTGTACCCAGTAAACAGTAACTCCCATTCCCCTCGCCCCCAACCCTTCACAGCCACCATTCTTTCTGTCTCTAGGAATCTGACTACTCTAGGTACCGCATATTAGTGGAATCATACACTATTTTGTCCTTTAGTGACTGATTCATTTAACTTAGCATAATATCCTCAAAGGTCACCCATGTTTGTAGCATGTGTCAGTGTTTCCTTCCTTTTTAAGGCTGAATGATATTCCATTGTATGTATAGACCACATTTGTTTGCCCGTTCACCTGTCTGTGGACACTTCGGTTGCTTCCACATTTGGCTATTGCTGCTCTGAAAAAGGGTGCATTGAGCTCATAGTTGATCCAATTGATTGCTTTGTGAAGGTTAGATTGGAGGAGGGGAAGCCATGAAAAGGCTCTCAAGGTGGTCCAGGGGAGCAGTGATGGCATCCTGGACCCATCCTGTGGCCACCGGGACGGAAAGACATGAATGGATTCAAGGTAGAGGGTAAAATAGACAGATATTAATCATGAGTAGAATATGGGGCCAAGGGAGAGAAAAGGAGGGAAGAAGCAGGAGAAATGGGAATGCCAAGCTTAAGCCTCCTCAGCAGCCCCGGTTTCCTTTCCCCTTTTCTCAGTCAAGCATGAAACTTTGGCTGGGCTACTGTGTCTGGCAGCAGGCCGAGGGCGTCGCACTCTAGGATGGGACTGTGGAAATAACTCTGGGCTTAGTCCTGGGTCCACCATGTACTCCCTGTGTGCCCTTAGATAAGACACTCGGGCTCTCAGAGCCTGTTTCCCTGTCTGGACAGGAAGAGTAAGTCCCTGCCTAAGTCACAGGGTTATTGAGGAGATCAGATCAGACCGTGTCTGCTAAGTGTTAGAGGCAAGACCAGTGTGAGGCATATTGTCAAGTCTTGGTCCCAGTAGGTGACCGTCACTGAGAGCCTGGGTTAGAGTCTGCTGGGGGAGTGTGGGTGTGGAGGCAGAGGGGTGGCCTCCAGCTGTGGGGTTCCTCATGACCTGGAGACCATACCTAGCTGAGAGGACATCTTCCCAGTCCTGAGGGCTGGGACCAGAAAGCAGACGTTTCTGCCCTGTCCCAGGGCTCTCACCCAGGGACCTGAGATAGAGGGCATTAGCCCCTTTCCGGGCAAGTTCAATGCCCCGACCTAGCTTCCAGCCCAGAGCCAGGCTGGGGCAGACCCCAGCTTTTGTCCCCAAAGATGCCCCGACATCCACGTCCAGGCCCACCTAGGGATGGAGGGCAGGGTGAAGGTCTCCTTCCTCTCTGTGATTCCTCTAGAGAGGAACTCTAGGGGATTTGGGTTGACGTTATCTGCAGATGGCTCTAAGGGGTGAGGGAGAAAGGAGCTGCCTGTGCTGAAGCACCCCCTAAAGGGGGACTTAATGCTGTTTTGTCGTTGTTGCCAGCTGACAGTGGTTTATTAGTGGGTGGTCGTGGTGGGAATTGAAAGGATAGGATCTACTGGTAGCTTCTGATATTTATAATCTCAGACCTGAAATCTGGAGATAATATAAATATTAACAGCTGATGTCCAAAGGGTACCCACTGCATGCCAGGCTCCCTGTGCTAAATACTTTCCATACATTGCTCACCACAACCTTTGAGGTAGTACTACTATTATCCCCTCTTTATGGATAAGGAAACTGAGGCATAGATGGGTTAAATGACTTACCTAAGGCCACATAACTATTAAGTCACAGGATCTGAGCCCAGGTGTATCTGGCTGCAGAGTGCAGCTCTAATCACTGTATACACTGCCTCACAGGTCTGTGACTCATTTTCCTGTATCCCCCATTCCCCCAGGGCCCCTGGGGGGCATCATCATGCTGTAGTGGGCTCTGGACTGAGGGGCCAGGGACCTAGGCCCTCACCTTCTCTGTTCCTAGCTTGCTGTGACCTTGGGCAGGTCATCTCCTCTTCTCTGGGCCTCAGTTTCCTCATCTATAAAATGAAAGGGCTAGGTTGAAAGGCCATTAAGGTATTCCCAGCTTGGAAATCCACAAGGAAGCCATTGTAGGTTGGAGCCCATGGGCAGCCCTGCCACTTAATAACTATGTGACCGTGGGCCAGTTACCTAATCTTTCTGAGCCTCGATTCCTTTGTTAAATTGAGTGTGTGACATTCTTCTTCTGTCACAAGGTTATTGTAAGGAAGAAATAAGATCATATGTTTAAAGTGCTTACTTGGCACAGCACCTACAGCTTAGCTAAATTCAAGAAATAATTTCCCTGTTTTTCTTCTTATTATTTAATTATAAAGGGTTACCAGCTTGACTTCCAAGATAATGTTTTTGAGCATGCCTATCCTGAATGTTTTAATATATGTACGTCCTCTCACAACTGACATACTCATATATTCACATACACGCATCCCTTTACTCAGAAATGTGCACCCTCACGTCTATAACACTTGCTTGTTCATACGCACACCTCGTCTCTGACACACACATTTCCTCGCCTCTCCCACACACTCTCACACATGAGTGCACACACACATACACACACACAGGAGTTGTGCACACACATCCTCTGTGCTCTCTGTCCCTCCTCGGCAGCCCTGCTAGTGTACTGGACCCTGGCCTTCATCACCAAGACCATCAAGTTTGTCAAGTTCTACGACCACAATATCGGCTTCTCGCAGCTGCGCTTCTGCCTCACGGGGCTGCTGGTGGTCCTCTATGGGATGCTGCTGCTCGTGGAGGTGAACGTCATCCGGGTGAGGGTAAGCAGGCCTCTCCTCGGCTGCCACCCACCTGCCCGCTACCCACCTGGGCCAGAGCGGGGCTTCTGACCAGTGTCCTGCCCTGGGGCGTGGGCCGCCACCCTGCTTCTTAACCAAGCCCTAGAAGGAGTCAGCTTTTTCTACCTGACCCCCAAAGGAGAGTTGAGGCCAGTGGGAGAAGTGTAGGGAGAAATATTCCACCTGGCCCAGCGGCCCAGAGGTAGAGGAGGTGAAAGGATGTGTTAGCCAAATTTACAGGATTCTGGGTTTAATCCCACAGAGAGAAAATAAAAGCTTTAGGTACTGGCTTCTCCGAGTTTATTTGATGGGGGGCGGCTTGTGTTTTATTTTAATGTATTCATTTAGTTACACATATACATGAATGAGTAAATGAGGCTGCATACGTGTCTTTTGTTTTGTTGTTATTTTTGCTTGCCCCCTTTCCCTCTCTCAGGTTTCTACCCTCCCCTCCCTGACCTTTTCCTCCCCAGGTTAACAACCTAGTATGTGTTCTTCCATTGCTTATTTTTATTACTATAATGCCATAAACTTGTATCTATTCAGGGTTTTTTTCCTCAACATATAGGTATACAGTTTTTTTCTCTCAATATTTGTTTTATAGAAATGGGATCACATACACAGTTTTATGCATCTTGCTTTTCTCATCCGACAGATATCTCTTAGGACTCCCTCCAAGCCTGGTATGGCTAGTTTTCTTAATGGCTGCATAATATTCCATCATGTGGATGAGCCATAATTTACTCAGCTCTTACCCTATTGATGGGGATTCACTTTGTTGCCGAGTTTTTGCCTTCACAAATAATGGCATATTAAACATACTTGTGTCTTTATGTATTCTGCTTGTATTTCTATGGGAGAGAGTCCAAGGAAGGGAGTTGCTGCTTCAAAGGGTCTGTGTGTTTTAAGTTTTAATTAATGTTGCAGGTTGCCTTCCAGAAAAGCAGTAATCTACCAGCAACGAATTAGACAACCCTCCCTTCCTCCAGCCAGCAGTGGGGGTTATAGCCATTTCTAATTCGGGCCAGTCTGATGAGTGTAAAATGCTACTTTAATTTGCATTCCTCTGACTCCTCTGCTTTTAGTTGATTTGCAGGATACAAAGGTCTTATACATTCCCTGCCTCAACTGACCCTCGTAGCACCCCTGTGATGCAAGTACCATCCCCTTTTTAGATGAGGAAACATTTTAGATGAGATTTGTTCAAAAACACCTAGCTATTAAGTGGAGGATGCAGGATTCAAACCCGGGTCTACATGGCTGTACATGAAACATGGTGGAGTCCTCAGATTTGTGGAGAAGAGGGTATATGAGAGATCTCTGCTCTTCCCCCACCCGACTGGAACCCAACCAGGGCATTTAGAGCAAGCCTCAATGAAGAGTTACAAGTCAGGAGGCCCCGGTGCTGGTGGCCAAGCAGTTTTGATGTTCCTTTTCCTGGAAATAGGCCAACGATGGCCTCATCTGTTAGAGGCCAAGGGTGGGATGTCATAACCCCAGATTTCACTGGGACAAACTGGAGAATGGCGAGAAGTTGCACTTACCGATCCCCAGTGGACTGTGTGCCCCACAGAGGTACATCTTCTTCAAGACGCCGCGGGAGGTGAAGCCCCCTGAGGACCTGCAGGACTTGGGGGTGCGCTTCCTGCAGCCCTTTGTGAACCTGCTGTCCAAAGGCACCTACTGGTGGATGAACGCCTTCATCAAGACGGCCCACAGGAAGCCCATTGATCTCCGAGCCATCGGCAAGCTGCCCATCGCCATGAGGGCGCTCACCAACTACCGGCGGCTCCACGAGGCCTTCGATGCCCAAGCGGTCAGTGGGCACAGCCACACGGCCTGTTCCCTGCCCTCTGGTGGAGAGTCACAGATGGGGACCTCAGAAAGCATCAGGTCAAACCCCTGGTGGGACAGGCAGGGAAACTGAGGCCCAAGGAGGGAAGGAGGCTTGCCCTAAGTCACACAGTGAACCAGGGACAAGTTCAGGACCAAAGAGTCATCAAGTTGTCACAGTTGCAATGGCTCTTAAGGTCTAACACCCTCATTGTCCAGGTGGGGAAACTGAGGCCCTGAGAAGGGAAGTGACCCCACTGAATTCCCCAGGCCCTGTGCTCGCTCTTCTGGAGCTCAGTGACTGTAAAGGTGGGGATTTTCACCCGTTTTAGAGAGCAGGGTCATTAATGGCCTGATTCTTACAATAATTCTATGAGTTGGGCCAGGCAAAGATCTCCCTATATCACTGAGGAAGAAACTAAGGCACCAAGAAAAGCCATGACCTCCCCAGAGCTGGCCCACAGCTGACAAATGACAGAGCTGACCTGACTCCCAGTACAGTGCTCCTTTGCTGCCTCTGCCCTAGCACAGTGGGGAAACACTGAGGCGGTTACAGTGGCAGGTGGTAACAAGTGAGTGTGGCATATATCACTCTCACTACAGTGCTATGCTCATCACATAGTACCTGAGCAGCTCTGTGACGTCGATCAAGCTCTTGGCCTCAGTTTCCCCATCTGAACCATGTTGGCATTGATAAGGCCCACCCAACCGTGCCCTTGGGGGCTCCATTTCATCCTGGAGTTCCCCTATTTGCAGCAGATGTGGCCACTGGGTGTCCCCAGGCAGCAGGAGCCAGGGGCTTCCTGGGATGCCGGGCCCGGCTCTGAACGGGCCCTCAGCCACTCTGACCTGACTGTGGGTCTCTCTGGGCAGCAGAAGGACACACAGAGCCCACAGGGGGCCCGGGCCATCTGGCAGGCACTCTGCCATTCCTTTGGGAGACGCCTGGTCCTCAGCAGCACTTTCCGCATCTTGGCCGACCTGCTGGGCTTCGCGGGGCCCCTGTGCATCTTTGGAATCGTGGACCACCTCGGGAAAGAGAACGGCGTCTTCCAGCCCAAGGTAGGTCACCCAGGAGGAGAGCAGGGCAAACCTCTGGGAGGTTTTCTCTAGTGAGTGTGAATGTGCCAGAGACTGAAATGTGTGAGCTGTGGCTGAACTAGGGCAGCTCCTTACACACTCACAAAGCCCTTGGCTATATCCCCCTCCAAAGATGCTCTGCATCCTGTCAAGAGAAATGCCAAGAGGTGAGCTTGTGCCCCGAGAGGATTTCTGGTGCCCTGCTCTCCTCTCCACACCATTACCACCATCGTACCTCTCCCAGTTATTTAGTCACTGAGGAAGTTGCAGGAAGTGCACTAGCCAGTGTCTAGGGCTTTTGTGATGTATTGGCTTTTAGGTCCTGTCATCTTCATAGACTCTAAACACCTTTTCAGGGATCTGGCTTCCTCAGTTCTGTATATGCATAGCACTCCAAGTTCTCCAGGGGCATCTTGGGGGTAGGGGACTAGGAAAGCTCCAGGCACAGGGCTTTTTCTCCCCCCACTCCAAAATTCATGCAGAGCTGCCCCGGTTATAATACATTGAACTTTTCATTAAACTGTCCTTTTCAAAAAGAGTTTCATATCTTAAAAATACTTGACGCTCACGGGACTAGATGATATCCACTGGCCTTTCCAGCTCTAAAGATGCTACAAACTGAAATTCGTTGGACAAAAGACACAGAAAAATCTTTCTGGGGGTTTATTTTCCCTGCTTGGGGCAATAGCATCCTCTCTGGGGTGGGGTAGGGTGGGGTACTTAATTCTTTCATCTGTTTCTTTGCTGCCACTTAGGTTTAGATGGTCACAAAATGGAAAAACTTTCATCTCTAATGAGACTCACAGTTTTATTTTCCCAGCAAGAACATCATTATAACCTTTTAACCACAAACAGAGAATCCAAAAATGAGGCAGAGAATTACTAATTAGGGATCTTAGTAATTTATGATATTCCCTTGTGCAATGTTATCTATCTCATGGGCTTCAGAATCGCAGATAACATTTCATCCTCCGGAGGTTTATATGAATTTTTTTCCTGTGTTATAATTAATCAGCTGAGCACTTTTGGTCAGAAATATGAAACACTCCAAGTCCATTTGATTTATTCAGCAAACGTTTCTTGAATCCTACTACTTGTATGTGTCAGACCTGGGTTAGGCTGTGGGACGACGGAGGCAATGGTTATGATAAGGACTATTCACAATAGTAACAACCACTTACTGACTGCTTAATACATGCCTGACTGTGCAGGAGTTACCCATGTGTTATCTCATTTAATCTCTGAAACAACCCTTTGGGTAAGTTTTATTTTTTTTGTACCAGCTTTATTGAGATGTGATTCACATCATATAATTTATGAGATAGGGACTTTTATTTCTGTTTTACAGATGAGGAATTAGAAGCTCAGAGAGGTTAAGTAATTTTCTATCGGTTCTCTCAGCTAGTTAGTGATAAAGTCAGCATTTGAACCCAAGTCTCTTAGTCTTACACTTACAATCATGATGCTAAATTGACTATTATTATTATTATCGAGCCATTACCTCTGGATCCAAGGATTGTGATAGCCAATGGAGGAGATAAAAATCTAAATAAGATATTTTTATATCATGTGTTACATACTACATACACTTAGGTATATACAGAGAACTCTGGGAAGAGGAAGTGATTGACTCAGCCATGATAGGTTCGTAGAGGAGAGGGTTATTTAAATGGGGCCTTAACAGATGAATAGGAGTTGACCGGGCTAAGATGGGCAGATTTCTTGCTTAATCAAGTATGTGAGGACTCTTTTTGCTTATTTAGACTTTGATGGCTTTTGAGGCCTTCTCTGGCTTTTGAGTCTGTGAACTTTACCTGGCCCAAAAAGAGAGGGGGAAAAGACCGCTTCTCTTTTCCATAAGACTGTTCAACCTTTTAGCTTAAGTCTGACCATAAGTGATCCCAGAATACTCTACATTGGTAATCCCACAACTTCATGGAGCCAGTTATTAATATTAGGAGGAAGTGACACAGGCTAGAGCCCTTATCTGCTTGTCCGCATTGTCTTTTTCTTGTGTTTCCCCAAAATCATGTGGGATTCTCCTCAGGAGACAGCTCTGAGGCAGGATGCACCAAAGAGATGTGAGAACAGCACTTAGAATATGTTAGTTCCTCTGAATGTTAGTTTTGACTTCTCTTTTTATTTATACACCAACCCTGGGCTTTATTGCCCTCTCACTGGAATGCTCTTGTCCTAGTTACTTGTCAGCACATAAATCCCCGAGACAGATGGCCCTGCCTCAGTGGCAGCAGGCCTTACCAGATTTAATATTTGTTCCTTGCGGCCCAAATACAATCAGCAAATTACAGACATAGAAACAAGAGTTGAAAGTAAATATAGTCTCTAATATCAGCAACAGAGAATCTTCACTCTTGCGGTTGCCTGGGATATGACTTAATTCTCATTTGGGCTTCTGGGCCCAGAAAACAGGAGAAAGAGGTCATTTATTGAGGTCATTTGGTTGATCCCCCTTCCTCGCAGCAGCTCTACCCCAGAGAGACAGGAGCTATTCTGGTCTTTATGAAGCTACAAGGAGGGGAGGGTTCTAGCTGCATGTTAGTGTTTAACAAGCCTCTCGGTGAGAAAGACCTTCTTTCCACTCAGCCTGTATTTACCCAGCTTCAGGCGGCACAGGCAGGCACAGGCAGGCACCACTGTTTACTTCATCATCAGTGGCTGCCCTGTCCTCCCTTCCCTTTCCAGGACACTGGCAGTTGGCAAGAATCATACCACCCTTGGCATCTGCAAGGACAAACATTTTTCATTTCTTTAATTATTAGAAGTGTCTCATGGCCTGCCAAATCGTTGACTCTCCTGTCCCCCTGCCACTCCCCCAGAAAAAGCTGTGACCCAGGCTGGGCACAGCCCATGATATATCTCTTTCCAGCCCCCAGCCCCGCCCTACCCCCACCCACAATCTGTCACCTGCCATGGATGCCACTGATCTGTCTGAAGGGTGATGAAATTGGAATCACAAAGAACTGCGGGTGTCTGAAACCTGCCAGCGCTCCTCTAGGCTGTCAGCTGAGCAGAGAAAGAAGGAACATTCTGAGTGTGATCTCAGGGCCAAAGCTTTGAACGGCCTCTGAATCTCAGCGGGAAAATGTGTGTAGGGTTGTGAGTGTGTATGTGTTTGTTTCTGAACGAGTTCTCCAGGGAACTGCTTATGATTCTGTATGTAGATCCTTCTGTTTGTCCTTGTGTCTCGTGGTTTGTCTTTTTCCATGTGTGTCCATGTCCCCACTTGGGTGCCTGTATTTGTGACTCTCCCTATGGGTGACTTTGTGAATGTGCATGTATTTCTGTGACTTTGTCATGTCAGTGTGAGGATTCATCTCTTCATGACAACATCCCGGCAGCTTCTCTGGCCGGGCATGCCTCCCTTTACCTCACTAACCCCTTCTCAGCAACCAAGACTCAGCTCAAATTATGTCACCTCCTCCAGGAAGCCTTCCTCTGGTTAAATTAGATGCGCTGCCTCTGTGCTCCCATAATATCCTATGCTTGTACCATCAAAGCAGCCCTGTCTCCTTACTGGACTGACCCTGAGTCCCCTAAGACAAGAACTGCATTGTCCCACCTCTGTGAGCCCAGCTCCATGCCTGACGCCCGGGACGCACAAGAGAAATGATTCTTCAACAAATAATGCAGAAGTTAGCGTTTATTGAATGCTTACACTTACTCGTTTTTTAAACCTGCACTGTTACATTAAATCTTCACAACAACTCCGTGAAGTAGAAACCCTTCATGGCCTCATTTTACAGGTGAGGAAACTGAGGCTCAGAGAAGTTCAGCAGTGACCTAAGGACACCATGGCTAATATATAATGAGTCAGGGCTCTTACTGAGATATAGCTGCCCCAAAGTCTAGGTGCTATAACACCATGTCAAATGGTTGTAGACAGATGAGTGGGTGGGTGTATCGGTCCATGCGTGGTCAAAGATACTCCTCATTGTTTTCACCCATGGCCATCCAGGTCTGGGACCTATGGGCAGTCCACATTTTGGCCCCTGCCAAAATTGGAAGCAAGAGCCCAAGGGACCACCTCTCCTTTAAGCTCCAGAGAACAAGGGAAGGGAGTCTTTCCAGTCACACCTCTGGCCAGGGAGGGGTATTGGGGGAGCAGAACTGTAGAATCAAGAGCTCAGGTCCTAGTTCTAGGTGCACCTCTGCCACAAACTAGCTTTATACTCCTCAGCAGTCACTTACATTCTGCAGGCCTTGCCTCGCTCAAGGGCAAAATGAGGAAATGTGTAAGAATTTCTATAGAAAGTAGATAGGGGATGGAGATCATATGCATTGAGTAATTTAAAAAATACTTACTGAGCACAACTAGGAAATCCCTGGAAACAAACAATTTATTCCCTGAGAGATTATAGAAATGTGAGACTGGGGCATTTGATCTTCCAAAGTATTTACCTTCCACCAAATGTCAAGTTGTAGGTCCTTGGACTTTTCTCTCCTGCCATGATGCCTTCGGGATGCCGGGCAGTGGCCAGTGCCCTCACACCCATTGACAGCTTCCCAGGGCCCTCTTCTCACTAGGCTTCACCCGGGCCTGCCATCCTTGGGCAGCACCCCAACCCTCTTTGGCTAATCTAGTCCCTCTCCTTATTCAGAACTTAACTATACTGGACGCCATCATTTTTAAGCTGTCTCCTTGAAGAGAGATGAGATAACGACTTAATAACTTATACCTGTAGGGAGATTTTTATTTTAACAGGTCACAAAATTGTTGATCCAATAGAAATAAAGTTTGTGACTCTCGGGTGTATGCGTTGCAGGGAGAAGGGGTCCAGGCTTTGCCTTTAGAGCTGCAAAATGAATCTGTTGCCTTGTTAAAAATGTACAAATATTGATGAATGCATTTAGCAAATACCATCCATAGCCTAACCAACATTTACGATCCATTGATTTTTCCAGCCCTCATTCTCCAGCCTATGTGTTTTCTGATCATTGTAACACAGCACACGCGTGGCATTCCACGCTGCTCAAGAGCTTTCATGATGATCAATGTCCTTGGGTACATAGAATTCCCATGAGTATCATAATATACCTGACCATTTCCTACGGTTGGGCATTTACATGGATTTTTGCACTCTGTCCTGCTCTAATCCAAAGATAAAACATCTTTGAATATACAGCCATCTCCTTGTTATATTATTTCCTTTGGGATGCATTTCCATGATGTACTTTGTTGCTTTAAAATAACGGACTCCATTTTCCAGAGCTGGGCCTCTGCCCAGGACAATAGAGCAGGATTCCAAGGCGAATTAAACAGGACCAGGTTTTCCCAAGCCCTCGTACATTCATTTTTTACTCAGAACCAGCCACATGAGCATGTTTCTGTCCCCGACAACTCATAAGCTTGTAGCTGACAGTAAGAGACTCAAGGTCAAAAGGCTGGATGAGGTCTAGGCCGTGGGTCTGGGGTAGAGTTTTGGGCATCACACAGGTTCATGTTCATATATTCTCCCTGACCAGCATGTGGCCTGGGGCCAGCCACTTAGCTGTGCTGAAACTCCGTTTCCTCGTGTATAAAACTGGGCTAATACCGATACCCTTCCCACTACGGTTCTATGAGGATGGAGTTCTGCACCTGATAAATATTGTGTCCTGCCCCTGGCTCCTCCGCAACACTGCAGCCCAATGTTAAGGTCCATTTTGCTGCTTCCAGCCCACTCTTACCCACTACCTTCTCCCTCTGGTACTTTGACAAATGACAAAGAGTCGGGGCCTTCAGGCCTCAGTCAGCCTTCATCTAAGAGTCCTGCGTGTATCCCTCCATGGTCTTACTGTGTCTGCTTCCTGCTGTCCCCAAAAGGGAAAGATCGCTGTTCCACGGAGCAAGGGAGAGACAGTGGTAAGCAGGACTAGCTCCACAGAGCACGGAGGGCTGGTTTACAGGGCCCTGTTGAACTGAGAGGCAAGATCTTTTCTCCCATCAGGATGCCCTGTATCCAGGATCCAGGAATTTCTGACTCTAAGAAAAGGACTCCACTCGGACTCCTGCCCCACTCAGCCTGACCATAGTCATGGACATGCCCTCAGCAACTTCTCCTCAGTTTCTTCCCACCACTCTTTACCCTGCAGCAGCTCCCACACCTTTCCAAATAGCTTGCAGAGGTCAGAGCAGAGTCTCAGAAAGGGGAGAGTTCTGTCTTCATGGAAATATTGGTGGGGCTCTGCTGGGGAGCCATGAACTTAATCAAGATCAAAATTTTCTTGGGAGCTCTTGATGCTGAATTTGGAAACAGTCATGATGCTGTTCCCTGATATCTTTAGCAACAAAGTCAAAACGTTTGTTTTTTCCCACTGCTTATCATCTGAGATCTTGTTGAAGGTGCAGCAAGGGAAACTTAAATTTAATAGGAGGTCCTGGGAGCCCACAAGTCTGGGAGGCTTGGGTCTGAAATCTTTTCAGTTTATTATAGGCTGATAGATGAGTTCCCGTCTCTCTCCCGGAAGCATTACAGTGTCATGTTTTCCACTGGTCTGTTCTGCCCAGAAATTATTACAGAGCAGGCTGTTGGTGAGTGTGCAACAAGGCCTCAGCTGATTCTGATTTTTTTTTTAACTTTTATTTATTTTAAGTGTGTTTTTCCAGGACCCATCAGCTCCAAGTCAAATAGTTGTTTCAATCTAGTTGTGGAGGGCACAGCTCACAGTGGCCCAGGTGGGGATCAAACTGGCAACCTTGTTGTTAAGAGCACCGCGCTCTAACCAACTGAGCTAACCAGGCTTCCCCCCACCCCCGATTCTGTTTTTATGGCAGAGAACACACATCATGGGATTAATGTTCTAGCACTCCTGGTGTTGGCTGCTCTGTGATTCGCTCTATTTATTCTCGTTCCGTTCAGAGTGATCTCCCCTGAGCCTGGTGGCCACAATGCAGGAAGTCATGTTTATGAGCGTGAGGTTAGAACTGGGCCACATTCTGTTCCCCTAAGAGGGATGATGAAGAGGGTATAGGCAGCCCTCCCTGTAATTGAAAGAATGTTTAGTTGGATTTATCAGTCTGATTTTTCACTCAACAATTGCACAAGGCTTTGCAAGCATGAAGGGTCCTATAATAATGGCCATTATGGCACAGTAACGGGTATGAATGGTGGTCTTTGTGCTGCAATGACAGCCACCTCTGACCTTCTCTTTCCAACAGACACAATTTCTCGGGGTTTATTTTGTCTCATCCCAAGAGTTCCTTGCTAATGCCTACGTCTTAGCCGTGCTTCTGTTTCTTGCCCTCCTACTGCAAAGGACATTTCTGCAAGCATCCTACTATGTCGCCATTGAAACCGGAATTAACTTAAGAGGAGCAATGCAGGTACTTGGATGATTATTTTTTCACTTCATAATAAGAACCACATGACGTGTCCTCATGGGCACTCAAGAATAATGCTGCTGTGACTTTATTTTTCTGTGTGGCTCTTTAACAGTGTTTCTGAAACAATGACCATTGACAAAGCAGTGTGGGATCGTGGAAAGTGCCTTGGATTGGACTTGGGAAATGTAGTTCTAGCCCTGGTTCCGCCTTGGATTACACCCCAGATGTCAGCCCTTAGACCTCCACATTTTCCAGCCTTGAATGGGACAGACATCACTAATCGATCACATCACTCTTTCCTGCTGAATGCAAATCCAGCCTCAGGATCCTTCTCTAGATACTGTTTCAGAGTTCTGCTACCAGACAGTCTTCTTTGGGTGCAAAACGGGAAACATGTTTGACCACCAGGACTGGAGAGCCTCTAAGACCTACTGGGTCATAATGAGAGAGACCTTTCTGGTCTGATAGGTACCTTGGGTCTAGCTTCTTGCTCCTGCCTCCCACAGGTTCCTTCCTTCTCAGAGTCAGTTAGAAGGATGAGCAAAGTCAAGGACGATTCAGGATCCCTTTACGCAAGGTAGTGATGAGAGTTGTCTAAGTCCCAGTGTTTTTATGAGAATTTTGGTTCAGCTGTTGGCATGGAGAGACCCAGTATGATCGTGGTATACATAGGAGAGAAGTTTCTTTTTCACAGGGCTGGGATGGCAGCTTCACAATCATCAGAGACCTTGGTTCTTTCTGCAGTGTTGCTCTGCCAGTCTTCTCACAATTACTTTTGTCTTATGGTTTAAGATGACTATTGAAATTGCCACTGTTGTGTCTACATTTAAACCAGCAGAAGAAAGATGGGCCAATAGGAGGGAATGCTGCCTTCTTTTAAAATCATAATACAGAAGTTGCACATATTCTCTTCCATCTCATTAATGAGAAATTCCCCACATGGCCCTACCTAGAGAGGTTAAAAAGTGTGATCTTTATTCTTGAAAGCCATATATACCCACTGGAAATTCCTCTTGTGAAAAGGAGAGATTGGCTATTGGGGGACAACTCCAGATTCCACCATATCCAGCAATTCCTCTGACGTCAGTAAAACACTAGGAAGTTGTGACTAGATCCCAAAGCCACCTCATTCTTCAAAAATGTTCCTCAGAATCATTAACATTGACTGGTCCTCGGGGAGCCAGGATCAGAGGCTTTGCAGAAAAGGGACTAAGAGAAGCAGGGGACAGCCTGGGCTAGGGACAGTGTCAGGACCCAGACTCCGGTTGTCTTGGTGTACTACATGTGTGTGTATGGGTGGCACCCCCTAAAAATGTGTAGTGCACAAGCTGTGCAGCAGTACATGACAACACTGCCATCCTCAGTGGTTTTTCATTGAGAAAGCAGAGCCATTTCCTCAGGAATGTCATCAGGTGAGAATGATGGAAAGAGCCCAGGAAAATCCAAGACCCTCTAAGATTCATAGGGGCTCAGAACTAGGAGGAACCAAGCTATTGCTCAGTTCAGAAAACCTCTCTGAAAATCCCAGCCCCTGCGCAGACCCCTCCAGTGACAGGCAGGCATGCACCACCACAAACAACAGCCAATTTTTTAGTCAAACAGTTTTGTAATTAAACCTACTTTCGATTTGTAAGTCATCTATAACTCGCACTCTGGCCCAGTATTTTCCAATTATACTAAAAGAGCCAAAAATGGTTTTTTAATGTATTAGCATGTAATTGTTTTTATCAAACTGTCTGAATCTTTTGCATTAATAAGAGAGAGTGATTCATATGCCACCAAAAGGAAATTCTAGCATCAATTATGGAAACGAATTAGAAAACTCTCTGTCAGAGATTTACAGAAAAGTATAGATAAAGGTCTGTGTCTTCGTGAGTTTGAGAATAATCACATTTCTTGCATGAAAAGTTATTAATCAAAATTCTTGTTATATATATATATATATACATACATATATATATATATATATATATATATATATTTTTTTTTTTTTTTTATTTTTTTTTTTTACATTCTAGCTATCGGATGGTTGTGTATTTCTAGTATCCTGATCTTTAATAATGCTTACTTTGGTAGAGTCTATGTTTCTGCTTCACTAGGTTTATTATTCTTTGAAGACCAATTTCACATAACCTAGGATGTGCATGATTTGCCCAAAAATGTTATTGCCATTATTTTAAGCCTTATCTATGGTCTATATAAAATTACAAAAAGACATAGAATAGGTTTATGCTTTAAGCAAATCTGACCCACAGAAAAGCCTGGGTTTACACAAAAGATGAATTAAGGGCTGGGAATTAGCCTTACAACAGAATGCATGATAAAATTTCATTTGAGAGCAGGCATCCCAAGGACAGTTAAGACAGGAAAGCATTTTAACTTTTTCAAGAGCGCATAGCCTGAAAATTGTCATCTTTCTGGGAGGTACAATCACTCTGCACGTAGAGGTTTTAGGTTCAGAGCTCATGGAGAACCATTACTCTGGTTGTTCCCATCTGCCTGGGGGGAGGCAGAGCAAGGTTCTCAGGGTGGCTGGACTCTGGGATGCTGCCGGAGCTGATTGACACACATATGTCATATTTCACATAAGACGTTCACAGTGTGATCCCTGGTTTTATTTCAAGGTTCAGTTAAGACAGGACTTGGCCTCAGAGCATTACCCTCCCCCGGTTGGAGATGGCCACACTAAAACAGATGGTTGCCCCACTCCATCATTTTTATGGCTCTGAAGTGTGCTCTCCCCTGGCCTCTGGTAAATCAAGAACATGAAGATCTGCTTTTAAGATTTAAGAGCGAATTAAGTCCTGTCCCCAAGGGAGAAGTCTTGCTTGTCTGAGAAGAGGCTTGCCATGCCATGCTGGCGTGGATTCCTCACTTGAAATCTGCCTCTCTGATTTGCCTGATCTGTCATCAAAGCCCTTTACCTCTCCAAGCCTTAGTTACCTCATTTGTGAAATTGGAACAATGATGCAGGGTTGCTCTGTGCTCCAAAGTGGGAATGTCTGAGAAGCCCTTGACACATTATAGACATATGGCAGGCATCTGGGCTGGTGACTAGGATGACAATGATGACAAATGTAGAACACTCTGTTCTCATTTCTAGACCAAGATTTACAATAAAATTATGCACCTGTCCACCTCCAACCTATCCATGGGAGAAATGACTGCTGGGCAGATCTGTAACCTGGTTGCCATTGACACCAATCAGCTGATGTGGTTTTTCTTCTTGTGCCCAAACCTCTGGGCTATGCCAGTACAGGTAAGGGACATTGCTTTGGCGGGGAGTTGGAGAGGGGACACAAAACCAAAATCTGCTGGTACATGCTCAGTGACTAAGAGTTCACCATCTTCCATTCCATGTTGGCCTGTATCTTCCACTCCCCTGGGGTCTCTGCAGGGAATACCCCTGGGTCCCTATACTGTCTCACACTCTGTAAATATCTAGCCATCTCTCTTGATGATCAGAAAAGACAGTGCCATTAAGACTTTTAAAATGCAGCTTAAAAACCTTTACAAAAAAAACACACAGAATAATCATATGTGGAACACCTTTGTAGGCATTAAAAATTATGTTGTAGCAAAGTGCTTAATTACATTGAAAAGTGTTCTGATATATTTTTAAGCAATAAGTAAATTATAAAATAGTATGTGTAGTGTACTCACTACTAAATTGGAACATATGTGTGTGTGTATGTGTGTGTGTGTGTGTGTGTGTGTGTGTATATATATATATATATATATATATATATATATATATGTATATATATAATTTGCACAGATTTACATAGAAGAAAGAACTGGAAGGTCCCAAGTGATTTTTATTTTCTTTATGCATTTCTAAATTCTCCAACAAACATGCATTATTTTTGAAAATCAAAAGCATGATTGTTTTTAAAACCAAACAACCTTTGAGGCTGGCTCTGAAGGAGGTGCATTTTCCTCGGACGACTGTAGGGCACCCTACTATCCATGGTTTACCTGACTCCTGGCCTCAGCTGCCCCAGTTCTCATCTTCCACCAGGGAGTCTGTGTGTCCTGTCCTGTCCTGTCCTGTAGCCGGGAATAAATCTTCACTCAGGTGCTCAGGCCAGAAGTGGAAATCCCAAACCCACTCGCAGAGGGCCTGCGGGCTCCTGGGGGGCTTTCTGGTCTAGGGGAAAGTGTCTGGACCTGGGTAAGACAAGCTGATTCAAATAACCTCTTTGAGCCTCAGTTTCCTCATCTATGAAATAGGGATGGTTCCCACTCTCTGAACCCTTGGTTTATTTCAAGGCTCAATGAAGACAGGATGATTCAATTAGATGATGTAAATAAAGCACTGAGAGAGTGCCAGCCACAGAATGGTCTGTGAATAAGTATATATCAGGTCCCTCTAACTTGCATGCTTATGTGAGTGAGAACTATACCATCCAGAATTTACTGCTTCTTGGGGTGCACATTCCATAAAGCTTAACCTCAAGCTGGTTCTCCTTACCTGTAAAGCTTATATTTAAAAGACATTAAAGGAAAATAGGAGGAGAAGCTTGCACAGGAGGGCATCTAGACAAAAGACAAGTAGAATCTGGTGGTCCTTTTTATGGGAACCCCCTTATAGGCCATCTCCCATTACCTCTTACCCACCCCAAGCCCCTGTTCCCCCCTCCACTCTCAAGATGGATCAGTGACTATGAAAGCTATAGCATGGTCTGGAGAGCTCATCTAATATAGTCACCAGCCTTTTATCTTTTCTGTTATGTCCCCTTGAACAACCTGTTTCAAAAGATTTTGTCCACCAAGCCTGCTGCATTATTGTCATTACTACTATTTATCATGTTTATTACACATGCGCCAGTGCTAATAATACGAATACTAAGTAATAACTAGTGCGCCTTACCCTGTGTCTGGCTCTGCCCCCGCCTTTCTCTCACTTGCGAATTCTCACAACCTCTGTGGGGGGTGGGGGAACGTTTTATCTCCACTAATGACTCACCTTTGCTTATTTATCATGAAGTGTTATTTGGTTTTCCTTTTTCAATTTCTCAAACACTGTATACCTTTGCCACTTACAGCTTCGATCCGCCCTGAGACCCAGTGTTACCACCTGGAGTTAACATGATCCCTTTGACCTGGTCAGGATTACGTGTGCCGCCTACGGGGCCACAGGGCGCAGGAAGCTTTTAATAATATTGAAATGAGCTCAGGAGCCCCGTTCCTTTGTCCCCAAGGGCTCTCCCTGGTTGGTAATCATTTTTGGTCACATATACTTTTTTAAAAATAATGGTGTTATTGAGATACAATTCACCCGTTTAAAATGTACAAGTTAATAAGTTTTAGCATATTTACAGAGGTGTGCAACCATCATCACAATTTCAGAACGTTTTCGTCACCCCAAAAAGAAACCCATGTCCACGGGCGGTCACTCGTCATCGCCTTCCCCAGCCCTAGGCAACCCTGATCGACACATACTTTTGAAAATCGAATGAAACCTCCTCAGAAAAACAAATGTGCATTCACACATTTTGCCTACAATTTCAGGGGCTTTATGGGCGCCCTGAAGCTTATGGCTACCATGTTAAGATACTCAGCCATAGTGGGACCTCCGTGATTCCTCATACCACGGGCATCGGAGGCCCAGAGAGGGCAAGGGCATACCCTGGGCCACACAGCAAGCTGGTAGCAGCTCCAAACCCAGGTATCTCCTTTCTATGGTTCCCTGGTGACAGGGAGGCCTGTTTGTTTGTTTGTTTGTTTTTCAGAAAGAGGGTAAGCCACATTGTATTGTCTCCAACTGTGTGCTGGGTACTATTCTAGGTACTTGTTATATATGTTCATTTAATCTTCACAACAATCCTCCTAAGTGGGCATTAAAAGCACCAATTTAAAGAAGCTAAGACTCAGAGAAGTTAAGTAACTTGCCCAAGATTGCATAATTAGTGCGTGCGGAGACTGCACTCAAATTCAGGGCTGCAGATTGCAGGAAGTGTCGGGAGGATATCCTCCCTACTACACTGGATTGCTTTCCTAACCTGTGAGTAGGAGATCAAATAGCTCTTTGAATCCCCACACTTGCTCTGCACACTCAGAATCCCTGGTTTCTGGTATGTGCTCCTGTGGGGTACATTCAGACCCCTGCAGAAGAGAGTAGACAGAAGAGTCTGGGGAGCATGAGGAGGGTTAGGCAGAGTGTGAGGACAGCTTTTGCAGCAGCAGATGCTGCATTCCCAGCTGCTGTCCCCGTAGCTGCCGGCACCTGGAGGTGGTGGGGCTGCAGGCCTCAGTCGCCAGGCTGCCTGATGGTGACCTGGAAGTGCTCTGGGAGCTCCTTGGTGTCCGGCTCAACCCCAGCTGCTGAACAACACCCTGATTGCTCCCATCTGAGGACAGCTAAGGAAGACTGGATGCCAGGGATAATTCTCCTGGAGGGTGATGACGGCTGGGCGCGGTAGGAGCAGCAACATCTCCTCATGTGCTCCTCTGCCCATCCGTGCCAGCATTTAACATCAGCTAAACACTGGGAGGCAGGTGGTGAAGGGGTCACTTACCAGCCCCTGAGAACCTGCTGCTGCAGGAGGCATTCTGTCATTGACAGAGATTACAGGCCCACTCCTCTGTCCTTGAGATGGTACAAGGAGCTTCGTGCCAATTTGGTGTAGGGCTCAGGGGGCACAGGGCCAACCCAAGCAGATGTTTTTTTCTAATTAAGAAAGATAGCACATTTGTTCTTCTAGAACACTTTTGAAGGCAACCTGAGAAATTGTCATCTTGATACTTTGGGGACTGACAAGAGTAACTTAACCTTCTCATAAATATTCAGAAGCAGGCAGTCGTTTACATAAAGCTAGAAACAGAGACTATCTTCCAGATATACTGAAAAATGAAAGATGCCAGGAGCATAAGAATGAACTCTCAGATCCTGGACTCGTTTTGTCTGGCATGGATGCAGCAATTTTGCCCCTTTGCTCATGTATCACTTTTTTTCAATAAGAGTGAAATGTCAACTTTGGTCACCAGGAAACAGAACAAACGGTGCTGTCACACTCATTGGGCAAACTCAGCTCTGAGACTTCCATCTGGAAAGTAGACTTGGGGAGAGTCGGCGCTTCAGCCAGCCTTGCAGATAAATGCAGTTGGTCGCCAGCTCAGAAATTCTCAGCCTGTGTGACAACCCATCATGTTAATCCTTTCTTCTGAAATTGCGTTGTCACACCTCCTCCTCTGCCCCCCAAGACAATTTAGAAACCTGGGAACCAAGGCATGTCCCACTTTAGGGGACTGGGGTGGGTATTGTCAATACCCTGGGCTGGGCAGCCACCAAGTTCAAGGGGACTCATCCCCGTGATTCTCCTTCAGATCATTGTGGGTGTGATTCTCCTTTACTACATCCTCGGAGTCAGTGCCTTAATTGGGGCAGCTGTCATCATTCTGCTGGCCCCTGTCCAGTACTTCGTGGCCACCAAGCTCTCCCAGGCCCAGCGGAGCACCCTGGTAAGTGTCCCCAGGTGTACACCTGCCCATTTTGCTCATCCTTCACCATGTGTCTGCCTGCTCCCTCGCCTCTCATCTGTCTCCTCACTCTTCCCTCAGATGCCACCAAATAGCCCCCACCACCCATCCACACTGTCATTGACTTTAATGACACTTTACCTGTCCAGGACTCTGTTTCTTTGTCTATGAAATGGGGTTAATGGAGAAGGCAGGGGGCATCCCTGTGGGGACAGGAGCTGGGCATTGTCTGTGAAATGGTGAGAACATTGACTCAGCTCCTTCCTCTTGGGTGAGATGGGAACAGAGGAAACCCTTCTCTGACTCCATGACCCCTGGCAGGAGTATTCTAATGAGAGGCTGAAGCAGACCAACGAGATGCTCCGTGGCATCAAGCTGCTCAAGCTGTACGCCTGGGAGAACATCTTCCGCGCGCGGGTGGAGATGACCCGCAAGAAGGAGATGACCAGCCTCAGGGCCTTCGCCATCTACACCTCCATCTCCAGTGAGTCCACCCCAACCAGCCAGCGCTGTGTGCTGCTGCTCCTGTGCCAGGATAGGGTATCAGGGCCTAGGAGGGGGTGGGGGTGGCAGAAGCCACGGGCTTTGGGGTCATCCTCCAACTGTCTCGTGTAAGCGAGAGCCCCCAGAAATCACAGTGTCCTTCAGTCATTTGTCCAGAAAATGTGTATTGAGAACGTGTTCTGTGAGGGGCCTCAGGATACAGTGATGAGAAGGAGAGATGAGGTCTTTGATATGCTATCGAGCTGATACGTTAGTGAGAGACAGCAGGAAACTTGAGTAACAACAATTTTGAATCTCCTAAGTGTGAGGAGACCGAGCTGCCACTGCCATGGGGAGGATACAAAGAAGCTTCCATTTATCTGGGGCCCTGAGAAGGAGTGTTTGCTTTAAACAATAGGGGCTCAAGTTTGAGGTCCTCACAGGTGTAGTTACACTAACTGAATTTACATTAATCAAGTGGTTTGGGAACCCCAAGCCCAGAAAATAGAGAGAGAAAAAAAAAGACCAAAACTGGTGAAGCTCCTAGGGTCTCAGCAGATACACTTTCCAGAGAGCACAGGGTTCCTGTGGTGAACATTCCTGTTGAACAATGAGCCAATGATAAAGATATTGAAATCCACCAGAGAAAACTGCACCACCAGAGTGAGTCAGCAAATGCAAAAAATAGGAGAATTACTCCCTCAGTACCTGGAGATGATAGAATAGTCTAAAATTAATATGCATGAAATAATAAAAGAACTAAAGAAGGTATAAAACCTACAAGGCAAACCAGGAAAGTATCAGGGGGAAAAGAAAAGCCAAAAGAACTCCTAGAAATTAAAATTTTAGTTATTTGAAATTAACTCAGTAGATAATAGTCCCCAGGTCAGAGTCAAGGCATGTGGAGGTCACGTGATCGATGGAGTCCGGGCTCAGGGCTCAGGTTTGCCCCTCCGTTGGTCCAGTGCAGTGGTTCCCTGGACCTTCCCTGCCCCCCCCCCCCCCCCGCCCCGTGGTGCTTCCTGCCCAAGTACATAACTGGGATGTGGATATTTAGCAGCTGGCAGACCTCACACTTGTTCCCTGACCTGTCCAGTTTAAGAGCCATTATGGTAGGAGGGGCCAAGAGGAAGTCCCCAGAGAGGAAAAACAAGGTGGAAACAAGTCGGGGCACAGGTTAAATGAAATAACATGGCTGAAGAGAGAATTTATGAATTAAAAGATAGATCTGTGAAAAAGACAAAATATGGCAAGGGAGGTAAATGGAAAATGTTTTCTCTAAATTGGGAGAACCATTTTACAGATGGGAAAGTGAGGCCTAGAGCGGGGTGTCTTCCTGAGGTGAAGGCTCCTCAGGAAGACGGCTCACACTCCATCTCCAGAGTCTCTGACTCCCGGCCTTGAAACTGTTTTCCTCACGGAGCTGGAAACCTATGTGGGGTGAAGAAGACTTAGGACACAATGCGGTACCATTTCCAGGCAAGTTTCTCTTAGGAGAAGAGAAAACCTAGAATTGGCTCAGAAATGAATGAGAAACAAGGAAGGAAATTAGAAGAGATGAACAAGACTGACCACCTCCTCTAGCTGAAATTGGAAGAGACACACCTGGGGGTGGCAGGCAGTGGGGCCATCGCGGACAGTGTGCTGGAGGCGTCTCCAGATTGGCTCACAGACAATGAGAGGGTCCCTCAGGTCATCGATGTTCCCTGTGTTCATTCTGCCCAGAGAGGGTCCTGGCGGCCGCCATCCAACCCGAAGTTTCTTACAGGGCAGGGCTTGCACTGAGCATCAGGCGTCTTGCCTCCCTGCGTCCAGCCAGACTCTGGTGCCCTGTGCCTCAAGCGTGGATCCTAGTCCAGTCAGCGGTGGCCAGGCTATCCACCATATGCGGCACAGGACTTTTCTGTGGAAAGTCCTGCTAGGATCTGATGTTCTCAGAAGGGAGCTGTGAGCATGGCGGGTAGCCACTGCTTCCTGGATTCCTAGCTAAGACACTTCATAGGACAGATGATACCTTGCTGGTCTCATCCCTTTACCCTCATCCCTCACTCTGTGGCCTCAGACCCTCCGGCTAAGCACTCTGTAGGACATCTAGGGAGCTCAGAAGTTGGTGTCTGCAGACCCAGATCCTCTTCATCCTTCTCTCTGCCAACTCTGCCTGCCCCTGGGTTTGGTTGTGTTAACAGTAACCCCATACTGTGTATAACCCTCTGAGTTACAGACACCTGGCTTCCAAGCATCAGGGGAGACAGCTGCTGAGGTGGGAGAGGGCTTCCTGCCACAGCCAGGTGACTTCCTCTCCCAGCAACAACATGGCAGGATAAGGGTGGGCAGACTCCCTGTTGCTGCAGTGGGAAAGCAAGGAAACTGGGACACTGGGTCCTCAAGATTCCCAGCAGCAAAGTAGGGGCAACCTTGAGTCATATAGATGGGGGCAGGTGGAAGCTACTTTGCTTCTAGGAGATGTACGAAGGCTTGGCAATTTTGCGAACTTTCCACGGTGTAATTACATGGTGGAAAGTTTGTGAACTTATTTGTCAGTATGCTCATTTCCTGCATTCCAAACTGCAACCTGGGGTGTATTTTCCTAGGTGAACGACATCACAAGATGCCTAGGTTCCAGGCTAGCCCACTGACACCTATCTAGTAGGTGTTCTTTGTCCCATGGGGCCCTCAGGAGACAAACCAAGGCTTTGTGAAGGGACCGGGAGGACCTGGGGAAAGGAGACTCTGTTGTCAAGAGCTGGGATGTCTCTGGAAGGAGTGAGGGGCTCTGGAGCCAAGAAGGGGTCTGCCCAGGGCCCTCCACCTCTCTAGGACTCAGCGACCTAGAAGGAGAAACAGAGCAGCGCAGGCTGGTCCCTGGAAAAGGCATGAGGAGGGAAAGGGAAAAGCCCTCATTCAGGGAGAGCTCTAAAAGCCGCGCTGTTTGCTCAGTGTTGGCCCTTCCTGGGACAGGTTTCCTAGTGTTAGTCAGTGAGAGGGAGAGACACAGGGTGGTGGGGTGGAGGCACCTCCCGGCTGCAGGTATATGCGTTGAGTGTGCTTTTCATTTATCTCCTCCCGGACTTCCTGCCTTCTGCTCTCTGTCACCAGGGATCAGGACACAGGTCATTAGGCTTGAGGTAATGGGACATCTTTTCTACTCACCCCTGGCGCCAGCCATGGGGTCCTGGCGCCACCGCGGAGCCCTGGAGTCACATTTCCCGATGGAGCCCATCCGGGGGCTGCCTCCTGGGCTTTCAGTCTGTCATCCTATGCCAGGCAGTCAAACTATCGGTTACCCCCGACACTCTCTCTGACGGTCTCACCGTCAGCATCACTGAGAGCTCCTGTGTATAGAGCCCTGAGCTGGCGCAAGTGTGTGGGGGTGAGGGGTAGGGGTGGAAAGGAAATGGGAGCAGTTTCCCTGCTATCAAAATCCAGAATCAAAGAAAAACAGATGTAAGTTACTTGGTGGATATTGAGTGAGCCCAGCCCAGTGTGATCAGCCGCGTGC
The DNA here is from genome assembly GCF_057876585.1 of Rhinolophus sinicus. NCBI lineage: Eukaryota > Metazoa > Chordata > Mammalia > Chiroptera > Rhinolophidae > Rhinolophus > Rhinolophus sinicus. The sequence continues at coordinate 152,949,431 of NC_142514.1, read as the reverse complement.
TAAGCACTGAGAAGGATGCAAGAGACAGTAAAATGTGCTCCCCTTTCTCGAGGAGTTTATACTCTGCTGAATAGTCAGAGCTAACATACATGAAACAGTGTGGCAGGGAGCACTAAACTGACTGCGCTTAATCCTCATATCAACTTTGTGAGATGTGTAGCTCTAGGGTCCCATTTTACAGCAGGGAAGACTGAGGCTTAGTGACATGAAATGACTCACTGAGGTCCTCAACCAGCAAAAGGCAGAGAACAGAGAAGAAGGAAGATCATGTGGACTAAGAGTTCACACAGAGCTTCATGCTAGAGGAGGCTTGGGCCACACCTTGCAAGATGGGCAGGATTTCAATGAATAAAGTAGGGAGAAAAACAAAGTGGGAAAAAGCTGGAGGCAAGTGCTGGGGCCATTCCCCTTAGAATCCTTACTTGCTTGCAGAAGCAGCATAACCCTAGGTACCCAGCCTGGCCATGTATTTGAGGACAAACTTTGCAGGAGTGACAAAGGGTTCCTAAGCTCTACCAGTCAACCAACCAGCATGCTGCCCGTTCATTCAGTCCTGTGTGCAGCACCAACTTCAGAGCCTTCTCTTTGTGCCAGCCTCCACTGAGTCCCTGGGGGTTAACAGGAAGGCAGGCATGGTCCTCAGCCTGACATCCTTGTGGGAGACCGTGCCATGAACAGTGGCCAGGCATATGGCTAGACCACGGGCTTAGTTCCAAGTGCCCCACTTTCTCTTTTGTGGTACTCACCGGGCCCCGGCTCTTTCATTTCTTTTGTTCACTTATTTAACAATTCTTTACTAAGCACCTACTATGTGCCAGGACTTGTGCTAAGCATGGGGGATGCAGTGGTGAGAAGAAATATCGGTCCCTGCCTGCAGGTTGCTCACAGTATAGTAGGGAAACCAGACATAAGACTGTGTCATGAGTGACAGGAACAAAAAGGGATGTATTCTAGGCACCCATGAGACTGGTATCCAGTGTAGTCTTAGGGGCGGTGGGTGACAAGGAAGCTTTGTTAGAGGTGAGGCCTGTTGCTGATGCCTGAAGAATGGCTACAAGTTAGCCAGATGAGGGGAAGAATGTTCCAGGCACAAAGGCCTGGATGCGATAGGTGTTAGATTCGAACAGAGTTCCGTGAGGAGAGGGAAACAATAAGACCGGATCATGCAGGACCTTGTGCCCTGTGTTCAGGCCCCTGGCTTTTCTCCTGAGGCAGGGGAGCCATGGAAGGTGTTGAAGTCACGGGAAGATGTGTTTACCATCTCCTCCAGTGTTCTGGGGTCAGGGGTCTTCCCTCTTCTCAGTCTGATCTGAACCACAGACAGGTGGGCTCTCCTTGGATGAATGCGACTGACCTCATACCACATCCTGCAAAACAAAACACGAACTCCAAAACCCAGCTTTGCCAAGGGTGGGGGTGGGAGGAGCAAGATGGTGCTGGTGAGACTGAAGCACAGGGCACCTCTTCTTCACAACCTAAGACTTGTGCTCCTTCTGTCCTCTTTGCTGGAGGCCCTGACTCGGAACAGCCAGTGTCAGGGGACAAGGTGACCTCCAGCCCTGATCCCCCTTCCTTCTCCAGGTTCCCTGACATTCTTCCTTAATCTCTGCCCTTCCTGTTGCCAGCTGGTGCAGCCACCCTGGGTCACTGATGTATATCCTGGCCTGCGTGGGCAGGGAGGTGTAGGAGAGAGAGCTGGGAAGCCTCGTCAACTAAGGCGGCAGAAATCAGTGTGACTTGCAGGGCCTCCTGGGTGCTCCCAGCACTGCCAGAGCCAGACACACCATCATCCTGCTTTCCTTCCCTCTCTGTTGACTTCAGAATGACACCCAGACTGAATGGGAAATAGCCCTGTGCACTTCGAAAAACACCTCCCGTGGTGCAACCTGCAATTAGGTCCGGACTAGGAGCCTGTAGCTCCCGCTGGTAGAGGTACAAATGATTGGCATGTGGCTTCTGAAATATTTATCAATGCTTGGGAAATAGAAAGCTGCTGGTATTGTGGTGTGTGCTGGCACCCACAAGGCCAGGTCGCATTCCTGAAGCAAAGAAAGCCCGGGGAGCAGACATCTGAGCCCAGCTTTGGTTTCTGTTGATTTGTGGTTTTGTTTCGTTGAGGAGGGGGTTAGGAAAGGCTGACACATTGTTCCTTACTGTACCCGCAGAACCCAGCCCCATGCCTGGAACAGAGGAGACCCTCAAAAAATAATTTTTGAATGAATACTTCTTAAGGGATATTTTGGGGAGAGGATTAAAACAACACCCACATCTCTGCACCATTACAGAAAGGCTTTCACTTTCGAAGGTAGGGCCTGTTAGGCCTGCCTACATGCAACTAAACTTTTCCAAAACAGCATCACATTTACACGTCATTTTGTCATTTTCTGCTTTCATTTAACTTAACAGGATTTCTTGCTCCCTAACATTCAAGATTTGAGCATTATCATGTTCTTTTTTTTTTTTTTTTTTTTTTTTTTTTTTGGCTTTCCTACATCAAATCAAGTGAGTCAGCCTACCCCATGTCAAAGTTGGAGAGAAATCCATTCTTGGTCATATTTTTTTTAATCCCTCCATCACCTTTCACGTTTTACAGGGCTTTATGTGATTCAGGAAAATGGAGGCAAGGCCACACGTCTTCAACCTATGACAGATGGGATGCCCAGCTCCTGACCCCCCTCATTAGGGTACAGGGGTGTCTGCTGAGCTCAGAGAGGTGCCAGAGCCTCCACTGCCTCCCATTTCTGGCACTGACATCCCCAGTTCCAGCCATGACCCAGTGGGGTGATCTTGAGACAGGCCTTTAAAACACAAGCAGCTTGTGATTCCGTTCCCCCATCCCCCACCCCAAAGGGGACCCAGAGCTCCCTGCACAAAGGCCATCCTTGCAGGAGAAGGTGAGGGAAATGGAAACTTTTATTTTTACTTTTTAGCGTCTCCATACAACAGCCAGAGCAGGGTGGAAATTAGTTATATCACATGTATTCCCCTTGTTACTGCATCAGCTTTGGAATACTCATTTCTAAATTTACTTAAAGTTTTTGTCTCATGTCTCAAAGGAGTTCAGGCAGCTATAAGAATACAGACAACAAAATAGAAAAAATATAAATTTAAAAAAAAAATCCCGACCAGGGGTTGTATCAATTATCACACATTTCCTGACTGCAGAATCTCCCTGAGAGTTGATGCACCACATTTACTAAAACAGCCCCTCTTGTTGGTTGTTGCCAGTTGATTTCGGTTCTGGTGGTTTTGTTGCTGTGGTTGTGGTTTTGTTTTACTGTGACAGTGCTACCGCTAACACCATCCTGCCGAGGGATTTGTGCTTCTCTTGAGTGGTTAAGTATTCAAGATAAATTCCCAGGAGAGGGATTACAGGATCAGAAGTCCTAAACTTCAGAGTGACTCTAGCTACAAAGCACCAGAATGCTTTCCAAGCAGAGTTGTACCGATTTACAATCTAACTCCAAGCCTATTCTTTAGCGGGGGAGTTGAGCTCCAGATTGTATGGGAGAGGTCTTGGCCTGGGGCAGGGGGCCAAGGGGTGGTGCACAGGTGCCTTCCGTAGCTTGAATCACTCCTCTTTGGTAATTGATGGGGTGGGCAGGGGAGGAACAGAATGAGGCCCCTGCCCTAGGGAACACTCTGGAATAACTGGCCCTGCAGGGGAGGAGCAAGGCTACCTTGTGGTTGGTGATGGTCAAAGGCCCAGGTCTCCTAGGAGTCCTCATCCCCCTCATTCTCCCCAACCAGTGATGGCTGTACTATGTCCTAAGTCCCAGATCTGGGTCCCTTCTACTGCAGGAAAACCCAATAATGCTTATAGCGCCCCTGTCAGAGACTACGAGGCACTGCGGCATTGCAGTGGGCCCCCCGGAGTCATGGCGCCCTCTTCAGGAACGGAAGTTAAAGCACGGTCATGTGTGAGAGGGGTGTTGATAAAAAACCCTGTGGTCAGAGAGATTAGCAGTGGCCCAAGAGCTCCAGCTGCATCTCCGTGAGACTGGAAGCTCTGCAATGACAGGGTCTGCGTCCCCCTCGTCAGATTAGGACTCCACCAAGACAGACACACAATGTCTGTCCTACCTGTTTGGGAACTCCCTAGGGACGTGTTCCCTTTCTCCCAGTATGTCAGGACCTTCTTGGGAGCATAGTTCGGTCTCCTTCCTCAAACCAGGAGCCCCCTGCGGGCAGGGGCCATGTTTTTCACCCACTTGGGGGTCCACATCTCTGGCACACACTGTGTATGGACTAGTTGGTACAGGATTCTTGGAGTAAGTGGAAAGTCAGCTTCTTGGAATAATGTTGGCCATCTGGACTGTTGCAGAATGTCAGAGACTTGGCCTTTCATTAGGCAGGGGCCATATGCTCAGGCTGAGCCCTTTGCCTCTGGCTCCTAGCTTGTTCTGCTTTCATTTGGCTAATTACAGAACCAGACTTCTTTCTGGGCTGGCCTGGAAGAAGCTCCTGGAAAGAAGGAGGATGACATGGCAAGCCAAATGGTTGTCACTTACGCTAGAAGGGCTGCCCTCTCTGGAAGTCCAGGACCTCGTGCCCAAACTTCGGGCATCTCACACGTTGGGCCAGAGGAGCAGTTACCTGTGGAGCAGGGCTAAGCTAGTAGCTAGTGAGGTATGATACTCAGAGAGCACTTAGGGCTCACAGAGCCTGTTTCCTACATTATCTTCTCTCCCCTCGGAGAGAGCCAGAGTGTGCGAACAAGTAAGTACAAGTTTACAAAAATCGGGTGAAGAAACTGAGGCACAGAGAAAAGAAATGACCTGCCCAGGCTTGTAGAGCTTATACCTAACAGGGACTCCACCCTTCTCTGACTTTAAGTCCAGCTCTCCTTTTTCTCTGGTGTCCCTGTGAAGGGTCTGAGGGCTACACTTTAAACAGAAGAAGAAGGGGACCTCTGTTGCAGCAAACCAATGCCCCACCTGGTACGGACTCTCAGCCTCAGAGCTCAGGGAGACCCTGTTTTAAGCTGTCCTTAGTCACTGATACCTCATTATGAATGAATTTGAAATCCTTCCCAAGAGCCATGGGATATTAGGAAGCCTCAAAGCCTCCGAGGGAAACTAGCTGGGGTGGGGAGGGGGGGAAACACAGAGACCAAAGGCAGAGGAAGGAGTAGGTGCCTGAGACACACAAGCTGTGGACCTCACAGCTGACCGCAGGCAGCCAACTCTCCGATCCCTTCTCCCACCACTTTTTCATGGGCTTCTTTCACACTGTTCACCTGGAGCAGAATAGGAGCATTTAAATATTTATTTAAAGGCTTAAGTCTCAGACATGGGAAAAGAGTCCTGAGGGAAACAAGTAAAGAGCTGGAGGTGCCACAGGGCTAGGCTCCTGCCCTTACCCTGCCCCAACCCCACACACAAGCTGGGGAAGGCACCCCACCGGCCGCACTGCCTCCAGGCCCCCCTGAGCACCTTCATTTTTGGCTGTTTCATCCTCCCACTAAGCTTCCCCTGTGCTTCCTCCACAGTTTTCATGAACACGGCCATCCCCATTGCCGCCGTCCTCATCGTAAGTGGATCCTTCCTCCGTCTCCTGGTGGGATGGGCAGGCAAGATGTCTGGAGGGAGAGACCACCCAGGCTTTGGCCTTTCTGCACAGGGACTTCATATGATGGCTCAGCATTGGGGCTGAAAATTGGGCAATGGACTGAAAGTCAAACTACGAGGCAGGTCCCTCCCCCACTCCAAGCAGACAGGGGCCTCGGCCTCTGGGCCTGGAAGCCGTGAGGCTTAGTCTTTAAAGAAATTAAGCTTTCTTTTTAAAGTAGCTATAAAACCTTTAATTTATAAAAGTGAAACATGTTTATTGCAGAAATGTTGGGAAATTCAGAAAGGACCGGCCAGAGAGAATTTAAATCACCCATAATCCCCCTGGCAGCATTTTTAATGTGTTTCTGTCCCGTCTCTTTTTAAGGCACATAATGTGACCTTTTTACAAAAAGAGGATTGTGCTGCGCATGCAGTTTTGCAACCTGCCTTTTGAAATGTAAGCATATGGCCCAAACAATTCTCCACGTCATTAACAATTACAGTGGAGGTTTCCTAAAGAGATTTTGACCAAAGCCGTGTGTGAGCTCAGCGGTGGGGGCCAGCAGCATGCCTCTACAGAAAGCCTGGGCCCTCACGAGCCCACGGCCCCTTTACCCAGAACTCCCATCCTTGGGTCTGTGATGGCTGCAGTTCTTTAAAAAGATGCATTTATTTCCTCTGGGGCCAGTGTCCCTGAACTGTGGCGAGTTCACAGCCCGTCAAGCATACTTGGGAATTCACTTTCGACGTGATTTATTGTTCTGGTTCTGGCCTGGCCCTTCCAGGAACTCTGGGTAACACAGGCAGCTGAGCCAGCCAGGTAGTCGGGGGCAAGCACTGTGACCAGGTGGTTAGCAATTCTTGTGTTTTCATGTTCCTGACTGAGGCCTGCTGTCTGAGAAGGGGCAGAGCTGGTCTAAGCTGAGGGCTCCTCCCTGCTCAGTCCTGGCAAGGAGGGGGCAGGACAGGGAGGGAGCAGCCCCCGCCCTCCAGCTTGAAGTCCTGAACAGGCTGGGGGTGTTGACATGAGATAACTGTGAGGACGGGAGAGGGGTCTCTAACTGACAGGTCTCCTTGGGTCCCCTGTTCCAGACCTCTTGTTTCTCTCCCATGGGCCGAGGGTTTCCAGTGTGGGAGGGGCCCACGCTCTGAGTCGCCCCGTCTTACATGTGCCTCTGTCCACAGACCTTCGTGGGCCATGTCAGCTTCTTCAAAGAGGCTGACTTCTCGCCCTCAGTGGCCTTTGCCTCCCTCTCCCTCTTCCACATCCTGGTCACGCCACTGTTCCTGCTGTCTAGTGTGGTCCGGTCCACCGTCAAAGCTCTGGTCAGGTGAGGAGAGGGCCCAGGAAGGCACTCCACAGGTGGCTCACGTGGCAGCCCAGGACTTGCTTGGTGACCACTGCAACCACACCTGTTTGGTCCCAGGACAGGCCTCCCCGTTGGTCTGGCCCTCACTGAGCTGGTCGTGGTTGGTCAGAGGGACATAGGCCACACCATCCCTTGAGAAAAGACTAGCCAACTTGCTTGCCTACCTCCAAGGAGAGGGAACACAATGTCACAACCTCCAAGATAACTCTGTAAAAAAAAAAAAAATCAATATTGAGCCAAAATTGGTATATTTTTATAAATTCTACCCATTGGTCCTAGTTCCACCGTCCAGAGCCACCAAGAACGAGCACCTTCCCTTTCCCACAAGTCAGCCCCTTGGATTTAAGAAGGTACCCGCTGAATATTTGTCTTCCCCAGACTGAGCATCCCTTGCTCTTCCCATGGGTCCCAGAGCCTTCACAGCCCCCGTCAGTGAAGCAGCTTCTCCCACGTGCCTGCCCATCCTATTCCCGAGTGGCCCATGTCTCTTACAGGTCCCCACTTCCGGGCTCTAGAGCCAAGTGGTGAGTCTGCCATTCTCCCAGAGGCATCACCCTCTTAGGAATAAAAGCCGGAAGGTAGAGGGCTGAGGCTTTAACTGGGGAATACCACAGCTGGCATGTGAAGATCTCCATAGGCCTCTGAAATGGCTCTTGGAAAGCAATGGCCTGTTATGTCTCTTGGAAGAGTTAGCTGTGTCCTTTCCCATCACCAATGGGACAGTAATAAATGTCCTCCGTACCCAAGCCCCTTCAGCCTTGAGGAAGGTGACACCCCTGTCTCATGGGACCCTTTAGGTGCTAGGCAGCTGACAGGGAGGTTGAAATGCAGTAGCTGATAGAAGGAGCAACTTACATGTGGCGCCCCTAGGACTTGGTCTGGTGACCTAGGACTTGCAACCACACCTGTCTGGTCCTAGGACACACCTCCCCATTGGTCTGGCAGCTCTGGCAGGGGTTCAAGGATGGAAGAAGGCATAACTCAGCAAAACTGTTGTCAAGGGAATATCTACCCAGGGAGTAACAGGACAGAAAAAGATCAATTCCCATTTCCAGGGTTGGCTGTGCTGACTCAGTTTCATTGGCCATAGCATTGTAACATCTAACGATCACCCTTCCTCCCCCACGGCCACCCCAGCCCCCGTGATTCTGTGTAGAAACCACAGGTTCAAGATGCTGCACCTGTTGGAAATCTCTCGTGCTGATGCAGAAGCATTTCCATATGCAGACTCTCCTAATCTCACTGTCACCAGAGTAGCTGAGGCCTTTTTAAAGAGGGAGAACAGACTCCGGGCTAAAGGTGGGAGCAGGACACAAAGCCCGCTTCCCCTTCGCAGTCATCAGCTGTTGAGAGAGGATGGATCAAGGAGAGACCGGGGAGCAAGGCAGGGGCAGGCTTCTCCTGGTCAGGGAAGAGAGGATCGTGCACAGAACAGAAATTGGGGACTACAGCCCGTTTAGAGCCCAGACTGTTCTTGCCTTGAGAGTTGGGGGCTTGTCTGGCTCCAGGCCTGTTGGACATTTAACAAAAGGGAGGAAACAGTTTTCAAGCTTCCTCAGATAGCTTCCATACCCCCAGGGATGACAGAACAGAATGAACAGAAACTTCTGGAGCTTCCTCTGGGTCCACAGGGAAATCCTCTGGTGGGGAGGGCATTGGGAATAATAACACCTCCTCTACATCTCTCCCAGCAGGATGAAATTATATGCTTATAAGGCATTTAACACAGTGTCTGGCTTATAGTACATGCTCAATAAATAAATATTACCTACTGCTACTAACCAATCTTATTAACCTTAACTAACCTTAACACTGACCAATCTTAACTCTAACAGCAACTGGTAAAACCCAATACCAACCATCCTTCAGTCTAACCAACCTTAACATTAAAGGAACCCTACTAACCAAATCCACCATAATCCAGACCCCAACCTACTTTACTGACTGACAAATCAACCCTGACAAATCCTGGTAACATCTATTGCCCCCACCACAGATGCCCCCAGGCTCTGTCCCCCTCCTTTGGGGGCTTTGTAGGGGCTGTACCCCAGAACCTGGAACCTTCCCATCACTGCTCTCTCAGGCTGTGCAGTCTCCCCTCTTCCCTCCCCTCTGCCCCTGGCAGGGGTGAGGGGTGTCTCTGTGTTTCCTCCGCAGCGTGCAAAAGCTGAGTGAGTTCCTGTCCAGCGCAGAGATCCGAGAGGAGCAGTGTGCTCCCAGAGAGCCTGTGCCCCAGGGCCAAGCCAGCAAGTACCAGGCGGTGGTGAGTGGCCATCTTTCCCTCGCTATTCGGGCCCTGCTGCATCCTGACTCAGCTTTTCCTCACAGGAAAGGGGTCTCCCTTCCATGAGGAGCTCCCAGCCCCATGGGCCCTCATCTCCTCCTAACCATCCCTAGCCCCTCAAGGTTGTGAACCGCAAGCGTGCAGCCCGGGAGGACTGCCAGAGCCTCACGGGCCCACCGCAGAGGCTGGCCCCCAGTGCAGATGGGGATGCTGACAACTGCTGTGTCCAGGTGAGTCCGAGACCCTGTACCCCACGTCTGGCCCCCCAGCAGCATGTGCAGGAGGGAGCTCAGCCCCTGAAGGGCCAGAGACCTCTGCCCCCAGGTTACCCTGCCTGCCTGTAGGGTCCAGAGGAGTCCCAGGCCAGGGACACGCCTTCCATCTCCACCGAGTTGGGGGGGACCATAGCTGCCCTCTTGGGGAGGGAGCCTCAGACAAGGGTCGGCCTGAGAAGGCTATTCTCCCACTCCTCTGCCTTGGAGGTGGTCCAGGGACAGGAGGCGGTGTTTTTTGGCTTCCTTGGGGAGGGGAGGCAAGAGACTTTCCCACTGCGAATCCAGCTGCCTCTCTGTTCTCTTCCGGGTGGTGGTGTGTGGCCAAGCAGATCATCGGAGGCTTCTTCACCTGGACCCCGGATGGACTCCCCACACTGTCCAACATCACTATCCGCATCCCCCGAGGTGTGGCCCAGCTCACCCCTCCCTCATAGTCTGGAGGGGCCCCCTCCAAGTCATGTCTGAAGTGCCCCCTCCCCATGTCCCACCAAATGACATGGAGAGAGAAGGAAAAACCAGCATTCACTGAAACCTGCTTTATGGGCACCCTTAGTGCGTACTCTGGGGGTACGAATGCTGGGGGGGGGGCTTCATCCCTGAGGAGTCCCTGTGCCAGGTGGGAGTGCTGCAGCCAGGAGAGGCAAGACAGGGGGCCTTGATGTCAAAACAGCGGTTGCACAGTTTGGGCGCTTCACAAAAAGATCAGGCCTGAGTGGCCAGGGAGGGCTTTGTGGAAGAGGTGGGGGTTTTGAGAATGAACAGGGTCCCTTGGGCCATAAGGCAGGGTGGCCATTTTGGCAGGGGCAGCAGCATGAGCAAAGCATGGAAGGCGGTGGACGTGGGACCCAGGGTGGCATCACTGGGACCATGAGGAGTTGGGTTCACACTGGGGAGCAAAGGAAGGGAGAAACATGTGCTTAGAAACTGGGGGGGGGGGGGGGGTGTCAGTGATGAGGAAGGACCTGGGGAGCCAGAAGGAGAAAAGAGGTTTCCAGAAGGAAAGGCTCAAAAGGGGAAGGGACTCCCTGAGGATTCTAGGGAGGAGGAAAACACGGGGGACTGGGGTGGGGGGGAGCCCAGGGCCAGCCTGTCTGTCTGTCTTTCTGGGCGGTGGTTGTTCAGGCTTCCCTGGCTCCACTCCCATCTGTCGCCCTCCCTTCCTGCAGGCCAGCTGACCATGATCGTGGGACAGGTGGGCTGTGGCAAGTCCTCACTCCTCCTTGCCACCCTGGGGGAAATGCAGAAGATCTCAGGGGCCGTCTTCTGGAACAGGTAGTAAACACATCCTCGGGGCTCAGGTAGTGGGGGGAGACTCACAGTGGGCAGGTGGATAGTCCCCCTTTCAATCCTACTGCTCAGTTGAGAATGTATTGTGCGTTCTGTGTGCTCAGTGAGTACTCAGTAAATGCTGTTAATTGTTATTCTCACCATCGTTAGTACTTACTAAACCTTTACTATGTGCCAGGCACTTTGCTGAGTCCTCTGCATGTGTAATGCCATTTAATCCTTATGGCAGACAGCAAGGTGAGTGATGGTGACAGTTCTCATTTTGTAGATGAGGGTTGAACTGTTTGCCCTAATTCACCCAGCGAATCAGTGGCAGAGCTGGAATTCGAACTCAGTTCTGTTTGACTCCAAAGCCCATGCTCGCTCAGTAGCACTGCCTCCCACTGTGGGGAATTGCAACACAAACATTGGTTTCTGGCTTAAGCATCAGCAAAGCTGGAAGAGACCATCCAGTGGGTGTTTTGTGGAGCCAAAAATAACCCAGATAAACATGGGTTTCTGAGGAAAGATCACTACCCTTAATTAAAGAGCCGGAACCCCAGACTCTATTATTTTTACCCACCTATTTCCAAACAGCACTTGAAACTAGTTGAGAAAAGATATATATAAAATAGAAGCTTTTTTAAAAAGTAAGAAAAGAGGAACCAAGAAATGAAGAGGTTGGACAAGGTGTTCAGAAACCTGGGCAGAAGACGACTACTGCAGTCAAGACACAGCCTGGCTCGGAGCTCCCCAGTAGCCAAGGGAAAGAGGGACCTGATTGAGAATTGCAGAGCTTGTTCAGGAATAAAGACTGCCGCCATTTCAGCAGAGGGCAAATTGTGCCCAGCAATCATTCCTAGGGGGAAATTATCATTCAAGGTGTCAGGTTTTTCATAAGCGTGAGTGTGGAACTGAGCAGGAAGAAAGACTTTGAACCCAGTATCTGAATATCTGCATGTACCCCCATTTGCTGCTTTTCCAAAATGTCCCTGAATGGTACACCCAATAGATGGCATGTTTCCCTCCTCAGTGGGGCTATGGCTGGCAGACGTGCCCCTTGGGTTTCCCATAAACTTAGTCTCTGGAGCCTTAATTCCATCGGGGACTGTGGTGTGTTTGGGGTCAGAGGGGTCTCTGCCTCCATTCCCCATCTTCTCTGGGAGTTTCTTAACACAACCTGACTGGGAAAGTCCAGGCATTAGGTCTGAGTCGCTAATGAGTCACTCTGCCAGTTGCTAATGGAATGAGGAGCCCTTGCCTGGTGGCTGATAGCGTGTGTCTGTGACAGGAAGGCAGGAGCCCACAGTGAACTGTGAACTGAAGAAAGCAACCAGTTTTGATTGGGCACCAGCTATGGGCCAGGCCCTTTGCTCAGCGCATTGCAAGCATGAGCTCATTGACGCTTCCCACTAACCCTCCCACTAGGTATTTCTCCCCATTATACAGAAGTAGAAACTGGGGATAGAGAAGTCGGGTGACTTATAGGTCAGCATGTGGAGCTGGACCCAAGCCCAGGCTCTTTCCCTGGCTCCTGGCTGGTGTCCCATGGGTCCAGTCCCAGGAAATATTCTCTAAGGTCCATGCAGAGGGCAAGTTGGATCTGGCCCAACTCTGAGGACAGGCCTTTTCTAGATGGGATTACAGAGCACAGAGGTGGGGGCTACCCCTGGATTCCCCTGGCTGTGTCCCACTCCACGTGAGTCAAACCCCTCTGAGCCTGGTCCCTTTGCCACACTTTCTTCATCTCCTCCCATCCCCTTCCCCCTCGGGTGCCTTCACACCAGCATGAGCACCTCTCTGTCCTCTGCAGAGGTGGCAGACATGCTTAGCAAGGACTCAGCCCTACCTTGGCCCTCACCTCTTATCCATGCTGTGCCACCCCTCGCTCAGGGTCTGACTGCTGCCTCCTCTCTCTTCAGAAACCTCGGCCCCAGCCCGGGGAGACAAGGGACCTGTCCAGGACACTGGAGCACCTCTGTGAGCCAGACATTGTGCGAGGCACTTTGTTTACTTCCCTGTCCCAGTCAGTCTTCACCAAACTGTGACGTAGGTATCGTCATCCCCATTTAACATTGAGGAAACTGAGGTGAAGCAAGTTGCCCGAGGCCACCCAGCTCTTAAAATGGCAGAGTGGGATTGCACCCAGTGCCCACGTGCATGGGTGAGAGAGAAGGGGCGCCAAGGGCAACATGAAGAAATAGCTAGCCTGACAGTCCAGTGGCCGGCAGCCCATACGCCGTCACTCCACCACGCGAGTGCTCACTGCTCTGTCCTCATCTACACTCTCCTCAGCAGGCAGCCTGCGCCCAGCTCCTGGCTCTGTTCCAGGCTGGGAGAGGGGCAGGTGGTGAAATGGTTCTTATTTTGCCAGGCTCCACTTTGCCATCCTCTGGGGTGCAGCTTTCCTCCCAAGCACATCAGGGTAGCTTGCTACCAACCCGAGGAAGTTGTGAGCATTTGTTTGTGACTCAACTCATGTTCCAGTTTCTCTATCTCGATGTATTCACGCACCCCATGTTTACTGAGCACCCACTGTGTGCCAGACCCTGGGCACAGCAATAGGAATGCCACAATGATGAAGGCACGGCCCCTGTGTCTGAGGGAGGGAAAGGAGATCAGTGTCATCGTTGGCAGAAGAACAATGAACTCTGCGGTCAAGGAGAGAAGGCTCGTGTGGGTGGTACTGGAGCCTTGAAGGATGAGTGTGGTTTCCTCAGATGGAAAAGACAGGGGTGGGAGAGAAAGGTGTTCCAGGCAGGAGTACCGGCCTGGGCACAGACCTGCTCATGGAGGTTCTGGTACGTGGTTCTGGTACCTGGAGGAGTGGGAATGTGGATACAGCGGGGGGACACAGGGCTCAAGAAGTGGGCTGGGCTCTGCTCAGACACTATATGCCGGGTCTGGGACATAAGATTTAGCCTGAAGGTTGTAGCGGAATCGTGTTGGCGATAAAGGAGGAGGCATCCGAGAGAGAGCAGCTGCAGGAAGGGAGACCAGTTAGGAACACATTACCATAGCTGGGACAAGGAGGAGAATGGGCAGACATGTCAGTGACTTCACGTGTTGTTTGTCTCTCCAAACCCGGGAAATGTACGCGGCTCTGTCCAGCCCTTTTTATCTTAGGCAATGAGTTAAGTGTTGGGCTGTGTGTTGAGGGCCTCCCTCCATTACTTACAGGAGCGCCGTGCCTCAGACACTGCACCACAGGTCTGCAGGGGGATGATGTACTTGCATCGTGAGCCAAGAGCCAAATGGCATTTGAGCTGGCAGCCCCTCCTGTCTACAGCCAGAGGCAAGGGTGATGCCAGGCTGTTCTGATGCTTTTTCATGCATACCAGGGCCACGGCCTGGTGACCAGGCAGCCAGAAAGAGTTCCAGGAGGCACAAGGCCGGGAGTTGGGGGATTAGGAGGTGCAGAATGGAGAATGCTCTGGGGAGATTGCTTGTTTGTACAACTGTGCATTTGTGTCTTCAGTGAACAAATGAGCAGTGTGGCTGAGCAAGCTCTGGAGTCAGGCTGCCTGGGTTCAAATCTGGGCTCTGTGCTTTGGGAAACTCGGTGACCTTTGTGTACCAGTTTCCCCTTATTACCCATGGGCTTAACCTAGCATGTAGTAAGTGCCCTATAAATATTACTATAAATAGGACTCTTTGGCAATGTACTCCTATGCCAGGAACAAAAGTCTCCTATTGCTCTTTAATTGTACTCCAGTCTTTCTCCCTAGAGAGATTGTGGTGAGCTCCCTGGGGACAGGGACCATATTTTCTCTGTCTCTCTGTATCCACAATGCCTTTGCTAAATGGATTCATTTGCTAAATGAGTGAATCAAAACCCGCTTATAGCCGTCAAGAGACTGTCATTATAAATGTGGCAATACATCTCTTTCTTTCCTGTGTGCATTTGCCCAAATATTCCCTTACCCCAGAATTCCACCACCCACCCACCTTCTCCACCAACATGTGGAATAAGTGAATCCTATCAGCACACGTCTCACACTGTATTGTGATTATCTGCAGATGGGTCTGCCTCCCCCACCACACCGAGCTCCTTGAGGACGGGGCTGGAGGATTATTCTATGTTGTACCCCAGTGTACACTGCTGCCCAGCACAGGATGTGTATTTTGTGAACCGCTCTGTGCAGACCACTATTTAATAACAGAGAAGGCCTGGCCCCTGCCCTCAGGTAGCTCACCAGTCATGGTGGACAGAAACCTGCAGATAGAGCCCTAGGGTGGGTGTGGAGTGTCCATTGGGTGAGATCCAGCATTCCGGGCAGGAGAGTTACATTGGCAGCCCCGAGCGGATCCAGCACGTCAGCCACCTGGGCCCAGGTCTCAGGGAGAACCAGGTAGCTCCCAAACATTCACTTTAATAAAAGTCACCTGTCCCTGCCTGGCTCTCTGCTCCAGTGCACTGCCCACCTGGGAATTTACAAACTCTCTCTTTAATCTTTAAGAGGAAAACATTTTGATAAAAAGTCCACGTTAACAGATATACTTAAGTGAAATCCTTTCCCTGAGAATAGGGCCATTAATGTCTGCAGTAGAATGATTTTAAACGTCCCCAGGGAGCCAGCAGGAAGCTGGGCCCTGAAGGAAAGCATGGGGTGGGGTGTGTCATGCAGGGACTCTGGTCCTGCTCCCTGCAGGGTATGATGAGGATGAAAAGGAACAGCAGTGGAGCCATGCATAGGGGAGTCAGACCACTATGTTCTCGCTGGCGGCTGGGTTGGAGACACAGGAAGCAGGAGCCACACGATCTGCAATCCGCCATCTGCTTCTTTGCCAACCAACCAACCAACCCCCTAGCGTAGCCACGGCAATTATATTAGTGACTAATGGCTAACCGGTAACAGCTGATGGCCACCCAGCCACTAATGGCCGTCTGATTACAGCTGATGGCCATCTAATAACGGAGCCAGCACCGTTCCACGTGAGGCCGAGAGCCTGGAAACTGCTCTCTGGGACTCTGTCCCCACAGGGAGAAAGGGCCCAGCGCCCCATGAGGAACCGCACGTTGGCCTCATTGGAGCTGTCTGCTGCCCCTGCCTGTTGGGCTTCCACATGTTAACTATGTATTATTTCCATCTGCCCACTCAGGACGCCTGTGCCCTGCTTGTCCCGGGCCTGCCTCAGAAAACTGTGGCCTTATGGTGGCTGGTGTGAAGCCTTCTTCCCGAGACCCCTGATTCCTCAGGGGTGAGAAATAGACTTCTCTCAGGAGTACCCTCTGTTCCCATCTGCCCATGCAGTTCCTGGGGCCTTAATGCAGTTGGGGTCAGGGGCTCAGGTGTTCCCCAGGTTTCCTGGAAGAGGCAGGTGTGGGGAGATGGTAGACAGACAAGAGAAGGGGCACTGCATGGAGCCAGGCTTGGGAACCAGGTGGTCTGTGGTTGTCGTCTTAACTCTGCCACTCACTAGCTGTGTGACCTTAGGCAGGTTAATTCACCTCTCTGAAGCTTAGTTTCCTCATCTGGACAATGAGAAAACCCTTTCCTCACTTAGCGATTTGGCATTAGGCCCCAGTGACATCAATTGGAAAGGGCACTGTGGGTGAAGGGTAACGTTTCAGGGCGGCAACAAGCCTGTCTAGGGCAGGATGAATGGAATGTAGAGACTTCTAAGTCTTAACTTCTTTTTCCAACCTCAGTTTCCACCTCTTCCCTTTTTATTTATTGCTGGGGTTTTCAATGAGTGTTGGGTCTGTTCCATTCCTCTTCTGCCTGCATCTCTGGGACCAAGCACTGAGCTGAAAGGATGGTCCTCCCACCCCAGT
This sequence comes from Rhinolophus sinicus, assembly GCF_057876585.1. NCBI lineage: Eukaryota > Metazoa > Chordata > Mammalia > Chiroptera > Rhinolophidae > Rhinolophus > Rhinolophus sinicus. The sequence goes on along the minus strand of NC_142514.1, from coordinate 152,932,905 downwards.
CCCCAATTCCATGTCCTTTCCTCCAACCAGCTACGAGCTATATTTACAATATATTTTCTCAGTGTCACTGTGAGATTTGTACCATTATCCCAATTTTATAGATAAAGAAACTAAGGCTCCCTTAAGTAAAGGGACTTGCCTAAGATTTCACAACCTCTGAGCAGAGAAGCCCCTCGGATACAGATTTTAAAGCCCATGTTCTTCGCACTTCTCCAGGCTGCCTGCACTCTTCTGCTGCCTCCTGCTCCAGCCTAGCGTTCCCCGCCCTCCACCTCCACTTCTTGGGCCTTCCCCATTCAAGGCTCAGCTCAGCTGTAACTTCCTATGAGTGCTTCCTCACCTTCTCAAATTTCTTCCTCCTCCAAACTACTTTTAAAAATTATATTTTTTCTCTGATTCTAAAAGGATGTACATTAAATTAGGAAAGATACACAACTATAAAGAAGACAAAAACCACCTACTATCCCATCACCCAGAAGTTTCCAGTCTTTTCTCTAGGTATTTGCATATGTGTTTGTGTACTTTCCCCCAAATTTTCTATTATTTTCTCGCTCCTACTTTTCTTCTGGCCCTTATAACTTTCTGACTTCAGTACCTGTCTGATTCACTCTACCAGACTGTGCACCCCTGGAGAGCAAGCTCTGAGCCTTGAGTTAGGTTGGTGCATGCCTACACACACACACACACACACACACGGGCTCCCTAGAGAGAAGGATGTGGGGTTAGAGAACGGAGAGGAATTGTCCTTTCAGCTCAGTGTTTGGTCCCAAAAACGCAGGCAGAGGAGGGATCAAATGCCCCCAAACTCATGTAAGAGTCCAGCAATCAGTGAGAAAAAGTGTGTGCCATGTATACCCCTCTTTACTTTTCAAATTAAAACATAGACACACAACATCTTGGGGAGGCTCATTCTAGGGGGGCTGGGACTACACTGGAAAGAGAAGATGAACCTGGATTCACACCTCAGCTTCCCCTCTTCCCAGCTCTGTACCATTGGGCACATTATGCAAACTCTGAGCCTCAGTTTCCCCATCTGTAAAATGGAGATGCTAACATCTTTTTATAGGGTTGTTGTGAGGATGAAATGGTGAATACAAACAATTTCACACAGTGCCTGTGTCATACAGGGTCTCAACTCCCGCTCCCCACACAAGAACGCAGGATATGGTGAGGCCAAAAAGGAACACCAATGGAGCCATAGGTAGGGGAGTCATACCACTATAGTCTCGCTGGCGGCTGGGTTGGAGACACAGGAAGCAGGAGCCACACTATCCGCAACCTGCCTTCGGCTTCTCTGCCAACCAACCTCACTTGCTAGCTGCAATCCGCCCTGCTAACTGCAATCCGCTCTTGGTAGCTCAGCCACCATCTTCTTGCTAGCCCCATTTTAGCTGCTAGCGTAGCCACAGCAGTTATATTAGTGGCCAATGGCTCACTGGTTACAGCTGATGGCCAACTAGCCACAGCTGATGGCCATCCGTTCACAGTTGATGGCCATTTCAGCACCTTTCCAGGTGAGGCCGAGAGCCTAGAAACTGCACTCCTGGCTGTCCCCATACTCCACCCCTACAGGCTCTCGCCTCACAATCTACGCGACAAGTGTCTTCCGCGAGGGGCCCTGTGCGAGGAGCCTGGAGGTGAATGCAATATCCTGGACACAGCCAGGGTCTCTTTGCACAGCCAGGGTTTCTCAGGACACCACCAGTCCTTCTGGGCACAGCCATACTTCCTGGGCTTCTTAGGGTACCACCAGTCTCCCCGGGCACAGCCAGGGTTTCTCAGGACACTACCAGTCTTTCTGGGCACAGCCAGTTTTTCTGGGCAACAGTCAGACTTCCTGGGCTTCTTAGGGTACCGCCAGTCTCCCAGGGCACAGCCAGGGCCTCTCAGGGCACTGCCACTCTCTCTGGGCACAGCCAGACTTCCTGGGCACAGCCAGGGTTTCTCAGGGTACTGTACTAGAACAATAATGTCTCACAGCAAAGGTGCTTACATATTCTCGATGGCAGCCAGTCGAGACACAGAAAGTAAACATCCGCTTGCACCCCAACAAGGGGTCTTCCTGCACCAGTCTTGCTGGCAGCGGGGCAAGACACAGGAAGCAAACATCCGCCAGTTCCACTACATGGTGGTAAGTTCCCAAGCAAACAGTCAAGTGGTCCATCAAATCAGGGATGGAAGGCAATTCCCTATAGTCCACAGTCTTCGCCAGGACTGTGCATTGGCTCTACAACGTGTGCCCTTTCCGCAGGGCGAGGGCTCCAAGTCCTCTCCAACCTTGGGGTGAGGGACAACTTTGACCTCACTTACATCTCCCACCGAGGACTCAGCAAGCATTTCCTCCTGGGACTACAAATCCCGCATCCAGGCTGCCTCAGCAAGCACTTCCCAGCCCACACGGCCGCAACGACCTTTGCTTTCTCCAACCTATGCTGGTTGGAGAACTGTCCATGTCTTCCCACCCCTCCACGGGGTCCAGGTCTCCGGCAGATGCTCCTCCTGGTCTTCCTGAGACTGACTGTTCATACGTATAAATTGTTCCATTACCTTTCAGAGAGTTTCGGCTGACACCATACCCTGCTCGCTGCGCCATGTGTCATACAGGGTCTCAGCTCCCACTCCCCACACAAGAGTGCAGGACATGGTGAGGCCAAAAAGGAACACCAATGGAGCCATAGATAGAGGAGTCACACCACTATATTCTCGCTGGCAGCTGCGTTGGAGACACAGGAAGCAGGAGCCACATGACGTACAATCCGCCATCCACTTCTCTGCCAACCAACCAACCAACCAACCCCTTGCTAACTGCAGTCTGCTTTGCTAACTGCAATCCGCGTTTGCCAGCCACACTCCTCTGCTAGCGTAGCCACGGCAGTTATATTAGTGGCCAATGGCTCACTGGTTACAGCTGACGGCCAACTAGCCACAGCTGATGACCATCCAATCACAGTTGATGGCCATTTACTACCTGAGCCAGCACCTTTCCACGTGAGGCCGAGAGCCTGGAAACTGCACTCCTGGCTCTGTCCCCACAGCCTGGCATGAGGACACCCACATTGTGTGCTAGTTCCCTCCCTCCCTCCTTCCCTTCGTTCTTTCTTTCCTTCCTTCCTTCCTTCCTGCCTTCTTCCCAAATGATTAACATGTTAGTTAACAACCTCCATTTATTACAGATCTGTCATGTGCTCAGCACTATGGGAGCTGAAAAAAATGCTCTTCCTGCCTTAAAATCCCACCGGGGATAAAAGACTTACACAGGAGCTGATTAGAGAGAGAAATAGTCCATTATAAGGGCTAATTGAGCAGCTTAGACAGTAATGCAAAATGAGTTAGGGCCGAGAACGCTCAATGTATGCCTAGGTCCTCAGGGAGGCCGCAGATGCTCTTTTCTCCAGATAAATTACAGCCTTTGCAACTCTGGAAGCTGTCAAGGCAGGAGATTCCACAGATAAGCTTATTTGGGATGTGGGCACAGAGTTGGAATTTGTAAGCTTCGGTTTTTTACGTGTCTCACGTTACCAGCTTGTCCATAAATTACAGCTATCTGATGGTTTAGAGAACACAAAGTTAGGTTGAGTTGAGAGAATGAAATGAAACCGCAAAAATTGGAGAACAGGATCAGAGGGGACCAATGATTACGTATCCATCAGGGTCTCCTTTCAGTTCTGCCCCTCAGCAGAGGACAGAAAAGAATTTCCTCAGCCTTCACCCATCTCTGTTTTTCTCCATCGTTGTTTTCTGGACAAGAAGGTACTTTAAGAGCTATATCATGGGCCATAACAGTGAAGAAACATAGCATGGTCATTAAGAGCATGAAGCTTGGAGTCAAACAAATCTATTTTCCCTGCTACTTGTTGGCTGTGTGACTTGGGCAAGTTATTTAGCCTCCTTGCACCTCACTTTTTTTGTAAAGTGGGGATAATCAAAATAAAACTTTCATATGGTTACTTTGAGCTTTCAAATAGGTAATACTATTACAGCGCTTCTCAAAGTGCTTCTAAAAGTTCAATAAATGTTAGCTGGTTTAGTATTATTAAAATAAGATCTGTGAAAACGCAGAGCCGATTGTTTTTCCCCAAATGTGCTTGTCAGAAGGACACATTTCAGTGGCAGGAGCTGATTCTGGAAGGTTGAGAGGTGGCCTGGCACAGGAGAAAGAGTATTGGCAAAGTTCCACCAAAATTCAGGTCACCTCATTCAGTGATTTTCAAAAAATTTTTTACTATAATCCACAGTATGAAATGCATTTTACATCACAGTCTACTAAATTCATGCATTCACTGATAGAGAAGAGAAAAATTTTACACAAAAAATACAATCTTGCCCACATGCAATGCAGTCTATGTTTTCTTTTTCTTTCTTTCTTTTTTTTTTAATCCAGTTGCAATTCACTTATTTCAGAATCACTTACTGGGTCCCAATCCACCATTTGAAAACACTATATGAAATGATTATGACCTTGGGAAAGTCACTTTCCCTCTCTGAACTTTAGTTTTCCCAACTATAAAACAATCTTGATGCCCAACCAGCCTCACTGTTGCTCTGGGTCGTGCCAGGAGCACTGATTAAGCCCTTGCTATTTGGAAGGTCACCATCCAGGTGCTGCGAGGACAGAGATTGAGAAGAGCAGTTTCTGCCCCCAAGGAAGCTACTTGGGGACACTAGGGATGGGTGGGGATCGCTTCTTCCCAAAGACCCAGTGTGATGGAGAGAAAGGCAACGGAGTGGGAGGTAACTGTTGTTGTTTTCTTTCCCCACGTGTGCCCACAGCAGCCTTCCTGACAGCGAGATGGGAGAAGACCCCAGGTACAGCCTTGGGACTGGGTTGGAAGCGGGTCCTGGGTGGGAAGGGGAAGGGGCTGAGCGTGGGGCCGGGGAGGGGAGACTTGAGGTGAGGATACTGAGTATGGATTCAGGGGTGTGCAACCTACACAATTTCTGAGGCATGAGACCTGATAATAAGGCATATATTCTCAACAAGGGTAAAATCTTGTTCATGGGGAGAAAAAAACTTAGACATTATAATGATTTGTGGCCCTCCAAAGGGCCAGAATATATAAACATATACAGTATATCTGTGGTATTAAAACTTCATGGTGGATAAAGTCAGAAAAGAGATGTGTGTTGCCACAGAGTGATGGGAAGTGAGGGAGTAACTGCTAATGGGTACGGAGTTTCTTTTGGGGGCAATGAATTTGACCAGGATGATGGTTGCACAACTCTGTGAATATTAAAAAAAAAAAAAAAAAAAAAAAAAAAGCCACTGCATTGGAAAAGCGATGTGACAAAGAAAGGACCATTAGAAAAAACTTGTCTAAAATGACCCTAGGGGTTGATCATGGAAAAAAAAAAATATTGAGAAACAGCTATAAGGAGAGGTGGTGGTGGTCTCCCAGACAGAAAATGTGGTCTTGCTGCTTTATGTTCAATGTGCTTTATGTTCTTGTTGTCTACAAAATGCAAGTGAAACAGATGAATGAGGCTCTGAGGCCCTGAACGCACTCCCTAACCACATCTCTCTCCGAAACATGTGAAACACATTGGAGGTGGTAGGAAGTCAGGACTGGGAGGTTGGCTCCACTTTGTAAATAAGTTTAAGCTCTGGCCTTCACTCTCCAACACCAAAGAGGCTGTACTTCCTCGTGTTTTCTCTGCCCTTTCCCTACCTGTCCCTAAGTGCCAGGGTATGATGACAGGCCCAGCCTCTCTAGCCATAGTGATCATATTTCTTGAGCCAGAAATCAGGCCTCGTGGTATGTGACAAGTCTGCATGTGTGGATGACAGTAATGGGACAGAAGAGTTCACACTGCAGCAGTTCGGGTCAGTCCAGGGTACATGGGCACCACAGCTGACTATATCTCTCCTGGCAGATACCCCAGATTCCTTGGTTGTCTTCTGAGAGGGCCACATGGGGCTGCAAATCACACCTGGAGTGCTTCTTGGCTCTCTAGGTGCCACCAAGTTCCATCAGCTATAGGTTCCCACCCACAAACTGCAGGCACCGATGTCAGCCTGCCTCTGGCCAGAGAGCACTCCCTAGCCCGGCTGTTTGTGCAGCGTGTCAGCCTGAGACCTTGGCCAGTGCATTTGAACCCTGATACAGAGGCAGGGTCTGGAGAAGCCGCATGTTGGGCCTTGCATTGCTCTGATGTGGGAAGATCCCCTCCCAAGACCTACTCCAATGATGTCCTCCCCTCCCCCCATCTTCCCTCTTACCTTAACCGGGTCCCCCCGGGGCCCTCTTCACACACCCCACATGAATTCTGGACACTACTAGGGTTCAGGAAGTGGAGGCGCCCCAGGATGTCTACGCCCCACTCCCATGTCTCTCTATGCAGCATTTATGGCTATAGAGTTGGTCACGGATGATAAAGGCCCTCATGCTGGGTTTGAGGGAGCTCAGGGTATCTATAGAGAACTTAGTCCCCTCATATGAACCCTGAAGGTGCGTCTTTCCTCCCCTGCTGCAGCCCAGAGCGGGAGCCAGTGGCCGACTCGGATATCAGGTACTGTGTCCTGGGAAACCTGCCCTCCAGGCAGGCTTCCTCAGAGGGGCTCTCAGGCCAAGGGAGCCACACAGCTCTGGGGGGAAGCCCCCAGACCCCAGCCCAGCTGCAGGGAGGAAGTCAGGGTGGGCTCTGAGCTCTATGGGGTGCTTTGGAAGCCACTACTGTTTCTGTACATCAGGCTGCGTCCTTAACACCAGCTCATTTTTCTCTGGCGGTCATCTTTTCCTTTAATTTTTTTAATTTGGGGGCGGGGGTTGTCTTCAAAAACTATATCACACCAAATGTGGTTTCCTTGGCTCTCCTTTTTAAACAAGTCATTTGGAGAGTTACCTGCTAATGTCAAAGTTGAGTGGCTTGAGGGCTTCTCAAGGTAGGAGGAAATCTGGGATTGAGTGTTTACTTGGTTTCCTCCTGGGCTCTGGGTTAGAGACTCAGGAAGGAGTACAGACTGCAAGGGTGGGGCAGGTAGGGTGTAGGGCAGGGAGGGGTCGAGGTCCCATCTCCCCCAGTCAGCTAAGACCTGGCACCCAAGCCTGACTCAGGCCCTGAGGAAGGAGAGTCCACCAGGGGCCACACAGAGCTGATTTCTGCCAACTGCACACACACCCCACCCCCACCCCTGTCTTAGCACCGTGCCACCCCTTGCCCTGGTCTAAGCCATCATCTTGATAGCTGCCCCTGAGAACGAACCCCTGAGAATGCCTCCCTACTCCCTCCCGGCTTTTCCCAGGAAGAGAGGTCCCGTGGCCTATGCTTCTCAGAAACCGTGGCTGCTGAACGCCACCGTGGAGGAAAACATCACCTTTGAGAGTCCCTTCAACAAACAACGGTAAAAGCCTCTTGGAAGGAGGAGGGCCAGGGGAGGGGAGAAATTGGTTGTGGGCAGCATTAGCCACCTGCCCCAGTCCCCAAGCCTGCCCCTCCATTGATCTCCCACACCCGCCATCCTGCTCTCCAGCCCACTTATCTGGATTCTGTTCTGTTCCATATGGTCCATCTGGAAATGCTCCAGATGTGCCTGGGAATCAGGGCAGTCCAACTCCTGTGGGTGAGAGGGCAGGAGGCAAGGGAGGTGCAGGAGCCCTGCTGCCTTCTCTTGTGGCTGGCAGCAAGGCTGACCGAGCTCTCCATGAGTCTCTGCACTACCCCCAGCTCGGCGACCTGTGCACTATTTTCCTTCCAGTGATAATAATAACTGTTTACATTGATTGAGCTCTTACCAGGTGCCAGGCTCAGTGCCAGGCTCTATACATGTGATTTCCTCTAATGCTCACCACAATCCCAGCAGGCAGGTACTATTAGCAATCTCATTTTACAGATGAGGAAACCAAGACTCAGAAAGGTTAGGTAACTTGCCCAAGGCCGCCTAGCCGGTTAGTCACAGAGATGGGTCTCAAATCCAAGGCTGTCTGATACCCAAGTACATATCACCAGTATACTCTGATGCCTTCTCCATGCACCCTGGCTGGCACCTGCCCAGGTGAAGAGCTGGTCAGGGAAGTACGAGAGGAGCAGGCTGGGCAAATATTTGAGCAGCCATTATCATTACTGTCTAAACCAACCAGCAGTAATTTTCCCTGGCAATGCCCCGAGCTTGGGCTCTGACTGTCGCTTTTCTCACTGCACAGGGACCATGGGCCCTCTCTTGTCACTTATGTGGCACATTTGCTGCCATCTAATTTCATCCTTCAAATATTTAACTTGCTCCAAGGCCGTGTGAAGTGCCGCCCTCAGCTCTTTTTAAGCTCACGTGGTGTTTGCTAGCAACCAAGCAAGAGGCCCATTAAAGCCATCGCTCACCCTGGGCACAGCTGCCCAGGGCTAATAACCCTCTGCACGTGCTCAGGCCCCAGTCTGGCCAGACTGATCCGCGGTGTCCCTGCCCCATCCCACTGCAGGTACAAGATGGTCATCGAAGCCTGCTCCCTGCAGCCAGACATTGACATCCTGCCCCATGGAGACCAGACCCAGATTGGGGAACGGGTTAGTGGCGCCTCCAAGGGGTTTCCTCAAAGCCGAGGCCTTCAACCTCCCCTGCTCCCTACCCATCACCACCACCAGGCCCCGAGATCCTTCTCAGAGCGAGCAGGTACCTGGGAAATGAGAGGATGGAGGCTGCAGAGCTGCCTGCAGTGGGTTCAAAATGATCTCCTTAAGCCCTGGGCTGGTGGCTGTCCTTCACAATCAGCCCTGCTTGGTGCAAAGGTCAGCTAAGCGCCTTCCAGGCTGGAGATGACGACATTGCCTTCATTCATGCCCCGAGTATATGCTGAGAGCCCCCATGGCACTGTGCGAGGCTCAGGTTATGCTCTTCCTGTTCTCTCTCCAGGTGGGGCCCCTGCTCCACAAGCTTAAACAAATAGGATTCTCTGGTGGCTGTCCTCTGTGTGTACGATTAAACCCCTACTTCCTCCGTCTTGGTCTTCACTGGTCAGGTGGTCCCTAGCACCTACATGATGAATCTTCAAAGACTTGGGGATAATACGCCCCACTTCCCAGTGAATTTACTAAACATGTACAAGTTCCTTCTCTCTGCAAGGTGAGGAGAGACAAAGAAGTGGATGGTGCCAGGCCTCTATCCCAAAGAGCTCACAGTTGAGTAGGAGCCACGACAGTCTTTCCTGAAGGGCTATGAGGGCATGACCTTTCCTCCCCTTTGGCGACAGGGCATCAACCTGTCTGGTGGTCAGCGCCAGCGAATCAGTGTGGCCCGAGCCCTCTACCAGCATACCAACGTCGTCTTCTTGGTGAGTGTACCAATTGGCACCTCCTCTGGCTATCTCCCCTACACCGCGCACACACACACACCCACACACACACACACACCTCCCTCTCCAGGAGCAAACCTCTTCTGCCAGAGGTATTACCTACTTATTTATGGGGAAACTGAGGCAAGGATAGTGCAAATGACCCGTTGTGGGCTTCACGATGAGCTCTGCAGTAGCCATGAGGGGAGGCAAGTAGTTACAGGCCACTTCCCTGTAGGAGAGCCTCAACCTATCAATGCTTATTTAGCCTGACTCTAAGAATGGCCAGCGCATGGCCTGTGTGCTGCCACTTCCCCATCTCATGCCCGAAGCAGACATTGTCAATCGATTCCAGCTTCTTTTCCACGGACACTGAACGTGGCCTCAGAATCCTTCTCAACACAGCACTCCAGGTAACCACTCACAATCAAACATGAGATAAAGCTTAGCTATCCTTTCCCTAGTTCATACAAGTTCTGTGTGAGATGCCTTGATATTGAAGAATTCTAAGGCCCAGCCTTTGGCCTCAAACATGTAGAGTCTACTTGGGGAAACAGAGTTCACCCACACTCAAGAGCCACAGCCCAGATGAAAGCCAAACTGCGTGACACAGACCATGAAGGGCCTTGTCCAGGAAGACAACTGGGAGGGCTAGAGAAATCCGGGAGGGCTTCCTAGAGGAGGGCCTTGCAATGTGAGTCAGTTAAACAGAAGGAAAGGGGGAGGCCATTTGGACAGAGAGTTGAAAGAAGGAATCTCAGGTGTCTGATCCAGCTTTATTGTCTTTCCCCCACAGCACACACAAACACTCCCTACTAAAAACTCTTCATAATGTCAGGCCATAGTCTGTTACCATCTGACACATGCAAAGCGCTTGACGAACTACAAGCTCCTTCATGATCCCATGTGAGCTTTAAACAACCTTGTTCGAGAGAAGTACAGTGGATAATTTAGTTTATTTCAGCAGACTTGTCTTCAGCTCCTACTCTGTCCCAGGCACAGGCAGAAGGGATCTCAGTTCTTAGGAGCCTCACGCAAATCCCATCAGACCCGGCTTTGTGCAGGGTATCACTGGAGCAGAGTAGAGGGAAGGCTAGGTGCAGGGGTCAGGAAAGGACACGGGAAGAGCTAGTGCTTGGCTGCAGCACTGAAGGATGAGTAGGAGTGCACCACGCACACAAAAGACAGATCAGCACTCCAGGCAGAGAGAACACCTTAGGCAGAGGCCTGGAACGGCAAGTTCCCTGGTGTGTAGGGAGCTTGGACAAGATAGATGAGAAGTGAGGCTGGAAAGAAGACTGAGCAGGTTGTAAAGGGCCTGGATTCCCATGGTAAGGAATTCAGACTTCATTGACTTTGGGGAGCCACGGGAGGATGAGGAGTCAGGAAGCTTGTGATTAGCTCTGCTTGAGAGTGATAACTAATAACAGCCCTATTTTAAGATGAGGCCAACTAAGGCCCAGAGAGGTTAGGTACATTGCCCAAGGCCACACAGCTAACTAGCATCAGACCCTACACCAAAGCTGGTATAACTGGTGGTTTTTACACTCACTGTCATCTCCTCCCCCCATACTTGTCCCTATCTTCTCCCCTCTACCTAGGATGACCCCTTCTCGGCTCTGGACATCCATCTGAGTGACCACCTGATGCAGGCCGGGATCCTTGAGCTACTCCGAGATGATAAGAGGACAGTGGTCCTTGTGACCCACAAGCTACAGTACCTGCCACATGCAGACTGGGTGAGGGGTCATGAGCTGCAGAGGGCTGAGGTGGGAGAGGCAGTCTCACATCTCAAAGGAGTCAATCAGACATCTCGTCGCAGTGGCTGAGGGCTACCAAGCAGAAGCGGTCAGCCCAGGATGGCTTTGTGCAGGCAGGGCAGACTAGGGAAAGCTGCGCAGGCCAAGGGCTTGGTATCACCGAGAGCTGCAGAGATTCCCTATCCTGGCCTGGGGCCCTGTGTGTAGCACAAGGAGAGAAGCAGACACTCGGTTCCTACCTTCTGTTTCCTGCCAAGTTGGATGGCTCATCCCCTGGCCTTGGGGAGTGCCCATTTGGATGGGAAAACCATCTCCCTGCCCTCAGTGGGTCAGATTCAAGTTAAGACCAGATAGAAAAGATGGAAACAAACAATAGCGGTAATAATAGAAACTTCCATATTATGAGTGGAATGAAATTTTGTGAAACCCAACATGAACTAAATTCCCATAGTCAACAAGTAGATATAGTTACTTCTCAATTAATTGGAAAGCACCTAGTTTTTAGGATGGAAATCATGTGACTTGAAATCTGGGCCTTGCCTAACCCCTATGTAAAATTGCCCCTGAAAATTGAGGCCCTCCTGGAGTGTCAGGACTCTGCTAAAATAGCCCTGCTGACCCCACATAAGTCTCCTTCTATGTGTAGTGATTTCCTCCCTCCACTAAGAAGAAAAAAAAAATCCATATTGAAAATAAAAGCTATTAAAACAGGTGCAGGCTTAGGTCACAGTTTCAGTGGTGACTCTGCAAGACAGTGCAAGACAATCCTTAGCCCAAAAAAGGTACACGCGGAGGTACCTGGTTCCTTGAGGTGTCAGTGGATAGGACTCCCAGGCACCCCTCCCTAAACCCCAGCATGGGGTCGGTGGGGGTGAGAGAAGCAGGGGTGGGTGTCTGAATTAATGATGAGCCTACCTCAGTGTGAAACACTGAGAGTTTCAAATAAAATGTTTTATTAATTTCAAAGAGGTATGGCCACACACATTTAGACCAACAGGGGCTTTGCCACACACTGGTAGAACCTCTCAAACCTGCCGTCAGGAGAAGCTAAGGGTAGTGTGCAATTATTCTGTTAAGTGTTTGAACGCAGTGACCATTGATGGAGTTCTTGTGGATAACCAGACAGCTGGACCAGGACGCACTAATTTGCTCTGCAAACTCTCTTATCATCTTATCAACCTTGTGACCATTGAGAATTACCCCCCACACACACACCATGTACCAAGCTCTAAATCCTGGGAGAGTGTCAGTGAGAGTAGGTTATCACTACCAGCTTAGAGCAGTAGGTGAGCCAGAGGTCATTTGTGGTGGAGAAAGAATGTGTGCATGTCCATCTCAGACTCCTTGGTCAGGCAGGGTGTGGCCTTCACTTCTCATCCCCAGCCAGCCCTCAGCAGGGTTTATTTCTGCCTTTCCAGATCATCGCTATGAAGGATGGTACCATCCAGAGGGAGGGCACGCTCAAGGACTTCCAGAGGTCTGAGTGCCAGCTCTTTGAGCACTGGAAGACCCTCATGAACCGGCAGGACCAAGAGCTTGAAAAAGTCGGTATATCTGGGGGGCCAGGCAGCCACCCCCTGAGTGGAAGGTTCTTCTAGAACTCAACTCATAAAGGTCTTCCTGCCCTCACTGGACCCAGGAAACCCCCCAAAGGACAGATATGGGAGCTGGGCATGAACTTACTCCTGCCAGAGGAGAAGCAGTACCTGTGCTAGCTACCCAAGGCACAATCAGATGGATGCCTTCCCTTTATCCTGAAATAGATATCATTTAGTTTACAAAGTTTCAGAAAATCAACTCAAACTGGCTAAACAAATTTTAAAAACGTGGTGGGGGTGGGAGTTAAGGATTTATTGGCTCATAAAACCAAAAAGTCCAGGGGTGTCATAGCTTCAGGTGGAGCTGGATCCAGGCAGTCAAACAATGTCATCAAGAATCTGTTTCTCCCCATCCCGTGGCTCTGCTCCCCTTAAATTGGCTTCATTCCCATGGTAGCAGTGAGGGTCATTGGCAGTCTCAGGTTTACATTCTCCCAGATCAACATCTGCCAGAAAGAGTGCCTCTTTCATGATTTTTAGCAAAAGTCCCAGGGCTCACTCTCATTGGTCCAATTTGGTCATGTGCCCACCCCTAAACAAATAATTGTGGCCAGGGATGTGGAATGTGAGAATATGCCCACCCCTGGAGCCAGGGAGAATGACCAGCACACCTGAATCACAGAGAACAAGAATAGGGGAGAGGTGGTCTCCCACAGGGACACTGTGGGGCTGTTAGCTGATGAAGGGGAAGGAGTAAATTCTGGCAAGACAAACATGTGTCCATCTGGATCCTCACCAGGCAAGGGCAATCTGGAAACTGACACTGATCATTACCAGGGGTGCTTGCCCCCCACTCTCCCTTTTCCCCTCTGTGCACCCTGAGGACATTGGCCAGGCCCTATTTGTCTTTCAGGAGACTGTCATGGAGAGAAAAGCCCCAGAGCCACCCCAGGGCTTGCCCTGTGCCATGTCCTCAAGAGATGGCCTCTTGCAAGATGAGGAAGAGGAGGAAGGTACTGACAGCGGGACTGGGAGTGAAATCATGGCCTGAGGTCCGATCGACCACGCGGAGACTAAGGTTTAGGGTCCTGAGGGTGGTAAGATAGTGTGCCTTTGATTAAATCCTTTCCCTTCTGTGTGCCTCAGTCTTCCCATCTGTAAGTGGGGACAATATAGCCCCTGGTTCACCCTGAGAGGGATATGAACTGTGAAGCCACAGGGGGGGTTCTTGCGGCCTACAGAGGAGGCAGCCGAGAGTGAGGAGGAGGACAATCTGTCATCGGTGCTGCATCAGCGCGCCAAGATCCCGTGGCGAGCCTGTGCCAAGTATCTGTCGTCAGCTGGCATTCTGCTCCTGTCACTGCTCGTCTTCTCCCAGCTGCTCAAGCACATGGTCTTGGTGGCCATCGACTACTGGCTGGCGAAGTGGACCGACAGCGCCCTGACCCTGAGCCCCATGGCCAGGAACTGTTCCTTCAGCCAGGTGGGGCTGGCAGCCCCAGGGCAAGGGCTGGGGGGAGGGGGCTGAGCCATGGACACTGCCGGGACCTTCCTCATTCTCTGCCTGGCCAGGAGTGCTCCCTTGACCAGACCGTGTATGCCATGGTGTTTACGGTGCTCTGCAGCCTGGGCATCGTGCTGTGCCTGGTCACGTCTGTCACAGTCGAGTGGACAGGGCTGAAGGTGGCCAAGAGATTGCACCGCAGCCTGCTGAACCGGATCATCCTGGCTCCCATGAGGTATGCAGGGAGCCCCCCAGCATAGGAGAGGGCTCCCAGCCACGCTGGGGCTGTGGGCAAGTCACTTCTCTGGGCCTCAGTCGTCCCATCTATAAAATGGTGATATCCAATCTCTACAACAAGCTGTCTGATGTGACTCAAGGAGACCCAAATGTGTTGCAAGTGCACTGCTCAGTGCAGAAAGCAGAGGGAAACTGGCATGTACTCAGCCAGACGCGATGCTCGGCATTTGACAGGGTTAGCTCATCTAATTGTCACGACAGTCCTTCAGAGTGAATGTCTGCAGCCTCTGCGTAAATGTTACTTTCTCTTCCCTAGACGGGTACATCTGCCCGTCTCCGCCCCCGCGTTCAGCTCTCTCCTTCCTCTTTCACCTCCCTGCAGGTTCTGAGACTGGGGTCATGGTATAGCTGTTCTTATCTTCTGTAGTAAGATGGATAAAAACCCCAAAAGCCGCTTGGTGTGAAAGAAGTCACTGCCCAATGGGCTGGCCTATTTGGTTTAAACACACCAGATTATCTGGCCCTCATTAATGCCAGGCCTTACCATCTGACTACATTGTTTATTTTTCAGCCTCTTGAGTTCTTTGTGTCCCACAGACATGGCCTCAACGTTTACCTACCCTCTATTTGTCCCAGATTTGTGGTTCTGAAATTCTCTGGTTGGGGTTGGGCCAGCTCTGGGTCACAGACAGAGTGAAGACAGCCAGAGTGCCTCGCGGGGTCAACCAGCTGACAGGCTGTCCCTGGGGCCCTGTTCCCTTTGGCCAGTTGTCCCGCTGGAGAGGACTCTATGTCCCTGGGAGGACAGCTGCTGAGCGAGTCAGGCCAAGCAAGCAGCTGAGAAAGGAGGCAGTGGTTACACACATGGGCTTGAGTGTCACAGAGGCTAATGAGGGACCAGCACCCCTTTGGGCTGCTGTGGGAATTCCCAGGGAAACAGGCCAGATGTCCATAGACCTGCAAAGGCTGTTGTCCCTGGGATGACTCCAGAAATACCAAAATGAAAGAAATAACTACCCTCATACAATAAACAGAAATGAAATCACTAAACGAATGAATAACTTCTGGTTACCTCTTAGGTTTTTTGAGACCACGCCCCTTGGAAGCATCCTGAACAGATTTTCATCTGATTGTAACACCATTGACCAGGTACACAGCACTGTGACCCATTTCCCCAGTTCAGAGAGAGGCCAGGCCCCTGTCTGTTGCTGGCTTCCCCAGGTCCGGGGACCAGAGCCCTGGGGAGGAACCCAGTGGGCTCCAATCTGATTATAATGCTGCCTCAGGGCCTGGGCCCCCCTGTGAGACCCTCATCATAAGGCTGAGAGAAACCACATCCCTCTGGCTTCCATTGAAGAACCCTCAGCTCACTCCAGGAAGGTTCCAGCATATTCTAAACCAAGTTGACTGATTTTGTGGAGACTATTTATTTTGATTCAGCCTGTGTTTTTTATTTACCATCGTACAAGGTGGTAAGAAAACAAAGTCCTGACTCCTGCCCTTAGGGAGCCTACAGTGTAGCTGGAGAGATTAAGACATGTGCCTATAATAATGTGAGAGAGAAAAACGTGGTGGCAGGGAACCCGCTGAACATCATCAAATACCAAAACTCACCTCCCTCTCTCACCCTTGCCTCCCGCAGCACATCCCATCCACACTGGAGTGCCTGAGCCGTTCCACCCTGCTCTGCGTCTCCGCCCTGGCCGTCATCTCCTATGTCACACCTGTGTTCCTCGTGGCCCTCTTACCCCTGGCCATCGTGTGCTACTTCATCCAGAAGTACTTCCGGGTGGCATCCAGGTGATGGCAGCATGTGCCAGCCTCCAGGGTTGGGGCTGGGGTGGGGGTGGAAGGGGCTTTGCAGTGGGCAGTTGAATACTCTTGTTAGAGTCATCATCATAAAAGTAGTAGAGTCATGTTCCCCAAGAAAAGCAAAATAGACATGAAGGAAATGAAATATTCATATTCCGCTACCCTAATATAACCATCTGTCAGCACACACATGCTGCAGTTAATATCTGAACTATGTCTTGGGGAGTTATGGTCAGGAATGGAACTTTTAGGTCAGGTGTATGCATGTGTTTATGCCTTTCATTCATTTTGTCATAATACTTCTCAGGAGGGTTGTGTGACTCCAGTGATCAGGGGGATTGCTGATGCGTGAAGTCAGAGGGCACCGATGTGCGGGATGTTATGATAACCACACCTTCCAGCCCATGTGGGTGCAGAGCAAGGCTGGAAGCCTTAATGCCAGGGAGCCCCTCCCTGCCATTCTCATCACCTTCACCCTCATGAGCCTTGGAGCCACGCATACCTCCATGCCTCTTTCCCACTCAAACTTTTGTAAGAACATTCTCTAGGAATTTTTTTCTGGGAGTGTGTAATGCAGATTCTCTGCTCCCACTTCCCTCACAAGAACGCAGGATATGGTGAGGCCAAAAAGGAACCACAATGGAGCCAGAGACAGGGGAGTCATACCACTATATTCTCGATGGCGGCTGGTGGAGACACAAAAGCAAACATCTGTCAGGACCCCAACGAGGGGTTTTCCTGTACCCCCATCTCGCTGGCGGCCTGGCAAGACACAGGAAATAGGATCAACGCAATCTGCAATCCGCTTGCTAACAGCACTTGCTAGCTGCCATCCACTTCTCTGCCAACCAAACAATGCCCCAGCGTAGCCACTAGTTATATCAGGGCTAATGGCTAACCAGTAACAGCTGATGGCCACCCAGCCACAGCAGATTCCATCTGATTACAGCTGATGGCCATCTAATAACCGAGCCTGCACGTTCCCACGTGAGACCGAGAGCCTGGAAACTGCTCTCTGGGACTCTGTCCCCACAGAGTGATTCTGTTAAACTCATAGATTCAAGGAATTATAGGGATAATTTTAAAGAACTTCTAGACCAGCATTTCTCAATCTGCCAATTACAACCTCGCTGTGGGTTATGAAATTAATATCATAGATTACAACCAGTGTTTTTTTAAAAAATGAAATAGAACAAAAAATATCAGACTGTATTCACACAGTAACAGTGTTGTTTCATGAAACCTTTGTTTGGGTGGTGTAAGGGTATGTGTGTGTGTCATGCAGGGACTCTAGTCCTGTTCCCCTCACAAGAACACAGGATATGGTGAGGCCACAAAGGAACACCCACAGAACCATAGATAGGGGAGTCATACCACTATATTCTCTCGGGCGGCTGGGTTGGAGACACAGGAAGCAGAAGCCACAGTATCCGCAATCCGCCGTCTGCTTCTCAGCCAGCCAGCCAACCGACCAACCCCTTGCTAACTGCAATCCGTGCTTGGTAGCTTAGCCACGGCAGTTATATAACCAGTGGCTAATGGCTAACTGGTTACAGCTGATGGCCAGCTAGTCACAGCTGATGGCTGTTACCCGAGCCAGCACCTTTCCACGTGAGCCTGAGAGCCTGGAAACTGCTCTCTGGGACTCTGTCCCCACAGTGTGTGAATACTGATTTGTGATATAAAATGTATTTCTTACTGCAGGTTGTGGTCAGAAAGCTTAAGTACCTTTCCCAAGTGCACAGAATTGTTTAGCAATGAGTCAAAATGCTGATTAGCCCTAACAATAATTAAATTTAGATACATCATGGCCACAATTGCCTTGCACACAAGGATCAAGATTTGTATAAATGGCTTCCTGCCTGGATGATCCAGGATCCCCTGTGACCCACAAGAAACAACGTTGACATTCACAAAATCACGGCAGCTTTTTAAACACTGCACAAGCTGTTCTGCAAACTTCATTTCTTCTGCCAGAGAAACTGCTCTGTTCCCCTGGCACCCACCCAGGCCCTGGAGACAATGTGTCCAGGAAAGCTGCTTCCGGTGTCCCAACCTGGCCTCCCTGGCACTAACATACTTGCTAAGGTGCAGCTGTGGGGAGCAGGGGCAAATCGGTTGCCATGGAAACCGCTGGCCTTTTCTCCCTTAAGAAGCCCTTTAGATTCTGGCCCGAGATGTGCTGAAATCTATTGTGATTATTGGGGAGGGGACTGAAAGCTCTGAGTTGGCATTTCTATTCCTTTGACCATCTATCCCAAGGTTCAGGTTGTTCACCTGGGAAAGGAAACTAACACTGACTGCCCAGCCTTAGCGCAGAGCGAGGCTGTGTGGCAAAAGCACGGGGACAGATACAGATGAGTGGTAGGTGACGCCCAGCAACGCAGTCACTGTCCCAGCCTTCCAGTTAAGCACTTTATGTAAACGAACTGTCCGGTCCACACAGCTACTTGATGGGGTGGTACCACTGTCTTCCCTTTTTACAGCCCTAGAGAGGTGCAGCCCTTTGCCACACGGTAGTAGGGGTGGAGCTAGGATTCAGACCCAGGCTGAGCCCTGAGCCTGCCCTCCTCACCATCCCGCTCTGCTCTCCTGGCACAGGGATCTACAGCAGCTAGATGACACCACCCAGCTCCCGCTGCTGTCACACTTTGCTGAAACTGTGGAAGGCCTCACCACCATCCGGGCCTTCAGGTACCACATTCACCCCAAGATGGGGGTGGGCGGGATGGGGTGACCAGGGTCACAGGTCATGAGATTCAATTCTCAGGGCTCCACTTATGAAGGCCCAGGACACACTTCTCCCAACCCCTCCTTGGTCCCCAAGGCCCAAATGATGTCCACTGGGGGGTCGGACCAGGTGTGCTCTACTGTGTGATCTAGAGGGGAAAACCTCAGCCCTGCAGCCATGCCCAGAGCCTCTGTGAACTAAGGCAGAACATCAAAAGAAACAAGGCTGGGATATGTTCTCACATACCAATGCTAGAAAGTCCTTACATTGTGTGGGCCAGCCCTGAGGCCACCTTTTATTGAGACTCTCCTATGAGCCAAACACTATGCAGTGGACTTTCCATGCCAGTGTCATTCATTCTCAAACATGTTCTCTGAGGTGGTGACCGTGGTTGCGCCCTCTTCTCAGATAAGGAAACTGAAGCTCAGGTTCAGGTTATATAACTGCTCTGTGTACGGTCCCTCAAAGACCAGACTTGAACCTGCTCATTCATTCAACCTTTACCTACCATTTACCGCATACCGAGTCCCATGCCAGGCACTAAAAAGAGAGAGATGAGTCAGATGAACTTCTGCCCTGGAGGTATTTACAGTCCAGGCTTTGAACAGGCCAAGACAAGCCCATGTTACGGAAAGAAAGGGGGACACAGCAAGCATAGAAGGGGAGCAGTCATGGAAGGCATCATAGAGAAGGCAGGAGGTGGCATTGGAGCTAGGACTCAAAGGGTAAATAAGAGTTCACCAGGCAGGAGGAATGCTCCGAAAACTTCAGCGGCTCTCCCATCCTCCTGCCACCCTGAGTCGTGACATTGGGCTGGACAGAAGCATCTGAGGCTGCCTGGGGAGCAGGGGTACTATTGTTCCCTGCCCCAGTCTCCATCTGATGTATTAGGGCATCTCTCCTCTAGCCAGACAGGCCAGACCCCTGACCCAGATAGCTGGGCTCTGGTATCTAAGCCTCCCTGAGAGAGTGATTTCAGGTTATTTTTAGGATGGCACCAGCTGTGCAGGGTGTGACAGTAACCATGCTACACCAATCCCTGTGTCCAGGAGTAACCCTAGGTCTCAAGGACCAATCGAGGGTCCAGGGAGGTTTGAAATCCCCCAACACCCAAAGTCCAGCTGCAGCCCTGGGAGAGGTGCCCAGGTCCCTGGTGCAGCCCTGCAGCCCCTGCTCACACCCTAGGGCATCTGGGGCCAGTGGAAGGTCCTCTTACAGATCTTCTCTGAATAAAGAAAGCAAAGCAGAGTCTGCCCCAGCCTTAGCTCTGCTCCCAGGACATCCCCTGCTCCCAAGCAAGCCTGTGCTATCATCCACAAAGAAGCTCCTTGGAGCCTAGAGTATGGCTCAGGGGTCTCCTCCAGCCTCCTTCTCTTCTCAAGACTGAACTTCCCCAGTTCCTTCAACCTCCAGGCCTCTCAATACCCCTGGGCCTAGTTCCAAGTTTTGGTGAAGTCTTTCTTATAATTGGTGTCCTGGAGGCCTTCGGGCTGGGCCTAAGGGGAGAAACTGTGGCTTTCCTCGAGGAGGCCAGACCCTCTCAGTAAGACCCGAGTGGATCCCAGCATCCTATGACCAGCCCCAGACCAGGCCTGTGGTCGGCCAGCGGAACTGCTATGCAGCGAGCCCTCCCCCACCCTGCACTGACACAGTGGATGGTTTTTAAATGAATGAACTTTTTAATCATCCCTTGGATGTGTTTAATTCATTGGCTTTTGCCCAGCAGCCCTGTTGAAAGCTAAGTAGCATTTATTGATTGTACACTTGCCAAGCGCCAGGCCCCGTGCTAAGTGTTTTCGTTGCATTTAATCCTCACAAAAGCCCCATGACATAGTTACTTTAGCCCCCTACTAAAGTGAAGAGAAGAGACCCCCAGAGGCTGAGCAACCAATTTGAGGCCACACAGAGATGGTGCCGGGCTGGAACCTAGAGCTGTCTGACCTTGTGGTGTTTCTAAGAGCCCCTGCTTTTTCCCAAAAAATGTTCCAACGGTACCCAGCACTACAGTATTGGGCTCAGAGCTGCTTCAGTCCATGTAAGAACTATTACTATCCCCATTTATTGATGAGGAAACAGTCTGACACACAGCCAGCAATAGACTGACTCCAGCCTAGGTCTGCAGGGCCCCAGTGCAGGGGCTTTTTCCACAGTCTTCACACCGTCATGCACCGATCACAGAAGTTCACACACACCCTCATGCACACTCACCCCTGAGGCCAATCACACACCCCTCAGACTCTCCTGTCACTCACACGTGCACTCACACATTTTCAACACGCACTTAATCAAACCCTTCGCGTGTATGGTTTCACCCTTGCCTCAGACACCTCACCCACCCACATACACCCACCCTGTGGCTCTGCAATCACGCTTTCTCACACCTCAGAGACTCACTTCACTCTCCTCACACACATAGTTCATGCACAGGCCTTCCACCCAGAAAGAATCAAAGCAGAACAAACATCTTCCAGGAGCGAAAAGCAAATGCCCAACGAGGCTTGTCATGAGTACCTCTGAATACTTTCAGTTGTGTCACTGAGACCAGAGCTGAGATGGCTTTCATTCGTTCCATCGTTCGTCATCAAATGAGAATTCCTACCTCCTCTGGGCCTGGCTCAAGCCCACCAGGTCTGAGGGGCGGCCAAGGAGAGTGGTGCCAGGAGCCCAGGCTGGTCAGACAGAGGACGCAGATCCACACGTAGTAACTCAGGAGAGAATGTGATGAGGGCACGAGGGTGGGAAAGAGGCCTCCAGAATCCCTTGTACAGAGAGCTACCTTGTATCTTAGAGGGTTAGGGAAGGTTCCCCGGGGCCGCTTGGACCAAGATTATTCCCTGAGCCCTTCCTCACCCTCCCTCCAGGTACGAGGCCCGCTTCCAGCAGAAGCTCCTCGAATACACGGACTCCAACAACATCGCCTCCCTCTTCCTCACAGCTGCCAACAGATGGCTAGAAGTCCGCATGGCAAGTGCCACCCACCCCCACTCCGGGCCCCGGGACAGGTTTCTGATAGGGGTGTGGAGCCACAGGAAGGGCCAACATAGACCAGAAGGTGGGAGGAGAGGGTGGAGTACCAGCTCACATGTGCACAGAGGGTGGGCACAGAGCCCTCCGCTTTCCCCAGCCCTCCTGGTATCTGCCCTGAGTCCCATCTTCTCCATATCACTGCCTGGGGGCTGTATATCTGAGGTGTGTGCCAATAACGAGAATCATTGTGTGTTTACCTGTGAGAAGTGTGTGTCTGATACATACGTTACATATATGTGTGGGCCAGCTGGTGAGGCATGTGTGCAGGTGTGTGGGGCGTAGGGGGAGCCTACGCTGTGTACATGTGTTGTCTCCTGGAGTTCCAGCCTTCACAGGCCTCCTGCATCTGTACGTGAGTTTTAGGGCTGGGGTTGAGTCTCTGCTGAGCTACGCTCTGCCCTGAAGACGGGGCTGGGGGGACACTGTGGCTTCAACCCCCGAGGGCCCAGGCTAGCCCCCATCACTCCACAGGAGTACATTGGTGCATGTGTGGTCCTCATCGCTGCCGTGACCTCCATCTCCAACTCCCTGCACAGGGAGCTCTCTGCTGGCCTGGTGGGCCTGGGCCTCACCTACGCCCTAATGGTGAGTGGCAGCAGGCTGGGGCAGGGGGAGCAGCAGGCCCCAGCACCCAGGGAATCCCAGGGCACCTTCCCCAAATGAGACTCCCACCCCGCACCCCGCCCAAGCCTTACCCCAAGCTACTTTGAGTCTGATGCCACAGGGACCATGGGGCAGGAGGGCTGACTTCAGGGTCCTAGCATTCACCCAGGGCCCAGGGCCCACACGGGTGGTGGGTGTGGAGGCAAGTTCATTGTAGCTCTCTCCATGCCTCCAGGAAGGGCCACCCCGAACAGCCAGCCAGGGGGCAGCAAAAGACATTAGGGCCTCCGGCCCTCCTTCAGTTGTAGGAAGAGCATCCTGGTGACCAGGGATAGGAGCACACGGTCACTGCCTGTGACCGGCTCACTCCCCACAGGTCTCCAACTACCTCAACTGGATGGTGAGGAATCTGGCGGACATGGAGATCCAGCTGGGGGCCGTGAAACGCATCCACGGGCTCCTGAAAACTGAGGCAGAGAGCTACGAGGGGCTGTTGGGTGAGGGGTACAGCAGGGTTTCTGGGGAGACGGCCAGGAGGAGGGGCGTTTTGGGGTTGAGGGGGACCACAAGGGAGCCTGGGGGTAGGGTGGCACCCCTGGATACAGCTGTGGCCCATGCCTGCTGGCTGACCCACCCCTGGCCCCCAGAACCATCGCTGATCCCAAAGAACTGGCCGGACCAAGGGAAGATTCAGATCCAAAACCTGAGCGTGCGCTACGACAGCTCCCTGAAGCCTGTGCTGAAGCACGTCAACGCCCTCATCTCCCCAGGACAGAAGGTCAGGGATGGAAGGGCATAGGGCTGGCAGCCTCGCAGGGCTATGGCCCTCCAGGGCCCTGCATGCCTCACAGCCAGTATCTTGACCCTGGGCCACTCACACTGACGAGGCTCGGCCCCCCTCCCCCCTCCCTCCCTCACCCCTTCTCCTCCTGCTGCTCTCACTCAGCCACCAAGGAGACAAGCCCCTGACTGGCCTGGTTTGAGGGGCTTTGTAAGCCCCCCACACACACTGTGTGTATGGTCAGGACTCTCCCAGAGCACTGCCCCTTGAGCTTCAGAACAGGGGCCTAGGGGCACCCTTGTCTTGGGCAGGGAGCCCCTGTCGGGCACTCTGACCTACCTTTCTAATTGATTCCCTCCTCACTCCACCTCTGCTCTCTCTGCCGTTGCCCCTCTCGTTCCATCTCTTTGTCACGATCATTGGCTCTGTATTGGTCCCTTATTGTCATTTCAGTTGGTACCCAAGGGCCAGGAAGTGATGGGGTCAGAGATGCTCCAGTTTAAAGTGGGACACACAGACACATCCCTGCACACTGCACTCAGCCACCCCATGCCCTCCTGCCACACATGCACACGGAACACTAGTGCCTCAACTCCCCTGCAGCCAAGTATCAGGCACAGCCAGGCCCACACCCACGCTCAGGTAGATGGGCGTCTACATCCTGCACCTGCTTGTGGTCCCCATGGGCACCCCCTCTGGACCCACTGCAGGAAACAAACTCAACCCAGGGCTCAGCACTGGCCAAAGAGAAGCTGGTCAGAAAACCAGGACAAGAAGACATGCTATGGCTTCCCACACCTGTGCACCCCCAGAGCTGGCAGCAGAGGCTCCCAATCACCCCCAGAGCCCCCCCAACATACCTGTCCCTCTCTTTCTAGATCGGGATCTGTGGCCGCACGGGCAGTGGGAAGTCCTCCTTCTCTCTTGCCTTTTTCCGCATGGTGGACACGTTCGAAGGTGAGTGGTACGGTGGGCACACCACAGGTACCCACAGCTATGAGATGGGACCTCCGTCCTGGCGTATGTTCTGACAGTACAGGAGGCCCAGCAATCACTGTCTCCCCCTGCATCCTCACTGGGACCCGTGTCCCAGACTGAACCCATGCCCCAGCACCACCGTGCCCCTCAGCGGTGCCCCACCTGTGACACTGTCTCCATGCAGGGCGCATCATCATCGATGGCATTGACATCGCCAAACTACCACTGCACACCCTGCGCTCGCGCCTCTCCATCATCCTGCAGGATCCTGTCCTCTTCAGTGGCACCATCCGGTGAGTCCATCCACCCCGTCAGGCCACCGCAGCCCCAGACTGGGCTCAGCTCCATGGACCTGGAGCACAAAGAAGGGGGGTGGGCGAGGCCAGGAGCACTCAGCTGGATACCCACCTCCCTGGGCAGGCAGTCCTGCTCAGGCTCAGGCACGAGGGGCTGGCATGGTTCTCCAGAGGAGCCTCACACTCATGCCCTTTGCTTTCCCATTAGACTTAGACAGGCACTGGTAGGGTTACCCCAAACCCTCAGGTCTGGGATGCCACCACCTTGGTGCCCCCTCACAGCCAGGACCCCAAGTCAGTCAGTTCTCATTCACGGCTCACTTTCCCAGCCTCACTCCCTGAAAGTCCCATGGAGATGGAGCCCCTCCCTAAGGGAGCTTTCTGTATCACCCTCCAGATTTAACCTGGACCCAGAGAAGAAGTGCTCTGACAGCACGCTGTGGGAGGCCCTGGAGATAGCCCAGTTGAAGCTGGTGGTGAAGGCACTGCCAGGAGGCCTTGGTAACTACTGCTGGCTGAGCAGCTGGTCAGGCCCCCCTTTAGTGGGAAAACTCATGTCTTAGGTTTTCCCAGAGTTTGGAGTCTGGCATCTGGCAGGACTCCAGATATCACTATACAAGAGCTCAGTGAGGTCAACTGACTTGCCCCAGGTCATACAACTAGTCAGTTCAAGGTCTGACCCCTCTTGCAGGGCACAGGGGTTGGGGAAACAAGGGTCACTGTGAGATGGAACTTGCAAGTCCCTGATATCAGAGCAGTATTTTCAGCCCTGTCCTTCCCTGGCCACCTGCCTGCCCAGTGCTGCCAGAAAGATGAAGGAGAGGAAAGACTGGGAAATCCCGGGTACCAGGCACTCATTGAGGCTACTAGGAAGACTGTGCCCCCAGCCCAGCGGGCTGCAGAGCCTTGGTGTATTTGCTGCAGCCCCTGTGACGGCAGAGGCTGGCCAAGCCTTGACTTCAGAGAATCACCCACCACGGCCCCCACACATGAAGCCCATACACACTCAGTGCACACGCCCAGGGCCCCAGCAGCGTGCAGCTCCAGAGCGCGCTCTTCTCATTGTAATGCATTAGTCCGTGTTGTCGTTTAAGGCACAGGAACCCCCCCTACTCACAACACACACCCACAGATGGACACCGTACACACATTTCCCTACACCCCCCAAGCCATACCATCTACTCTACTCAACCCAGGAGTCACTCAGCTGTGCTCCTTTCCCTGGGGCTGATTTCAGATGCCATCATCACAGAAGGTGGGGAGAATTTCAGCCAGGGCCAGAGACAGCTGTTCTGCCTGGCAAGGGCCTTTGTGAGAAAGACCAGCATCTTCATCATGGACGAGGCCACGGCTTCCATCGACATGGCTACGGTTGGTCCTGGGCACGTCGACGGGATGGGGGTTTTGGAGAGGGCTTTGTGGGGGTGTTAGGGAGAAGTTTGCACAAAATCGTCCTGAAGTTCAAGTTGCCTTTAGCGTCAAGGGCCATTTCTGGCAGAAAGGGCAGAAGGCCTGAAACCCTGACTGCAGCTCATCTTAGGGCCTGTTCATAACACACAGGCACACAAGCTGCACACAGACCCACAGAGACTTCACACCCATCACTCAGCACACAGCACACCCCAGACACACCCACAGCATACATCCATGCACGGAGCTGAGCTCCCAACAGGCTGAATCCGGGCCCTTAGTGCTGAGAACTTAGTCAGTCCTATGGGGACTAAGGCTGGACAGGGGGGGTGGGGGTGGAGCTAGGACTGGGGTCAGATGGAAGCTGGGCCGCAAGCCTGGGCCCCACATCCCCAAAGCCAGGCCAGACCCCATCTACCAGGCAGGTGACCAACAACTGCTGCTCCTACCTGGCAGGAAAACATCCTCCAGAAGGTGGTGATGACAGCCTTCGCGGACCGTACGGTGGTCACCATCGCGGTAAGGGGCCCGTTGGTGGGGTGCAGGGGGACACCCAGAGAGAGGGCCGGCCTCCTGAGGCTGTCATCAGTGGGCAGCCCGTGGGATCACTGGGCCCTGGTAATCAAAGGACCCTGGAGCTGGGCGGGGCAAGGAGTCCGGAAGGCTTGCAGGGGGCCTGAATTGCAGGATTTGCGGGAGGGAGGATTTGTACCTGCATGTCCCTCAGACCTCCCCTCTCATTCTCCAGATTCCCAGACCACCCCTGTCCCAAGGCCCTGTGAGCTAGGCTAGGGTTACTTCTCCATAGAAGATGGGAGGCGGGGGGAATCTCTGAGACTTGAAACCTGGAGGTTGGGGCAAAGCTGAGACTTGCTGAGGGGTGAAGGGGTTATTAATGGATGGAAGGCTTGGACTCACAGCCACCCCAGGAAAGGGGAGTCCCCAGAGAGACTGGACATTCTGGCCACATGCCTCCTCCTCTAAGCTGCAGGAGAGGTGCCCTCAGCTGCCCTGCCCATCCCCCCACCACCCTGACCTTCCCCCTCCTGCCTGGCCCAGCACCGTGTGCACACCATCCTGAGCGCAGACCTGGTGATTGTCCTGAAACGCGGTGCCATCCTGGAGTTTGACAAGCCAGAGAAGCTGCTCAGCCAGAAGGACAGCGTCTTTGCCTCCTTCGTCCATGCAGACAAGTGACCTGCCAGAGCCCAAGTGCCATCCCCCCATGCCCCACCCTGCCCCCACCTCCCACCTGGGTTTTCAAACTGTAAATCACTTATAAATAAAGAGATTGGTTATTTCCTACCAGAGGCCTTGGTTCTGGTGGGCAGGGGCTAGAGTGGACTGTGGGGCCAGTGGAGCCGGCATGACTTTGGCATTAGGCAGACCTGTAGAAGCTGTGAGCGTGGGCACAGCGGGTTTCCTTATCTGTGAAATGAGGGTTGTATTAGTCTCGTAGGGCTACCATAACAAAGTACCAGAGAGTGTGTGGCTTAAACGACAGAAATGTATTTCTGATAGTTCTGAAGGATGGAAGTGCAAGATCAAGGTCGCAGACCTGGTTTCTCCCGAGGCCTCTCTCCTTGGTTCTGGATAGCCACCTTCCAGCTGTAGCCTCCCTCACACGGCCTTCCTCTGTGTGTGGACATCCTGGTGTCTCTTTCCTTATTAGAGTACCAGTCATATTGGATTCGGGCTCCACTCCTATTACCTCATTTAACCTAATTACCTCTTCACAGGACCTAGCTGCAAATATAGTTACATTGGGGGGATCAACATATGAGATTAGGGCTTCAACATACGATTTGGGGGCAACACAACTCAGTCCGTAACAAGAGTTATAGCATTTTTGTGATGATTTCATCAGATAAGGTAGCAGATCTCCATATGGCTTGGCCCCCCCTTTCTTCTCCTTTAGTTCTTGGATTAAAATTGTTGGGCCCCAAGTATCTTGGATTAGCACTATTTCCCTTGCAAATGACAGGAACGTAACTCCAAGTGGCTTAAACAAAAACTGGGATTTATTGTCATATGTGACTGAGAAGGGCAGGAGGTGTACGACGTCAAGCATGGCTGGATCCAGGTGTTTGACATCAGGGAGGTGTCTGTTTCTGGTTTCCATCTTCCTCTCCCTCCCCGATAACAGATGGCCACTAGCAGCTCCAGCTAATATCCTATCCCTCTGAAAAAAATGTTTTTTCCCAATAGTTCCCACAAAAATCTTGGTAGCAAATCTTCATGGACCCAGTTGGGTCATATCCTCACTCCCACCCAATTGCTGTGGTCAGAGGGCTAGAATGTACTGATTAGCTAGGACTGAATCACATGTCCCCGTCTCTGTCCCCTCCCCACACACACACACACACATAAGGGCATTTCCCTCAGAGGGAAAGCACCGTGCATATACCACAAGCCCGCCAGGTGGTGGCTGGGAGATGCTGGAGTCCAGACACTGGGGAGACCAAAACAACAACTGTCTTCAGACTCCATCTGCATCATAAAACAGGCGTCCACACCTGTGCTTGCCCAAGAAATGGCAGGTGCTCATTTACATAGCATTTCATTATCATTACATGTCTCCTTCTTTACTCGCTATACGAGGCCCTGGGGTGCAGCCCAGGAGTCTTGGGCCTATGTCCTTCCTGTTTACAAGGGAGTCAGAGCCATGCAACATAAGGAAAACCCACTAACCATTGGAGAGAAGTTCAACACAAAACAATTCCTTGTAGATATTCCAGGAGCCAGAGCTCGGGAAAGGAGAGTCCTGTAAAGCTGCCTGGGAGAGGCAGGATTTGAGATGGGCATGGGAAGGGTAGGAATTAGATAGGCAGAGAGTTAGAGAAAAGGGCCCATAGAGGGGGGGTGTGTGGTGGGGATAGAGGGCATATTAGAGAGCCTTGAATCGCAAGACAAGGAGTCTGGGATAAACCTCTGAACAAAAGGGACAGGAAGCAGTTTTCTGAGTGAGATAGGGGCCTGACAAGTGTGGTGTTTGGAAGAGATGAGTATGAGGAGGTGCAGGATGGAGCAGGGCAGGAGGCTGAACCCTTTGGGTAGGGGGGATTCACCCTCTGGAAAGGGTGGAACAGGGACTAGCTGAGGCCTCAGGGCCACACTGGGAGGCAGGGCATGGCCTTTCCAGCTCTGAGATGCCTCTGGGGGCCCAGCAGCTCCCTCCACTGTGGGGCCTCCTAGGAGCAGAGTCTGGGAGGGGGAAGAAGCTTCCCACCTCTCCCATGCCCACCACCCCTCAAGGAATTGAAGGGAAGTAGCAGGGCAGGGCAGGGCAGGGCCCACACTGAAGTGTTGAAGGGATGCCCAAGACCAGCCCAGCCCAAACACCTCAATAACATCCCTGATGGTCTGCCAACCTTGACTTGGATACCCTACTGATGTAAGTTTTCTCTGGTTATTAGAACTGACTCTTCTATATGAGAAACCAAAGCCTGCCTCTGTTCCACTCAGTGTCTATAGTGGGTCTACACTTGGGGCCACACAAAACTACTAGTCCACCCTCCTTGGACCCCCAGGGTTTCTGCAATAGTGCCCAAACTCCCCCGGGGGCTCTTCAAGGCTCCTTTTCTGATGGCTAAACAGCTGCAGTTGCCCCAGAGGTTTCCTGTATAACCCCGCCTCCTTGAGCTCCCCACTCTGCTCATCCTGCTTTCCCCTCCCCACCCTAGGCACTGCACCTCTAGTAATAGAGCCCAAGATCACACTTACCCTGAGTAGTAGTGTTCACTATGCCTGCAGGTGGGAATGGGAAAGAAAGGAAAACTCCATACGAAAGTCACATGCTGCCCTACTGTGGCCCACATGCCCACTGTCCCTATCTTTCCAGCCCCTGCTTCAAGCCCCACTCCAACAAATAGACACACATTGGTCAGTGGTTTCTCCATAAGGACCTGAGCCCCCAGAGAGGGAGTGGGGCCATTACTGCCACAACAGAGACCTAGCAGGCTTTCCCGTCAGCTAATAACTGGGGGCTCTCCATCTGGGGCCCAAGCCCTGGGGCAGCTCTAGGCGGATGCCTGTAGTAAAAACACCAGCCGTGTCCAGGCCGAAAGTTTGGATTCCCCAGTGTCCAAGTCACTGCCCTCATACAGCCCCTCGGACCCAGGTGCCTC
Organism: Rhinolophus sinicus; assembly: GCF_057876585.1. Lineage (NCBI taxonomy): Eukaryota > Metazoa > Chordata > Mammalia > Chiroptera > Rhinolophidae > Rhinolophus > Rhinolophus sinicus. The sequence continues at coordinate 152,902,844 of NC_142514.1, read as the reverse complement.
CCATCACCTAAGGTAGAAGAAATCAGGCTGTAGGTGTAAAGCAAGTGTCAGTAGCTCAAACCCTCTTTAAAATGCAGGGGTGGGGTTGGGGGGCAGTCATGATTGAGAAAATGTAACCACCCAGGCTTCTGGGCTGCTGCATCCAGCCTCCCTTGCAGTAGCTGCTAAACTGTGTTCCTACATCCTCTAACGCACTATTTTTTCTGGGGAGGGAGACCATGGCTTTCATCCCATTCTCAAAGCAGCCATGACTCAGAAGAGGTGAAGAGCAGCCCCAAAGAGAAGGAGCAGTCAGTTGAGAAGTCCTCGGGCCTCCTAATCTCCCAGTCACCCAATTGGTTACGCAGCCCCTCCGTGCCTCTTTTCTCTGGGAACCGGCAGAGCCCAGTGCTGTGCCGCCGAGAGGCGGATATTGACCCAACGGAGAATGGGAAAATTGAGGAGGGCAGCCAGGGCGACAGGGGCTGCTGTCCCCAGAGTGGCAGGGTAGGTCACGACTCCATCCCGCTCCTGCCCTAATTTCATAGACCGTGGGCAGGAGGGACCTCTTTTGGTACATCAGAGTGCGCAACCCCCCAAGGCCAGACTGTGAGTCTGGAGAAGTCAGAAGTCAGACAGTGGGAGGTGAACGAAGGAGGGCGGGGCTTGAGCCTGTGCCCGCTTCCCTTCAGCTCACAAATAGGTCGGACTCCCCCTAGTGGCCCCTCTACCCCCACTCCACTCCTCAGACACCCCTCGCCTTCGATCTTCTGCCCCCACCTAGCACAAGTCTGTTTCCACGAACCGACAGCCGGACGGGAGGACGGCGCGCCGCAAGCGACCGCGCAGCAGGAGGGGGGGGGGAGGCGACGACTGCAGCTTGAAAAGCAGGAGCAGGTGCCGCGGCGACGAGCAGGCTGGGCAGGGACGGAGCGCGGGGCGGGGGCGCGGCGCCGGCGTGCGTGGGGCCGGCGGGGAGCCGGGAGCCGGGAGGACTCGGTAGTGAACCCAGCCCGGTCGCACGGGGGGCGAGGGGATCTGGTGTTGAGCCAGATGGGGTGGTGACTCTGGAGGGCGCAGGATCCCAAGGAGACAGAAAGGACGAAAGCTGGAGGGGGATCGGAAGAGCGGCGAGAGCTACGGGGTGTGGGGTAGGAAGGAGGGGGCATACCAGGAGGTGAGACTGGGGGGTGGTCAGGATATGAAACTGGAGCTTGGAGGGGAGCCGGGGACAGAAATGGGGGAGGCGGGAGACACGGGGGTTGTGTGAGATCTGCTCAGTTGGTAATAATTGGAGGTGTTAAGTTCCAAGGTGGGAGAGGGGTTGAGAAGGAAGGCTGGGTGGGGAGAAGGGGCTTTAGGGCGTGGCCCTGGGATGGTCAGCAGGTGGACGAGGGTTGAGCTGAGATCCAGGGCCAGGTGGGGAATAGGCAGGGTGGGGAGCTCACTAGGCAATAGGCAGGTGGGCTGAGGTGTGAGGCTGGTATAAAGAAGTGAAGCAGGGGCGAGGTGAAGGTGAGGATGAGTCTGGTAAGGGAAACCAGCACAGACTGAGGGTGGTCCCTGAGTGGAAGGGTCCTCAGGGAGGGAGCCCCACAGTGAGGCCCTAGGCTGGTCAGGGGGGCACCCCCCATGGGGGAAGCCTCTCCCTGGGGGTCGCTGGAGCCATGCTGTCCCGCAAGGGCATCATCCCTGAGGAGTATGTGCTGACACGACTAGCAGAGGACCCTGCGGAGCCCCGGTACCGTGCCCGTGAGCGGAGGGCCCGCTTCGTGTCCAAGAAGGGCAACTGCAACGTGGCCCACAAGAACATCCGGGAGCAGGGCCGCTTCCTGCAGGACGTGTTCACCACGCTGGTGGACCTCAAGTGGCCGCACACGCTGCTCATCTTCACCATGTCCTTCCTGTGCAGCTGGCTGCTCTTCGCCATGGTCTGGTGGCTCATCGCCTTCGCCCACGGTGACCTGGCTCCTGGTGACCTGGCCCCCAGCGAGGGCACCATGGTGCCCTGCGTCACCAGCATCCACTCTTTTTCATCTGCCTTCCTTTTCTCCATTGAGGTCCAGGTGACCATTGGTTTCGGCGGGCGCATGGTGACAGAGGAGTGCCCGCTGGCCATCCTGATCCTCATCGTGCAGAACATTGTGGGGCTCATGATCAACGCCATCATGCTGGGCTGCATCTTCATGAAGACGGCCCAGGCCCACCGGCGGGCTGAGACCCTCATCTTCAGCAAGCACGCGGTCATCGCCTTGCGCCACGGCCGCCTCTGCTTCATGCTGCGCGTGGGCGACCTCCGCAAGAGCATGATCATCAGCGCCACCATCCACATGCAGGTGGTGCGCAAGACCACCAGCCCCGAGGGCGAGGTGGTACCCCTCCATCAGGTGGACATCCCCATGGAGAACGGCGTGGGTGGCAACAGCATCTTCCTGGTGGCACCCCTCATCATCTACCACGTCATTGACGCCAACAGCCCACTCTATGACCTGGCGCCCGGTGACCTGCACCACCATCAGGACCTAGAGATCATTGTCATCCTGGAAGGTGTGGTGGAAACCACGGGCATCACCACCCAAGCCCGCACCTCCTACCTGGCTGATGAGATCCTGTGGGGCCAGCGCTTTGTACCCATTGTGGCCGAGGAGGATGGCCGCTACTCTGTGGACTACTCCAAGTTTGGCAACACCATCAAAGTGCCCACGCCGCTCTGCACGGCCCACCAACTCGATGAGGACCGTAGTCTGCTGGACGCCCTGACCCTCGCTTCAGCCCGTGGGCCACTGCGCAAGCGTAGCGTGGCCGTGGCCAAGGCCAAGCCCAGGTTTAGCATAGCTCCAGATTCCCTGTCCTGAACCACGGTCCCTTGAGCCCCCACACCCGGTGTGTGCACATGGGCAGTGTGGTGTGGTATGCAGAGTGGACACAGTGTGGGCCTGTTGGCAAGGCCAGGACCTGATGTGAGGCTGGGCTCTTCCGGGCTCAGCCTCCCCCACTGCTGCTCGCCCAGGGTGCTACAAGGCACTTGTCACTACGCTATTTCTGGCCGCAGCAGGAGCCTATACTAGGTTATTTTTGTCCCTGCTCCTCCCAGCCCCAGCTCAGGACTGGCTGGTCCCCTTCCCCCGACCCAAGGCTGGGGAAGCTGTGGGAAGTGTCAGACACTAAAGCTGGGTCTCCAGCTAGTCTTGGATCTCCATCATGGACTGGCCACAGGCTGGGCCGATGGCTGGGGAAGAACACTCCCCAGGTTGGAGGCCTGCTGCTGTGTTTCTGTGGCCCTGAGATGTGCCTATGGTCAGGCTCTAGAAGCCCTTGTCCCTGAAAACATGGTGAGCTAAAGAGTGAGCCCAGCCACCTGGGAAGGGCAGACAGTGAGGGAGCACATTCCAGCGGACATTGGACTATGTGGAGCCTACACAGACAGGGACAAGCTGAGGCTGGGAGGGCTCCCCTCCATGGGGCAGGCCCCAGCAGGGAGGAAATGGCATGAGGATGCTCAGCTTTGCTGAGTCCTGCTCAGGCACAGGGAAGAGGAAATGGGCCCTGAGCCCTTGCCCTAACACCAAGGCTTCTGCGGTGAGGGCTCCATGGGGTGTGGCTGCCGTGCTTGTCTGCTCCCATTCTGTCCCCTACCCTCAGAGGCTGGCATGGGCTGGGGCAGACATTGGCATGCCACTCAGAAAGAGGCTGATGAGATGGGGGTCCTTGGTCCACACACTCGGCGGGCCTCAGACCAAACTCTGGTACTGGCTCCTACCAGTGGCTGCCACCACTCACTTTGTCTGTCCAGAGGATGACCGTGGAGGGCCTTTGGGTTCCTCAGAAAGGAGATGTTGGAAAGTTCAGGATGGTGGGGGTGAGCAAGGTCCCTGAGGCAAAGAGGCCTCTGGCCCTGAAGCACTTGACCCCAAGCCTGAACTCGCAGAACAGTGCTGTGTGGACTTGCCCAGAATTCTGCCTTTTCCCTTGTCAATAAAGCCTCCCTCTTTCATGACCTAAATGCTGGGCTGTTCTTGCTGGGGAGGCAGGCGGCATACTCATGGAGGGCAGGGGTTGGAGCTGCCCGCCCATATTCCAGAGGTGCCATAGTCCGGAGGACTGGAAAGGGACCTGAGTCTGGCCCTCTTCTCCAGTTCAGGGGGACTTTCCTCTCCTGCCTCAGGTAGCCCAGCCCTGCCATCCCACATTTCAGCCTTTGGGCACCCACCATGCTTATAGCCCAGCCTCCACTTTCAGGAATCTGCTGGGAGGCTGAGGTGCTCAAGGAGAGAGGCGGGGATGTCATATGCGTTAGTGTAGTGATTATAGCATAAGCTCTCAAGCCAACTGCTTGGTCTCAAGTCCTGGGCCTCCTTGAAGTCCCAGATTTGAGACTGATGACAAACTCATCTGTGGTAACGTCTGTGGATTTGGCATCTAGCTCTAAGACCTTGGTCAAGTAACAACCTCTGTGTGCCTCAGTTGTCTCATCTATAAAGTGGGTATACTAATAGTACCTACCTCATAGAATTGTTGTGGGAGTAAATGGAAAACATGTAAAATGCTTAAGTGTCTGGTCCATAATACATCCTCAATAAATGTTAACTACAGTAATTGCTGTTGAATCAGTCACATGATGAGACAACTGACCGAGCGAATGTTAAGAGAGAAGGTGCTATTATATTTGCCCTCAGTGGTGAGTTTCTCTGCCTGGTCTTATTTTCTTCACAATGCCCCCTCCCAGCTGATCATAGGGGTTGTGGCAGCTCCTATTACCTGGTCTTCTTGTCTTCACTTCACCCCCTCAGTGCATCTGCCATGCAGTCAACAGTGGTCTTGTTAAAAGCGTTGTGATCCCCTCCCATGTCAGTAGTTCCCCATCGCTTTCTGGGTCAAGGCGAGAGCCCATGGCCAGCCTTTTCAGGCTTTGCCTGCTTTCTAGCCTTACAGTTCACAGTTCTCTTGCTAGGACCCTGTGTACCCTCCCACTCCCCTGGCTGCTTTCCTATCCCCTCCTTGCACATAACATTGGCCTCCTGCCTCCGAGCCTTGCTTGTTACTCCCTTTGCCTGGACTTACCCAGGCCTCATCTCTGCCTGTTGAAATCCATAAAAGTCCAAATGATGCCTCCTTGAAGCCTTCCCTGGTTCCTCTGGAAAGAGATGGTCCCATCCCTCCGTGTTTGTAGGCATTCTGCTTTTGCTTGTGTTTATAGGTCTGTGTCCCCCTCCCCAAGTTCGTGGCTCCTTGAGCTCAGGGACTTTCTGATTTAGCATTGTACCTGGCACTGAGTGAGTGCTGAGTGAGTGAGTGAATGAGTGAATGAATGAATGGATGATGGGTGGATGGATGGATGGGTGGATGGTGCGCAGGACAAGCCAGGGTTACTGCTGCGTTTGAGGCCTGCAGAAGGCTTTTGCTGGATCCGTGAGAGTTTGTCCCAGGCTAATCCAGAGACAGGGCTAAGGGGCCAGGAAGCTGCTGCTGCGGTTCCAAGCTCTAAGCCGTCCCCTCCCTGCACCGCACAGTCCCCCAGCATTGATTCCCTTCCTTGCTGAGCTGACCCATTTCTGGTTTAGAGGAAGGGATGAGAAACTACTCAGAGCCAGCCCAGACTTTCTGGCTCTTGGGACTTAGCTTGGCTGTCCTTAAGGCCCGGGGAGGGGCCAGATTCGCTGAGAAACCCCTTGGCAGCACCATCCTTGGGACCCCATCTAGAACAACCTTCCTCCAGGCCTCACAGACTTTTAGCAGCTGGTGACAGTGAACTGGCAGAAGTGAGGGCTTAGCGCCACCTGCTGGCCACAGTGAAGATCTACTTGATCTCAGAAAATGAGGGCCACTGGTCCTAGGCTTTCCGCTCAAGAGCAACACCCCCCACGCCACCCGCCTCAGCTTTAAGGCTCAGCTTAGGGAGGAGCTGGAAAGTTCCAGGCATGGAGAGGTAACTGGACCAAGTCTTCCTTGACCCCTCTGAATGCTGTTGCCGACTGACAGTGCTGCCTCCATCTTAAGGACTCACCTGGCCAAGGAAGTTCCCCTGAGCTCCCCTCAGTCCAGCAGAAACATCTGTGAGAGTTTAGTTTCTGGTATTCTGCCTCCAAGACAGCACTGGACATCACATAAGAGCAGACAGAGCAGTCCCTGCCAGTCCACACTGTGCAGAACTGGCTCTCCTCCGGGCCCCCTGGAAAGGGGACAAACGTACCTCGTCACAGTGGTCCGGTGCTGAGGGAGGCACTGTTTTGTGGTCCCGTGTTGAAGGGTTGCTGTTTGCTGAGTTTGCAGATGAGGAAACTGGATCAAAAGTGACATTCACTTGCTGAGATCTCACAGCTAGCTAATGGCAGATCAGGTCCGAAGATCTGGACCTGAGTCTGTCTCAGATTGCTGCACAGTCCCGGTGACCTGAGCTTTTACCAAGGGTGCCACCTTTCCTAAGTGTCAAATCCACCACAGGGAGACAGTTGCCTCTAGATCGAGAACAAGAGGGAAAGTATAACCCGGGAAGCCCCTTGGCCCCTCTGAGCTCCCAGATGTGAGACTGATGACAGACTCAGCTGTGGTGATGCCTATGGATTTGGCATCTCTAGCCAATCACCGCAGGCCCACACATGGCCCTTCTGCTTCCACAGGTGGCATCCTCCCAGCTCCGTCCTGCACTTGAACTCAACTGCTTTCCTTAGGAACTTTCCTAGGGAGTGTGCTGCAAGGAGTAGAGTAGCCCCGGCTCCCTACATGTCTCTGGGCTCACCTCTGATGTCTCCCCAGGTCCAGGTATCAGACACCCTGTCTTGTTCCAGGACATGCAGAAGACTCTGGGGAAGAAGTTACGAATTTTTGCATGCCTAAGTCCTGTTGACCCCACACTGTGGCAGGTATGAAGTACAATAGATCTGTTCCAGCTTGAAAGAAGCTGGGGAAAAGCAGGACAGTGGGGTTCAAGTCAGAACTGGGGTTCAAGTCCAGAGAGGGGGTCTAGAATCTGAATTATTGGCATCCTCTCTGCCGGGTCCACCTGCCTGGAGCAATTTATATATTCATGGAAAGGGAAGCAGGTGCTACCTACAGCCTATTCTATTTCTACTCTGAAGTGACGCAAAAGACAGGTCACTTAGGCTAGCCAACTTGGGTACAGGAGGGCAAACTTCTGCCTTCCCTCTGACCTCAGGTCCTTCCAGGCACTGATGCCCAAGAGTGAAAGAGTAATGCAAAGTGCATATGCAACTACAAAATGTATTTCCTTTAGTGGGAGAAACAAGGGTGTATGAGTACAGGTCAGCTCAACAGTACCCAGAAGCTTTCTTTAGCTCTCGTTAGTCATACACCCTCCCTTCAGGAAGAGGTATAATTCTTTGCAGCACAAATACATCCCAAACTTTCTCTGCAGACCGTTAGCACTGAAAGTGAAGCAAACCAGACTTTGGGTAGTCCTGCCTGTGTCCCCTTTACTTTATTTGATCAATTCCAGTTTTCCTCAGAAGGCTATTATTATTGGGGAAGGGAAGTCACTCCAGGGAAACCCAGAGAGAAGTAAATGCACTCCAGTTCTGAGGCTTTTTGATTCTTTTGTTAAATTCCTGCTGTGGCCGTGGTTTCCTATCCATCATGGACGTAGAACAATGAAAATCACCCCATAATTCTGCCTCTTTTGTACTTCTCTTCGTGTCTCTCAAGCTCTGCCCACCATACTTATCTCAGAGTTTAGTAACTCCTTGATGCCTTTTGTTTTTTTCTGCATCATAGATTCTCTTCCAATGAATAATCTTCCATTTAACAATCCCCCACATTTTACATCTTCCTAGTATTTTCATCATCCTATAAAAAGATCCCATTTGTGGTTTTCCCATCTAATTGTATTTCATTTTTTCCCTTGTATTTTACTATTCTATCACAATCTTTACAAAATTATAATTTGTTTCACTAAATTTATAAAATTTCAACTGCCTTACTACTTTGCTCCAAAGGGTGTCATTCTTTCAACCACTCTCTTTCAACCACTGTAAACAGCTTTGGACTACTTCATTTGTTCCATAGTCCCAACTGTTGCCATATTCTTCCTTGCAGTTCTCCACTTTGAAATTTGTTGGTTCCTCTAATTCTCTTTAATAGGTACCAACTAGATGCTGCAATCCCCATGTGCTGCCACAAGAGAGCATTCTAAGTCACCTTCATGTGGAAACAGCTACGGGGAGTCTAGTCCGTTCTATTCATCTCTCTAAGCCAAGAGACTTCCATGTTGTTATCCTCGTGTGTTCAGTGCCCCTCCTGAGTGATCTCAGAGCTGTTTCTCAGAGTCATTACTCCAACTTCCAGTAGAGAAGGGAAAAGGGCTTCTCTGCCCCACAAAGGTCCTGAAATACAACTGCATATCCCTGATAACTGCACTCAGAACCACTGTATCTTACCCCCGACCAACACCTGGCATCACACCCTCCACAGCCGTGTCGACCTCTGTCCTGGAAAAGGTACCCATACTTATACCCAGTTAGGAATAGCATCAGCCACCTTGATTCACTTACAGAATAAGGCACAGGCCAAACACCAATCTGTGGTCCTCGCCCCTAAGAGCGGACTAGAACGGTACAGACTGAGCCTCTCCTCTGGAACTAACGGTCAAGCTTCTCCTTCACAGCCCAACCCCACCCTGGCTCTTCCTTGGTGGTACACTGATTACAAACCCAAGCTCCTCCCTCTACTAGCCATGAGACCATGAGGGGGCAAGTCACTTATCTTCTATCAAAGAATAATTCAGAGATATTAAAAATATAAAGTGTTTTTATTCCATACTGGATGGTACAGTTTGTTCTCAATAAACAAAGGAAGTAGAATTTGAAATGGAAATGGGCCACAATCTGGAAACAGTAAGGGTTGGTTTTTTCCTCTCTCTTTTGAATTGAGGTATAATTGACATATAACATTATATTAGTCTCCGGTGTACAACCTAAGATGGAATAGTTGTATATACTGCAAAATAATCATCACAATAAATCCAGGTAAAATCCATAAAACCCACATAGTCACAACTTTTCTTGTGATAACTTGTAAGATTTACTCTTAGCAACGTTCAAATATGCAATATAGTATTATCAACTCACCAAGCTATACATTACATGCCCACAACTTATTTCTTTTAAAACTCGAAGTCTATACCTTTTGACCCCTTTACCATTTCGACCCCTTATCACCCACCTTGTACAACAATTTGTTCTCTGTATTTATGAGGCTTTTTGGTTTTGTTTAGATTCCACATGTAAGTGAGGTTATATATCTGTCTTTCCTGACTTATTGCAATTAAAATACTGCCTTCACAGTCTACCGTGTTGTCATGAATGGCAATATTTCCTTCCTTTGATGAGAGAGTAACGTGCTATTGTGTATGCAGTCATGCACCACATAACGGTATTTTGGTCAACGATAGACTGACTGCATATACAACAGAGGTCCCAGAAATTCACAGAGCTGAGAAATCCCTGTCACCTAGGGACGTCACAGGCACCCTAACATGTAGTGCAATGCATTACACACATGTTTGTGGTGATGCTGGTGTAAACAAACACACTGCACCTTCCAGTCATACAAAAGTGTAGCATATACAGCTACGTACAGGACAATACTTGATAATGATCATAAATAACTATGTTACCTTACATATTTACTGTGCTACATTTTTATCATTATTTTACTCTTTCTACTTATAAGCTTATATACTTAACACATTGCGTACGGCGGGGTTTAAATCCCTCATACCCCTCTGTTCCGGCAGGTTTTTAAAAGAAACTACTTTAAAATGCACTCTTCTCTTTCAAGTGTAAATGCTTCTATGTCATTTATTATTTTTCTATAAATAATAGGTTCTACAAATAAATTATTCTATAAATTATTCTACAAATAATTCAATAAAATGTGCAAAGTAAAAAGAGTCAACAGTAAAAACGAGAATTCTCGTTATCCGTCCTTAATGCATGGCTTAGAAAAAAACGAAGATTCTCGTGATCCGTACGCAACGTGTTAAAACACTATGCTGCCAGCAGGCTCAAGTTTACTGCATCTCTTGATTTCGGCATTTTCTCTTGTGCTTAATTTAATTTCATATTGTTTTATAAACTTAACACATTTTTTGTGGGAAATGAGTAAACTCGTCATATCGCCTCTAGTTGGAACTGGCAAAAATTTTGCAAAGCAAATAAATAGAGACCTCTTTTTACACTAAAACACTGAAAATTTCATAGAAAAATATCAAATAGATCGAAAGATATGAATATTTTACGGAAAGTCTAATTTTGGTGAGAAAATGTCAAAAAAGCCCCGCGTTATGACGCGATTTGGCGGGAAAATGCCTGCTTACAATTAATAGCAGGCTCTCTCGGAGGGAGTTTTCAGTGCACATCTCCGTGGAAACCAACCACACGTTTTGGTCAAAACTCAGCTTCCTGAGGAGCTGTATCAGTTAGCTTTTGCTGTGTAACACAGCGGCTTTAAAATAAATTAGTATTTATTGCTCATACATTTGAGAGTTGGCTCTGTTGGCACTGATGATCTCAGCTAAATTTGGTCACATCTCTGGGAGTTGGGTGATTGTCATCTGATCTACAGTAGGTCTTCAAATAAAGTGGTTTCATTCAATGTCATCTCCTTATAATGCTGATGAAATGCTGTAGGATCTCAACTCTTATTTATATCAATTAGCCTATGATAAAATTGGTTTAATTATACGTCAAGTTGCAGAACCTATTGATGACATTAAGTGAGGACTTACTATAGATGGCTTCTGCTAGAGCAACTAGCTCTAGCTTCCAGTTTCTTATTCTCCAACAGGCCAGCATGGACATGTTCTCCTTTCACTAATGCCAGAAGATGCACAAAGAAAACAAATGAAAATCCATAAGGCCTCGTGAGGCCTATGCTTAGAACTGGCGCTCTTCCACCTCGTCTCATTGTACTGGCCAAAGTGAGTCATGAGGCTGAGCCCAATGTTAAGGGGTGGCACATGATTGGAGGACAATGCAGTCACATGGCAAAGGCTATAGGGAAGGGTGACAGATTGGAGCAGTCCTTGCAAACCCTCACAGAATCCAGGCAGGTCGTGATAGCTTTAGTCTCTTTTTTCAATAAGTATCCCTGTCCAATTTTGCGCTGCGATGACGGCACCTGGATATCAGAAGCCAGAGGAAGGCAAGAAATGTGAGAACATTCACATTTGAAACATTTGAAAACCACTTTACATCCAGTTTTCACATTGGCCTAAGTACAATCAGGAGAACAAGTCCCATGAATCAGGTGGACAACTTTAGATAAACAAACAGCCTTTTACCTTAATTAACTGATTATTCTACTTTTCTTAAAGCATTTAAAATGAGATATATTAGCTACTGCAGATTCTTCCTTGGCTGACCTATAAACAACTGAAGGCAATTTTATTATCTAGAATCATAACCAACATATTTACACTGGTCTCTTGGGCCTCTACAGCTTCCGCTGTTTTATTTGCTATTTGGACCACAGTTAGGGATAAACATGTTTGGAAACACCTATTGATGATTAGAAATTCTTGGTTCAGCTGGTGAAATCTTGTGCTAAGTTATCCCATTGAGCTACTAACAAAATATGAGCTCCTGGGGGAAGAAATTCCCATCTGAGCCACAGTTTCTATGTGTGAGAATAACAATGCAGCCCATATATGGTTCAAAGGCCTGGTCTGAACTCATAACGTGAGGCTTGGTTCATAATGAGACTGTATATTATGAAGAGGCAGAAGGGCTTTACAATGCATCTCTCTAGAATCACAAGCCACCACTTAGAGATCAGATGAGAAAGTTCTTCCCCAACACAACATCAGAAAAGCCACATATCACAAACACACGCCACACTTAGAATCCCCCAGCATCAATCCAGAGAACGCCCCAACACCACCCACTGGCTGTGATCCCTAAACTCCCAGCGCCAAATCCAAAATACTAAACTTGGGGCTAAAACAAAGGCCTAACTTTGTTTTGGGACTCTTACCTTTTCCAACCAAAATATAACAACAGTACAATAAAGATGATTAGTCCAACAACACAGGGAAGAGCAATCTTCCAGATACGTAACTTCTGAGACTCTGCAGAGAGAAAGAAAAGGAAACGTTAAGAGGAAACCTACTGGCCGGGGCCAAGGAGACCTACACAACCGCTGCTAAGAGCTGTGTGGTTGTGTGTCATTTCACTGTCAGAGACATTACTATAACCACCAATCCTCTCCTGCACGTCTTGGCATCTTCCACTCATATCTCATACACCTCCATCCATCAAACAGTGTGTTTAGCACTTGCCAGAAACAAACAGCAATACGGAACACCACATACCACATATACACGCCATGCACATGTTCAAAGCTTCCACACTACACCAGCTCACATCACTGTATACCGCTACAGATTGAATGTCTGTCCCCTGCCCAATTTATCTATTGAAATCCTAATCCTCGATGTGATGGCGTTAGAAGGTGGGGCCTTTGGGAGGTCATTAGGTTATGAGGGTGGAGCCCTCATAAATTATTTCAGTGCTCTTATAAGAGACCCTAGAGAGATCCCTCAGTCTTTCCACCACGTGAGGACACGATGAGAAGCCTGTGACAAAAGAGAGCCCTCACCCGCCCATGCTGGCTCACTGACTTCAGACTTGCAGCCTCCAGAACTGTGAGAAATAAAGTCCTATTGTTTATAAGCCACCCAGTCTGCAGCAATTTGTTGTAGCAGCCCAAGTGGACTAAGGCACACATACGTCACCCAGACAAACCTCTTATACCATGTGTACATACCGCGTATTTCAATTTCATAGTCCCCATGCCACACATACCTTGCACACCTCCGTGCACTCACACCCACACACATCCCTGGCCCTTCCTTCCAAGAACAATTCCTCTCCCCCTCCAGGATCATCCCAGCCCCATCTGCATACCCAAACCATATCCCCAGGGCCTCTAGTTAGCACCTGCCTTCCTAACCCCTCAGTGCCAGGCAGATGCACTGACCAGCCGGGTCATCCCCAGGCAGGACCAGAGCCATAACCACAGAAACCAGGATATAAGCTCAGTGAATCCCACCCCACCCGCAGGAAGGGTTCTGTAGTAAGCTGCGTTATCCTCAGCTGAGGACCCAGTACACCTGAAGAGAGCCTCGGTATCTGCAGGACCCCTACTACGGCCTCACTAGCTTGGGCACAGAACTACCAGCCAACTGTTTGCAGTTGACCTGCAGCCGGACCAGAAGAGCTACTGGCAGGGTGTCTGGTGACTGGCCCCCGATACAGCCGTATTCTCAGGGCATATGGACAGGATGCTAACCCCTTTCTCCTAGCAGCAGGCAAGCTTCCCACTCCAAGGCATACACACCACCCAGATCACTCAAGCTGCCATAAGCTAACAAGTGGCCCTGTTTCCACCTGAGAACTATTGTCACGTCTCCGCCTAGCAGACCATCTGCCCTGGCTCAGGGACTCAGTGAGGACTGCTGACGCGGGCTGAGCGAGGCCAAACCGCTTTCCCTCCTTCCCCATTGGCCCCGTCCTCCCCCAGACTGCCTGCGAGGCTGACTGTTATGTCAGACCCCCTCAAGGTGGAGAGCAGGGGAGCCATCTAGGAGGATGCTTACCTATCCCAGGCAGCGTGAGGTTGAGCCTCTCAGAGGTAGACAAGGAAATGTGCTTTATCTCACATTGCACGGTCACACTGGGTTCCAGAGAGGACTTCAGCCTCAAATCGCTAGTGACATTATAGCTGCCATCTTCATTCTTGACGGGTGGACCAGTTCTGACGTCCTCAGAAATCTCCGCACTCTGGGGATTCTCAGGGGTCCACTTAGTCCACGTTATGTTAATGTCCTGTGGGTAAAACCCACTTGCCTTACACACAATATGTATTTCTTCATTATTTTTCACTGTGGCTGGATCCTGAATCAACCCGCAGACTGGCCGAGCTGCCGAGAGAGAAGTCATGCTTTGAGGGTAGGTCGGGACTAGCTTAGTATCAATTCATTGTCTGACCCACAGCAAGCCTTCAGGAAAGGGGAGTAAACCAAATGGGATTCTGCTTAGGCTACGCATTCTGCGTGCGTTGGTCCCAGCGCCAGCAGGGTGCTGATCGGCCATGACCCGACTGTCACAGCCATTTTGTAAAGCAGTTTCTTCAGCCACTTTGTGTCACAGGTAAATTTGCGAATCTGAGGGAAGCCTCGGAACACTTTTGTGGTAGAGACTGCTAACTGCTACCCATTTCCATTCTCCAGTGACACATTCAAAGCTACATCTCCCAGCTTCTACTACAGCTGGGCGTAGCCATGCGAACTCACGGTCTAGAAGTTTGAACATAATCACAAATGGCGAGAGCAACCGCCAGGAAGTATCTTTAAAGAACAGGGTATCTTAAACAAAAGGACTGTGCCCTTCTCTCCCTCTCCCCTTCTTCCCTCCTGTGGAATGGCTGGAATACCATGTGATGGGTTAAGATGGAGAAGCCCTTTCCAAATACAAGGTGGAAGCTACATATGGAAGACGGCGAAGTGACACGATAAAAGGGTCCTGGGTCCCAGGTGATCACAGGACTGCCCTACCTGCCCGAGGTTGGCTACATTTTTCTGAAAGAAAAGTAAACTACCTTTTCAAAAGCCACTGTTGACTTCTGCTTTCCCCTCTGACATGTAAAGGCCTTGGAAGTTGCCACTCCTAGCCTCATAATAAGAAAAAGGCTGAACTGAACAAATTGCAAATCAACAACTTTTCTTAGCTCCATCAGAGAATTCAGGTGACAGGGCAAACTGCTACCCGAAAACTAGAGAGACAGGCAGATTAAGAGAACCACAGCCAAGACCATATTTCCTTAAGCCTTAAGCAGAAGCAGAAGGTGCTAGAGCCATAAACTGGTAAAGCACTTAAGAAGCAGCTTTGACATACTGCTAAAGGATGAGGGTGGACTAGAAGGAGAGTAAAAACTCCTGGGGGTCTTTCTTAGGGGGTTTTCATGGGTTTACCTCCAGGAACCCCACAAGGTTCTCACAGTTACAAGAAAAATACCCTCATGTTTTGGGGAGCAGGGAGAGGAAGGAGAGGAAAAGTAAACAGTGCATTCCCCATAACAAAGGATGCTCTCAAAGAACGAGA
Organism: Rhinolophus sinicus; assembly: GCF_057876585.1. Classification (NCBI taxonomy): domain Eukaryota; kingdom Metazoa; phylum Chordata; class Mammalia; order Chiroptera; family Rhinolophidae; genus Rhinolophus; species Rhinolophus sinicus. The sequence continues at coordinate 152,887,749 of NC_142514.1, read as the reverse complement.
TTTAATAATAAGATGATAAGACTGCTTCCCTTCCATACCATTTTACCACCACACCAACAGGGCTCCAGTATAACAGTAGATTATAAGTAGGAGAGCTGGAAGATACAGACTCTATTGAAGAAGAAATTCATAGGCAAACTCAAAGAAAATAGGGAAGGGGGAAAAAAAACACTAGAGGAAACTGAAATCCCTGTCACCTACAGCTGTGGCATTGACATTAAACACGGCCCACCCCTAGCCAAATTAACAAAGAATCTCACACTAAAAGCCCATTTACCTCAGTTCCTACTACCCTGTACATAATATCTGGCTTTCAACAAAAAATTGCAAAGCATGCTGAAAAGTGTGAAAAGACAAAGCAAGCATCAGAACCAGACTCAGGTATGACACAGATTTTGGAATCATTACATAGGCAATTTAAAATAACTAAAATGTTAAGAGGACTAGTGGAAAGAGCAGACAACATGCAAGAATAGATGGATAATGTGAGCAGAGATGGAAACTCTCAAAGAAACAATCAAAAGGAAATGCTAGGAATCAAAAACACTATAAAAGAAATGAAGGATGCCTTTGACAGGCTCATCAGTAGACTTAACACTGCCAAGGACAGAATCAACTAGCTTAAGAATGTCAGTAAAAACTTCCCAAATTGAATGCAAAGAGCAAAAAGAATGGGGAAAAAAGAAGGGAACGGAATACTCAAGAATGGTGGGACAATTGCAAAAAGAATACCGTACATGTAATAGAAATACCAGAGGAAGAAAGGAGAAGAAATATTTTGAAAAATAATGGCTGAGAATATTCCAAAATTAATGATAGACACCAAAGCACAGATCCAGGAAGCTTAGAAAACACCAAATAGGAAAATACCATATCATGCTCAAAATGCACAAAAACATTTTTTTTGGGCAAAAGACAAAGAGAAATTTTTGCAAAAAGAAAGCCAGAGAAAACAAATAACTTATTTACGGAACAACAAAGTTAAGAATGACAGTAGACTGCTTAAATGCAAGCAAGAAGAGAGGCCCATGAAATATTTAAAGCATTGAAAGAAAGTAATCCACCAATCTAGAATCCTATACACAGAAAAATTATCCTTCAAAAGTGAAGTATAAATGCTTTCTCAAACAAAACTGAAGGAATTTGTTACCAGCAGATCCTCCTTGCAAGATGTTAAAAGAAGTTCTTTTGAGAGAAGGAGAATGATACGGGTCAGAAACTAGAATCTATGTAAAGGAAGAGTGTCAGAGAAGAAATAAATGAAGGTAAAATAAAACTTTATTTTTCTTATGCTTAATTGATCTAATACATAATTTTTTATTCAAAATAATAATAGCAACAATATATTGGGTGGTATAGCATATGGATAAGTGAAATGAATGACAGTAATGTTGTAAGAGTTGGGAGGGGAGAATTGGGAATATTCTGTTATAAAGTATCTGTACTACCCATGAAGCAGTACAGTGTTATTTCAAAGTAGACTTAGAGTAGATGTAAAAGTACACTGCAGACTCTAGAACAACCACTAAAAAAAAATTTTAAAGGATAACTGATATACAAAAAGAGGAGAGAGAAAATGGAATCATGGGATGTTTGTTTAAAACCAGAGAGGGCATAAAAAGAGAAGAACAAGTGTAGAGAGCTGTGTCCTACACAACTAGACTGAGAAACAACAGCTTGAACCAGAGTGGGGCGGAGGGGGAGGCAGAAAAAGGGGGAGAAAAAGAAAAAAAAATATGAAGACCCTAATAGATTAAAATGAAAGGAATTAAGACAGACATACCATACTAACACTAATTCAAAGAAAGGAGTAACTCTATGAACTTCAAAGTAGTCTTCAGAACAAGGTAAATTATGAGGGATATTAGGTAAAAACTAAGGAAATCTGAATAAACAATGCACTTTAATTAATAAGAATGTGTCAATACTGGTTCATTAATCATAACAAATATATCATGCTAATGCAGATGTTAATAGGAAAGTGGTATGCAGAGGCAGGAGTAATATGGGAACTCTGTATTATCTTTGCAATTTTTCTTTAAATCTAAAACTGTTCTAAAATAAAGTCCATTAATTAAAAAAAATCTTTTATTTTAGGCTTTCTGTCAGTTGCAGAGGAAATGAATCCTAATATATGTTGCCATCCCCCAAATTAATATAAACAAAACATTCAAAGTCTTAAGTACAATTTTGGAGGGCTCCCAGACACTGCCTGTTACAGGCTGAACTGTGGACCTCGCCCCCAAATTCATGTGTTGAAGTCCTAACCCCAGTCCCTCAGACTGTGACTGTATGTGGAGATAGGGTCTTTACTGAGGTTATTAAGTTAAAATGAGGTCATTAGGTTGGGACCTAATCTGACTGATGTCCTTATAAGAGGAGGAGACTGGGACATAGACACATGTCCAGAGGGAAGGACCATGTGAAGACACAGGAAGATGGGCACCTACAACCACAGAGGCCTCAGAAGAAACCAACCCTGCTGACACCTCCATCTCAGACTTCTAAACTCCAAAATTGTGAGAAAATAAACTTCTGTTATTTAGGCCACTCAGTCAGTGGTACTTTGTCATGGCAGCCCTAGCAAACTACTACAACCCCCAAGCTCATCCATGTCTTACCAGGCCTATTTATAATACAAGAAAGTAGAGCTCAAAGAGGTATTTAGGGGATATTGTTGTTCTAAGTCTTGACTGAGCACCTACCTCACAACAGCACTCAGCTGGGCATTTCCATACACTGTCTTATGTCATCCTCAGAACACTATGAGGCAGATATGATTTATTACCCCATTTTGTACAGTGAAAAATTTAAGATCCAAAGATGTTAAATGACTGGCCCAACCACCCAGTTTGGAAGCAGCAAAGGTGGAACAGGATTCAGATCTGTGGAGCCAGGGCATAGCATCTCTCTCCTTTCCCAGCTACCTTTCAGAGGCACCTCTTCATTGAACAAACTGCCCACATACTAGGTAAATTATGGCTATCTTTTACTGAGCACTAATAATAGGCCAAACACTATGCGTATGCTAAGCATTTTACCTGCATTTTTTGTACTCTTCCCCACAACCAATCCTCTTAGGTAGGTACTATGACATTTGTGTAGAGCGAAGGGCATGGAGGTTCAGCGTGATTGATAACTTGCCCAAAGTTGTCCAGATGTTTATGGAAGCCCAGGACTCAAACCCATATCTATCTGACTCCTAGGCCCATTCTGTAAACCTCTGCTCCACTTGGCCCACCCACATCGCCATCCCATCACCATGGGAACCACAGGGCACTGCCATCAGGCACTCACCTACAACCTGTAGCCAGACTGTTCCCTGTGCCTTCTCAGGGGTGATCACCACCTCACATCGGTACTGTCCTGCTTCCTTTAGTTGGACTCCAGGCAGCTGCAGTGAGGCGTCCCCCCTTTTCAGCTTCCATAGAAACACAGCGGCTCCTGGTCGGAATGCCTCTTGGTGGTTTCCAAAAAACTCAAACACCTTGCTCTCTGTTTCATCCACCTGATTCTTCCTAAACCAGGTAACACCCATAATTCCGATGTCCAGTTGTGGGGAACCAGGGATCTTGCAGTTGATGGTGGCATTGTCATTCTGGAACACGCTCTGAGTTCTCCCTGCCATCTCCACTTCCGGGAAAGCTGTGACAGTAAGAGAACTCAATTATGGGAAATCCTTGGTAAAAATATAGTCCTTGTACTCTCAAACACTACCATGTAATTGGAAACAAATTCCTTTTTTTGCGGGGGGGGGGGGTGTCTCGTGTACAGAGGTTTTGTGCTCCTCTTGTTAAATTTATTCCCAAAAATTTTCTTCTTTTTGATGGTAGTAAATAGAATTGTTTTCTTAATTTTATTTTCAGATTGCTCATTGCAAGCGTATTAGGTTGGTGCAAAAGTAATTGCAGTTTAAAAGTTAAAAATAATTGCAAAAACCGCAATTACTTTTGCACCAACCTAATAGAAATACTATTTATTCTTTTTTATTTCCATTTCCCTCCCCCATCTGGCAACCAGTCTACGATGTTTAACATCTACATTTTTGTTCTTTAAAACCATCTTGTTTTGTATCTCAAACTTACAGAAATGGTATTAAGTTACATGTCATTGTTTCTCCTCTTGGCACTGCTTTCCAGAGGGTTCCACATTGCTATGTGTACAGCTAGTCCTTTACTTGAAGTTGCTGCCCAGTTCTCCATGGTGAGCATCCACATCTGGCTCACCTACAGCCCGGCTGATGGACACCCAGAGGGTCTCCACACCCCCACCAGCACCCAGCCTATTGGCATCCCCAGCCTATTCTGGCCAGTCTAATAAATATCAAGTGATAGCTTATTGCTTTAACTTCTAGTCTCTGGTTAGTAATGAGTTTAAATATCTCTTCATATGACTTTCAGGCTTTTGGATTCCTGTCGGATAACTAGAAACATGTCCATCAGTGTTCCCAGAAAAAGTAAAAAGAGAATATTTAAATATCACCACTCAGTCTCAATAAAGACTATAGTAAAAGTCTAAATGCTTCATTGATATGAAGGTGGAGTATTTTTCTTATTTCACCCCCTCCCTATACTTCTCAGTTCCAGCATCTAGGGCAGGGGTGTCCAAACTGCAGCCCGCGGGCCAACTACGGTCCGCAATCCATTTTTAATTGGCCCGCAGCAAATTCCAAAAATATATTTAGTTTACTTAAATAAATCAGGTGAGGCAATACGAACTTCACATCGACTGAGTGGCCCGGCTGTTTGTGTATTTTACCGCATACGGCCCTTGGTGAAACACGCTGAAAAAAGTTTGGACGCCCAGATCTAGGATGATGAAATTTAAGCGGAGCACTCAGAGCACAAAATTGAAAGAGCCACTCAGTCTTAGGTTCCTACAAGTGCCTACTCTACACATAGAGGGAGTCAATACATAATTGTTGAATGAATAGATGAATCCAATTTCACAGAGAGCTCAGAGTCTGGGATCTTTAAAGTATAGCTGAGGTCCTCTGGGAGGACCCGGGAGAGAGCTGACTCCGAGCGGCTGCCTGGTGATAACTCCCCCCCCCCCCCCCCCCCCCCCCCCGTCCCCCAAACTCAGTCAGAGTCCTACCTGCCGAGGGCAGCGTGCGCCACAGGACCGGAGCGAGAACCAGAACCAGCAGCATTCGCATGAAGCCCCACGATACGTGGCCTACTAGATCCATAGCCACGACTAGTTTGAGCCGACTCACGCAGGCTCGCGCCAGGTCAGGGGGACCCCCCCTGGCAAGCTTCCACGAAGAGCGGGGGCGGATACGAAGACGCAGCTGGCGAATGAAACCCTCTTCTGTTTCCTGCGTAGACTTCCTTACAGACCTCCAGTCACGTGGAGGAATATAGGCCCTCAGGTCCGCACGAGCGCAGGAGCTGAGATCGCCGACTTACGGCCAGTGCGCGAGGCCGGGCATGCCCAGTGTGGCGCAGGGGCCTCCGCGCACAGGCGCCTAGGAGTGAGCCGCGCAGGCAGGGCGGGGCCGGACTGAGGGGGTGGTGAAGAGATGGCCAGCAGTGTCAAAACCTTTCTCCCCAGGACTTTGCCAGGGGAATCAAAAGACTCCATTTGGGGAATTTCTACCATCTCAAAGCTAGATGCTCGAATTCCACAAAAGAGAGAGGAGCATGGAAGAAGGGCCAGTAGTGTCCTGGCGCAGAGGAGAGCCCAGAGCAGAGAGAGGAAGCAAGAGAGTGAGCCACCTGTTGTTAGAATTTCCAGTGCTGCGCTTGGAATGGCGGAGTATTCTCATTCGGTTTCCTCTTGTTTTATCCAGTGTTTATTTCTGTTTCAGTCAGTAACTGCCCAAGTTATTGGTGATCCATCACTACATGGAGATGTTTGGTCATGACTGGAATTCTTTCATTTTTTATTTTTTTAAAGATTTTATTGGGGAAGGGGAACAGGACTTTATTGGGGAACAGTGTGCACTTCCAGGCCTTTTTTTCCAAGTCAAGTTGTTGTCCTTTCAATCTCAGTTGTGGAGGGTGCTGTTCAGCTTCAGGTTGTTGTTCTTTCAGTCTTAGTTGTGGAGGGCGCAGCTCAGCTCCAGGTCCAGTTGCCCGTTGCTAGTTGCAGGGGGCGCTGCCCACCATCCCTTGCGGGACTCGAGGAATCGAACTGGCAACCTTGTGGTTGAGAGCCCGCGCTCCAACCAACAACTGAGCCAGCTGGGAGGCAGCTGAGCTCAAGGTGCCGTGTTCAATCTTAGTTGCAGGGGGCGCAGCCCACCATCCCTTGCAGGAGTCGAACCGGCAACCTTGTGGTTGAGAGGACACGCTCCAACCAACTGAGCCATCTGGGAGCTCAGCGGCAGCTCAGCTCAAGGTGTGGTGTTCAATTTTTAGTTGCAGGGGGCACAGCCCACCATCCCTTGCGGGACTCGAGGAATTGAACTGGCAACCTTGTGGTTGAGAGCCCACTGGCCCATGTGGGAATCGAACCGGCAGCCTTCGGAGTTAGGAGCACGGAGCTCTAACCGCCTGAGCCACCGGGCCGGCCCCAATGACTGGAATTCTTCATCACGTCAATTTTCAGTGCTCTTGGTAGTCCCCGTTTGTGCTTAGCAAAGCTGTGAATGTCATTCGGTTTCTAGACAGCTGATCTGGCATTCAGGTACCATGGAGGAAGCCTCATCCTTTTCCTAGTGTCAGCAACATCATTGCTGACACGCTTTTCAAACTTCTGGCTGCAGACTCTTTTCCTCATCCCGGGGATGTTTGTGAGTCTCTTTCCTATCCATCTTGGTCCGCTGGTTAGTCTCCCGCATATGTCCCTTGTCTACTCACTGTCCTGCTTTGAATATCATTGGTTCAATAAAGGAATTGAAATGCACCAGCGGTTGTCAAACATGGAGAGGAATTGGCCTTACTACTTCTGATTTGGTTTGGCTTTCCTCACAGCAATGCGGTCCTCTTACATTATCAGTGGCTGCCTCTTCTCCATTCTTTTTCCTTTATTCATTATCAGCACCAATGAAGCAAAGACACTTGGCAAAGCATACCTTTTCCAGTTTGCTCCTCTTTTCCTTGTGGTTTTCTTAAGCAACACACTCTTCCACAAGATGATGTACCTGCAGTCTGCCCTGAGTACCTCCATCTCTGCAGAGAAGTTCCCTTCACGGAATCAACCTCCCACCAACTGAAGGCTGCTGTACCTTCAACCCACCTGTGAGTCACCTGCAACCCACAGGGGCTGAGTGGGATTGGAAGGAAGCTGTGCAGCTCTTTCCTTGTTAACCTCCCCCACCAGGGAAGGCAGGACCCACTATGCCAAGGGCCCTCTGCATATTCCCTTCTCTCTGAGGAATTGGGATTTTTGTCTCTTGTGCATGTAAGGCACAATCTTCCTGACACCAGCATGTGGATTTTTAACATCTGTGAGTCTGAAAGGACCACAGGTTTTTCTGGGGCTCTTTTCTAGCATTTGCCAGCCCCGGGACTGGACTGATTTGAATATTTTTTCTCACTGTGCCATTTACCCTCCTACCTCCCCTTCCTGCCTTCCATCATCCTTGAATGAATGGATTTTGTAATTCTAGCTATTGTATTTTGTGGACCTGTAGTTTTTGTTATTTTGTAAAGTACATATATTGGATATGGGAGGTAAAAGAATATTTCAATTGCTCCTGGTCACTCCCGTTATAGACTTCGCTATCTTGTTTCTTGTAACTCAGATTAAATTTTGGACTCTCCTGCTCCACAGCAAAAAAAAAAAAAAAAAGGCAAAACAAAACAACAACAAAAGCAAAAACAAACAAACGAAAAACAAGCCTGAAGAGATGGAAAAGAAGATCTCAGCCAGATCTGCTGGGTGTTAAAGAGTGATTTTTCTTCCCCTTGAAGGGGAAAAAGCTTTTTTCACTGGTACATTTAAAGTTCCCCAACTACAGGGAGGTACCAATTTTGGACAACTGCCACTGCAACACAGAATGCTCAGAGAATCTGAACTTTTAAATTCTGGAGGTCTGAAATTTACTGTCGGCCACTGTTGATTCTGTCTGGTGTTTTAAAAGAATATTGGGTGCTGCAAATAAGAACTGAAGGGGTAAACTTATTAAACCCATTAAAACTGTGATTGGTTGGTGTTTTCCTTGTATTTTAAAGAATTAAATATGGAGGGGGGGGACAGAGCAGATGTCAAAACACTTGTACAATTTTAAAATGTCACAATTAAATATGAGCTGGTTTCCCCCAAAAAAAGCTTATGTTACTTCAGCCGAAAGCTAAATTTATTTTTTCCAGGAAGCTTTGGTCACACATCTGAAAGCAGCCCCTAATTTCCCCTCCTTTTACTAACCCAAAGGTGGCTTGTGACCTTGTCAAGCAAAAACCCAAAATTTTCATTCACAAATCAAGCTTTACCACCTCTAGACCAGTTTTATAATCAATTTAACTACGAAGTTCAGAACACAAGTGGCATTGCTATTATTATAAATGCACCCCCCTCTTTCCCTAGCATCTTGCATTACAGTAGTCTCATTGATCCTACTTAATTTTTTCCTCACATCATTAAAAAAGTGTAATCTACAGAAAACCACAGGCAGACCTAGACTCAAATGCCAGATATGTCATCTGATGATTGTGGGACTGTGGGTAAGTTACCTCACACCCTTGCCTCAGTTTCCCTTCTCTAAAAGCGACAGTAAAATCTTCCCTGCAAAGCTGTTGTAAGACTTAAGAATCAGGTGGGGTGTGGAGCAAATCCCAATATAGAGTAGTCTTATTGGCATAGTGAATTTAGAGTTAGTGGAATTGGCAGTCACTAAGCAAATATTTACATTCTTACCTGCGAACAAACAGCATGCATAGTGGAAAGACACAGAACTGGTTGATAAGTGGGTGCCCACAGTGACATAGACTAGCTAAGGGGCCTTCAGAAGGTCACAGTTTCTGGGCCACAGTTTTAACGAGTAGAGCTCTGCAAGTTTAGGTCCAGCTATAGAATTCTAAAATGCTAAATTACACCTCTTCTCAACTGCTACGTCTTCCAAGGAGACTTACTCTAAGAGAATCCTCTTCTGCTATTACTGACTTATTAAATCATATCCCCAGTAGAAATATAGGATGAATCTCTATACTTGCCCCGAATGGTAATTCACAAAGTTGTGGCACAGACATATCACCCTGTAGGAAATCAAGGAAAGTACAAAAAAAAAAAAAAAAAAAAAAAAGTAAAATTAGCAGGTTTTAGCATTTATAATAACATTTAAACATAAAATGTTAAATACTTATGTTATCATTTTTACCAATTTTGCATCTATTGAATTCCTGTAAACATGCAAAAAAACATATCTTCTAATACTTTTGCCAATTTTTCATTCAACCCCAAAGCACACAGCAGAAGTTTCACAAGTGCTTCTCAAACAAATGAATATATATTCTTAGGGGTTTATGGAAGTCTGATTTTGCATGTCCTTTATAGCTGCATAGCGGTGAGACATAGTACTCGAATGCTGGTTAACAATGAGGTCATTTATATATGACACATTATGTCCAGCTTGCTTTTGGGATGTCACATACAATTTGGAACCATATTTAAGTACATGAAAACATCCAACAAGTAATCAGAATGGTGAAGAAGAGACATATTACACAATGACATGCATATAAGGAGAATATAGCAAAGATGGTAGACATTGTAATGAGTATCAGTTTCCCTTAAAAAAAGCCACCAATTTCTTCCTGAGCCCAGGGATCTCCAAAGTAAAAGATGCATTTCCAAGCTTCTCTTGGAGCTAATGTGGCACTATGACCAAGTTCTGACCAAAGTAATAAAAATGGAAGTGTTTTGTGTGACTTCTGGGAACTGTCCTTAAAGGGAGGGATGTGTTCTTCTTTCCCCCTTCTTTCTTCTGCTGGCAGGAATACAGATGTAATAGCTAGAGCTTGAGCAGACATTTTGGACCATAGTGTAGAAGTTACACATTGAAGACAATGAGACAGCAACAAAGAGGGGTGCTGGGTCTCTGATGACTTGTAAAACTTCCTACCAGCTCAGAATGATACCTCTGAACTTGTAGCACATAAGAAACAAAGTCAATAACCCACTCTTACCTGAGATGTTCTCATTTTCAGCAGAACTTCATCATAATCACTACAAACGGTAAAAGGAATGGAGCCAGTTTTGCTTGGAGTACGCTAGGGGTTGAAGACACAGTATCAGTCCTTAAATCTCTGAGAAGCTAGCACCTAAATATATGAGTAGACGTGTTAAATGATGGTTTTGAAGGCAAAAGTAAGGTTCCTATGTGGAATTTATGGAGAGACAGATTTTGACTCAGCATTAAGATAAAGCTTCTCTAACAAAGGGGTCATTTCAAGTCATCCCACAGCAACATTTACTGAATTCTGCCTAGTAGGGTCTAAGTGTCATGGATTCAGAGGTGAGTAAAGCATAGCCCTTAGCCTCAAAAAGCTTATTTAGACCAGTGCTGTTCAAAATAGCTGTGATGAAGGACCCTTTTTAAAGGAAATGTCCAACCCATTTAGGCCTGACACTTTATAAAATACAATAAAAATGAATTCTTAGAAAAATGAAATCAAAAGACAAAAATATAAGCCCCCAATTTTTATTAAACCGATATAAAATTATATCCAAAGTCATAAATCATTTCAATTTCTATGCTGACTCCTCACTGTGGGTAACACTAATGTGTAGACCAACTCCTGTCACAGACCAGACTTTGAGAAACACTGATCTAGACAAATGCAAACTGAGGGCCATTCTATAAACAACTGACCTGTACTCTTCAAAACTATCCATGTCATGAAAGACAGAGAAAGGCTGAAGAGTTATTCCAGGTCAAGGGAAATGAAAAAGACAGAACAACTGAATGCAAAGCTTAATCCTGGATTAAATCCTGGATTGTGAAAAACATTATGATAAAAGACAGTATTAAGACAATTGGTGAAATGTGAATGTGGACCATATGCTAGATTAATAGTATTGTGACAATGCTAAATTTCCTGAATTTGATCATTATAAGATGGTTATTAAAATAATGTCTTTGTTGTTAGGAGTTGCTCACTCACATATTTAGGTTAAAAGACCATGATTTCTGCAATTATGTCTGAAATGGTTCAATTAAAAAAAAAGTATACAGAGAGAGAGCTCTAGCGCAAATGTGGCAAAATGCTAACAATTGATCAATCTAAGGAAGGGCATACTAGAATTAGTTGTACTATTGCTGTAATTTTTTTTTAATAGGTTTGATTTTTTTCCCCCAAAGTTAACAGACACACATATTCACATACAACTAAATGCACTGTGTGATCCCGGGTTAGTTCTTGGCCTAGGAAAAGTATGTTAGTGGGAAAATTGGAAAAATTTGCAGATTAGTTAGTAGAAGTGTATTAATATTGATTGCCTAATTTTAATAACTTTGTAAGATATTACCATTTGGGGAAGCTAGGTTGAAGGGCAATATTAAAATTCTTTGTACTATTTTTGCAAATTTTTTGTAAATCTGAAATAATTTCAAATTGAAAATTTAGAACAAAATTAAACCCTCACAGTCCAAAACTCCTAAATTTTTTTCTCTAAGACTCTAAAAAAACTCATATACAGTTGACCCTTAAACAACGCAAGAGGCGCCAACACTCTGCACAATTGAAAATCCGCATATAAGTTTTGAGTCCCCAAAAACTTAACTATTAATACTAATAGCCTACTGTAGACTGGAAGCCTTACCAATAATATAAACAGTCGATTAACACATATTTTGGATGTTATATGTATTATATACTGTATTCTTACAACAGAGTAAGCTAGAGAAAATGTTATTAAGAAAATCATAAGGAAAATACATTTACAGTATTTATTGAAAAAAATCCACATATAAGTGGACCTGCACAGTTCAAACCTTCACAGTTGTTTAAGGATCAACTCTAGTTAGAAATGACAGATCCAGAGTCCTAACACCCAGTTCCTACTACTTTCTGCAACACCATCCTCACAGATTCTCTGCCACTGTGATATCTTCCTCTTACACGGTTCTTGAATGTAAGTGGAAATAAATGTTTCCTACATATTACACAAACATGGGTGTGTGCACGTATATAGCTATAAAGCCTCTGAAGTGACATCTGAATGTTTATAGAAGAACCTTCCTATCATCAGTCAGGTTTCCTCCACATTGTAGATTCTCTCATCTTAAAAAAGTTTGATATGGTTTTCCACATGTGATTTTCCGGAAAAATGGCGGTGTGAGGTGAGCCTCTGTAAAGCTCCCCTGGAATTTACAAAGAATCGAACAACAAAAACTCCACAAAGGTTTTCCACATGATTTACCAGCACTTCCCAAATTTGTCTACACGTTAGAATTACCTGGAGATCTTTTGAAAATTCCAAAGCGCAGACCACATTACAGAAGAATGAAATCACAATCTCTGGAGATGGGACCAAGGCATCTGTATTTTTTTAAGCTCTTAGGTGATTCCACCATGCAGACAAGCCTAAAAACACTGTGATTTCCACTTTAGTGCTATTACTAGAAGATTGGAAGCAGGGACTGGATAAAGCGTCTCCTGGGAAATGCTAGTTCCTTCATTGATCTCTCAGGCCCCGATTCTATGACTTTATAATGTTAGTGTTTTGCAAACATTGTCAACTTTATCTTTTTCTCCAGAAAATTATTTAAAAATCACATATTTTTCTAATTTTACATTTAATGTAATTAAAAATGAACCTATACAAATGACTAGAATATTTTCCAACAAATATTGCACTGAAAGAATTTTCACAACAAATAGTCAAAAAATTCAAATATAACAGATTTGTATAAAGTCTCTATGTCTTCCTGATATCAAATTAAAATCCAATTATGTCATTGTAGTTTTAAAAATAGTCCAATTATTTAAATAAACCAAGAAGAATTAAATCTAAGTACACTCCAGACTAATAAAATTTCTTTCCAAAGTTTAAAATTAACAAAACATTTTTGGCCACACATTTATAAAAGGTTAAATTTTTAATTCAACATGTAAATTGAAAAATTTTCAAAATCCCCCAAAGTAGTAATAATAAATAAAATAAATGGTCTTTAAAATCCCAACTTTAAAATAGGATGCATAAACCATAATTATTGAATGTTTAACATAATAAATATTGATAAATATTTATTGGTTTTATTTAATAAATATTTATTTATCAATAAATATTTACTGGTTTCCTTCATGAAAAGGAAAAGCAATAAAGAAAAAAAATTTTTTTTCATGTTTTAATTCCAGAAGACGTGGAAAAACTAATCATCTTCCCTCCAGACCTATTTTAGGCACAAGCTTATGTATAAACACATATGAGGTATGATCAAACAATACAGTGAATGCTTAAATAAAAAAAAATTATTACGGTAAAAGACATATTGCCATTAATCCCCCTCAAAATACTCCTCCTTGCTTTGAAAACATTTATCCCATTATTCTTGCCACTTTCTGAAGCACTCCTGGAAGTCCTCTTTCATGAGTGTTTTTACTTCATCCTCTATCATGACAATGCTCCGTGTCACACACTGCTTCTGGTACAGCACTTTCTGGCAAATAAAAACATTATGGTGTGTCCTCATCTACCGTATTCACTGGATCTGGCACTGTGCGATTTCTGGCTCTTTCCCAACGTCAAAATGACCATGAAAGGAAAACGTTTTGAATTCATTCATGACATCGAGGCAGCCACAACAGTGCAACTAAAGACACTCACGAAAGAGGACTTCCAGAACTGCTTCAGAAAGTGGCAAGAATGATGGGATAAGTGTGTTCGAAGTGAGGGGGAGTATTTTGAAGGGGGTTAATTGCAATGTGTCTTTTATTGTAATATATTTTTTTATTTAAACAGACCATATTTTTTCATCACATGTATTTCTTCCAAAAATATGGTATTTCAATTAGAGGCTATATAAATTGGTACATAGACAGATACCTTGAAAGTTGCAAGAGCTTATAACTTTCATGTGTGCTAATAGATCCCAGACTAATAGCTTCAGAGAAAAAAGCCCCCTATACTAAAAAGGGGCTCCTTCCTCCTCCTTGGCTACATACAGTATTTCAGCCTCCAGGTCTCTTCCATTCTTAGGCTCTGAAACTGGATAGAGAGATGCAGATTGAACTATCCGGAAGTCACCAGAGCCACCACAAAAGAATGAAACAGTCACTCTGAGCTTCAAATTATCGTCCTTAAAGTAAAATTCTTACCCTGTATTTTATCTTTTATATAAATCTTTTGGAAATTAATCCTGTTTTAATAAAGTCACCTCTTCATCTTAATTTGTAATACAACAGACTCTCTTATAGAAAAGATGGATAGTTTGGGATTGTGAGGAAAGGAGAGAATTCATATGAAAGGCCTGATAATAAACCTCGTGAAGCTGGTGGCTATGAAACTTTAAAACAGCTGACAACAGTGCTGCAACATTCTAAATCCCTCCAAGTTTTCTCTGGTGATGGGGAGGTGCATTAGAAATACAATAATGGAAAAGTCAGTACAAAAGTAGGAAAATGGGAGAGTACATAGAGAGGAAACAACTTAATTAAAACTCATATCACCCAGGCAAAAGTAATGAAGAAACAATAAACGACGCTACTTCTCTTCTAATCAGAGATTGCCAAATTCTTGTATTGGTCTTTCTAGTCCAAAAAATATTTTTTCCCTTGAACAACTGTAAGACAGAAAATGTCTGCTGGGATGCACAATGTATTTTTCAAACTATTATTATTTAATAAGGAGGGTACAAAAAAGCTGAAGAATTGGATGAGGGATATTCATCAAAGTTTGGTTCATTCTGTCAGAAAATGAGTCAGGAGTCAGGGACTCTACTCCTGAGTCAAGAATTTCCTTCCAGGGTTAAAAGCACTCTCCACAGTTCAGAAACCACTAGGAATGACTGCCTGCTTGCCAACCTAGCTTTAGAAAAGTTGACTTTTCTGCAAAAAAATTTTTTAGGCCAAGCTCAACCTTGAATGTCAATGAAACATACTATGGTATCAAAGAGTGTGGTGGCAGCCAGATGGCTCAGTTGGTTAGAGCGCGAGCTCTTAACGACAAGGTTGCCAGTTCAATTCCTGCATGGGATGGTGGGCTGCACCGCCCCACCCTCCACCGCAACTAAGATTGAAAACGACAACTGGACTTGGAGCTGAGCTGCGCCCTCCACAGTTAGATTAATGGACAACAACTTGACTTGGAGCTGATGGTTCTGGAAAAACACATTGTTCCCCAATATTACCCAATTAAAATTAAAAATATATATATATATCAATGAGTGTGAAAAGACATACACATCAAAGGAAACAAGAAATGCATTCAGGGTTAGAACTGAGAGCTAGAAAAAGAAATTAAGATACAAATTCTAAGATACCGAACTCAGAGCTATAGAATAAGAAGGAATCACTACACAAATAGGTCGGGAGTTTTAAATTGTTTGATAAAAATGCTTCAATACTATCAAGAAAATGTTTAAAACATCAAGGGTCATGGCAAGTATGTTTTTAAAAGGAAATAATCTATAAGCCATCACTACTCTAAAATAAGAAAATATTTACGAAGTATCAATCCCAAGAACAGAAGGGGGGGAGGATTCAAAAGTAAAGTAAATTCAAACCACTTTAACAACTGAAGGGTAATAGTGGACGGCAAAACAGGTAAAGCAACATGGCACAAAACAAATACAGCACAGGCTTCACATGTGTTTCATACTCCTCACACGGGGAATCTAAAGTGAGGGCAAGGATTTAATTAAGTGACAGATACTCTCGTATCACTAAAAGTGAACATTTAAAATGGACTAAAATTGAACCAAAAAAATAACATTTTAATACAATGATTTATGGGGGATGGTAAAGAGAACTAGAAGGAGGTTTATTTTTTCTCTCTCGATTTTAAAGTACTCAGGCAAGTCTTAACTTTAAAATCATGTGGAAAATAAATCATTACTCATTTTTGAAGTCCATGGAGTAGCAAAATTATAAGAATTGTAAAATAAAATATTTTAACATTTTAATTAACAAGATATATAATATATTCATAATATACTTATTCCTAAGGATATATACTTATTCCTAAGGGTAAAACAAAAGGGGGTAAGAAAATTTGCACAGGAAAAGTCAAATCTATTGCTTACAATAGATTATAAACAAATTACAAACAAAAGAAAACTTGTTTACAGGCATGCAGAGTTTTGACAGCAACCAGAAGGGTGAGCGTGTAAGGAACCATACACAGTCAAGGGCTGGCGGACAATCAAGCTGGTGCATGACATTCATCAAGAACACCACTGACATCATATACTGAAAGTAATATCTGCAGTAAAAACTGTAGATAATCTGTTGACATGAAAGGTAGTTGTTTTTTTCTACCCAATTCTATAGGCCATATTTCAACAACAACAACAACAAAAAATCTAAATTCCTAAATCAAATCAAAGTTTTCATTAGTTTGATTTTGCTTTGCTTTTGTCTGAATAGACAAGTTAGCAGTGCTGGTGACCATGCATCCTAATTTTTCAATTTGGTTTCTTCACCATTTGCTGTGGTTGATTGTTCTGGCTCAGTTCTTGGATTCTCTAAGGAACGGTTACTAATAATGCATAGCTAACTATTCATTTAAATAATAAATTAAAACATAAGTAGGGAAAGATTGGAATCCCACTCATGATAGTGTTAAAAAAATTTTTTTTTTTAAGCAAGAAAAAGATCTAATTTCCTTCAAATCTCACACCTTGAAAGCAAGTTGTCATTAATCTTCCATTATATCACCCACAAGGAATGAAAGAATAAACTTTGCATTCAGTTAATACACCTTAGTCTCTTGATTCCAACAAGTATAAAGTTAGAGGCACCAGTGGTGGAGGGTGACGGCAGACTTCTCTAGCACCTTCTTCAGGGGATAAAAATCTTGGATGAAAA
The DNA here is from genome assembly GCF_057876585.1 of Rhinolophus sinicus. Taxonomy (NCBI): domain Eukaryota; kingdom Metazoa; phylum Chordata; class Mammalia; order Chiroptera; family Rhinolophidae; genus Rhinolophus; species Rhinolophus sinicus. Next base: position 152,870,833 of record NC_142514.1, on the reverse strand, counting down.
TGATGAAGCTCATTATGCAACTTTGGCTCTTTTTCAATTTCTTCTTGATTGTACTGCACAGCTGTAACACAAAGATTAAATGTTAGGCACTAACCAGAATGGGGTTTTCCAAAATTTCACCCTAAATACTTTTCTCACTTCCTCTTTTATTAGGTTGGCTATCTTGAAAATTACATTATTACAACACATTAAGATTTTCTTTATATTTTCCTCAGGTGAAAACCAGATTTGTATTTAGGCTTATGGTGATACAAATCTGTTCAATTAGCAATAAAAAATAATGCTGTTGTGAACAAATCTTGGTAAAAAATATGTATAGCCATGTCTCAAAGGATTTTTACCACTATTTGTAGACTGCAGTTCTCTTTAGTGAGAGTTAAATATTATAGAAAACCATCTTTTAAAATAAAATTTTAATTATATTGTGGGGGCAGAGCCCCAGAAAGTAGTTTACAGGCTCTCGGCCTCACGTGGAGGGGTGCTGGCTCGGGTAGTAGATGGCCATCAGCTGCGACTGATTGGCCGTCAGCTGTAGCCATTGAGCCATTAGCCACTAATATAACTGCTGCGGCTATGGAGGAGAGTGGAGGAGAGTGAAAGAGAGTCGCCGGTGGGTTGCAGACAAAAGGGACAGCAGGTCGCACGTCCAGTGAACCCAGCCTCCAGTGAGACCGTAGTGGTATGACTCCCCTGCCTATGGCTCCGTGGGTGTTCCTTTTTGGCCTCACCATATCCTGCGTTCTTGTATGGGGAGCGGGACCAGAGACCCCGCAGGCTTCCCCGCACGACAAATGGCGCAGCGAGCAGGGTCCCCTGCACGACATATATAGACCTAAGTATTTTATAAAATTTTCATGCTTCATGAAAATTCACATATGAAACAAAACCCCAAGTTACTAATACATACCACTAAGTCAGCTAAATCAAAGACTATTTAACATCTAAAGAAGTATGAAGAATGGTATAAATTAACCACAGGACCAATACTTTCCAACAGAACTGGAAAGAGTACTATTAGCCACTCTGTCAGAAATAATATTCACTCATAAATGCCCAATACTCACAAGAACTGGAATTCCTTAAGTCCATAAATAATTTGAAATAAACAATTCTTTTTTAAATTATAATAATTTGCTGTATACTGTTTGTTTAGATTAATATCCATCATTTATTCATGCCAAAAAAAGCATTTTAAGGAATTTCTCTAAGTTTTCCTCCAATTACTTTCTGATTTAATGCGTCTAACATCTCAAAGGGTTTACCCTAGGAGAATCCCTGTTTTATCACAATTTCTGGTCACTAATAGAGTAATCAATAAAAGGATAGTCCAGACCATTTTTGAACGTCTCCTACAATTTGAACAATAAAGACAGGGATTCTTCTCCATCTCTAAAGAAACATAGTATTACTCTGTTGAGTGACTTTTATGGGTTTTTGTTTTGTTTTTAAAGCTGAATATAAGCAGAACTTTTCTAGGTTGGCATCTTTAATTTTGGGATCCATGATTTAAGAAAAAAAATCTGAAGTCTGTTTGGAGGAATATGCAATGATTGTTTAAAAATTTGTAAAATGAGGACTAAGAGTTTAAAAAATTATTGATGTTGAGAAACAATGCAAAATTATGAGGTGTTACGTTGGATTGGTTCACTCAAAAGCTTCAAACATGCATTCCTCTACTACAGAAAGTTAAACACTACTATTTCCTAACCTCCCTTGCAGCTAGGGTTCCAGGTATGGTTGGTCTAACAATCAGATGCACTCACTTGAGACTTTCACTCAGAACCGAGTTACAAGGGGAAAGAGACAGGACACGAGATATCCATTTTTGCCAACACAAAGCACAGCAATGGTGGTGTGGTTCTGGAGCTGGCGACAGTTCACATCTTCCTAATCCAGCAGGCAGAGTCTCAATATGGTAAGTAGCTTCTTGATTGTTCCCAAAACTGCAGCTTCTTTGGTAGTCCTCGCTTGTGATGTAGTTCCTACCCCGTTTCCCCGAAAATAAGATCTAACTGGAAAATAAGCGCTAGCATGATTTTTCAGGATGACATCCCCTGAACATAAGCCCTAATGCATCTTTTGGAGCAATAATTAATATAAGATCCAGTCTCATTTTCGGGGAAACACAGTAGAAGCTCAGCCTGCATTCTGTGTTTTCAGCTCTCTCAAAGATTCTGTGAGCTATCTATACCCCTTAATCAATCCTATTCCATTTAACAGCTAAAGAAGATTCCATTACCTACAACCAAGAATCTTGACCTATACAGAATTTGGTAGCCAGAAGTAAGGTACAGCAAGTAAAAGGATCTTAAACATGAAGTGGGCTGAATTGAGGATATAGGGCTTTGGGCCGTGAGATTTCATATCAACTGAAGTTAAGGTATCAGAGAAAGTGGTGGTAGTATTTCAGAATGATACATGTGTGGGCTGCCTCCTGCCTCTTTCAGCAAAGTCCTGCAAGAGAGATGTGACTCAGGCTAAGGTTAGTAAGTCTACAGAGATGGAAGGATATATAGCTTTGCTGAAGGAATTGCTCTCTATCTATGGAGTAAATTGACCAAGTCCCAGATCTGGAGCCCTGAAGAACTGAAAAAGTCAACTACCACAGTACTCCACACTGAAATAATTATAAAGTTCTGAGGAGGCTGCTAAAGCTTCCTTAACCTTTTTTAAGAACCTTCCCTTAAGAATTTTCTGCCAAGTAATGGGAACCATCCTAAGGAAAAAGATCAGATAAAGACTGTTGCCATCCCATCTAAGCCTATAGCTTAAAATGAGTTCAAGTACCATTCGTTTAATACCCCAGGGGAGAGCGAGAACACAGAGGCCAGCAAGTAAAGATGAGGTTCTTTGTTAAAAACTATGTGTAAAGAAGACCTTTGTAGTTCCTTAAGGTAATAATTAAAGAAAACAGACCAGAAACTCATTAAGTTTTTAGGGAACTGTTTTGCCAAAACAAAACAAAAAAACCTTAAACCTGGCCTGTAATGACCTGTAAGTATCTAAAACCATCCTGAACCCCCAAACCCAAAATAACAGGAAGTGAAGTGCTAGGCCTGTCTGGCCTCCAACTAGGGTACCCTTTCCAATCCTCACTCAGATGTGTCCTTAAAAATTAATTGACAATAAAAACTTCCCTGAGGGGAATGCCCTGAGGACATTAGACAAGGTACTTCTCCAGAAAGTTGAAACTATCAGGAGGTTGCCTGAGGGAAAAACCAGGGAATGTGTACTAATGGACATAGCAGAGATACCTTGCTATTTTTATCAAGCAGTATTTTTATTGTTATGAATCAGTGAGTGCTATGTTTCAGTTTTCCCCTTTTCAAGAAGGCTGATTTGATTGCAGTAATCCTGTACCTGTCCCAGAATTATAGATACATTGTTCATGGGGCAGACACCTTGCTGTTATGGCCAGAACACAAGAAACCACATACTAACCTGATGGAGCGGACTATACTCACGGTCTTTGAGGTCTATGCAATAATGGATTGAATTTGGGTGGTTTCCTTTTGGGTGGGGAAAGTGTTTTCTATGTTTCAGAAAAGTGTACAAAGATATGTAGGCAGCTAACAAGGCTGATTGGGTTAAAACTAAAAGTTGTCTACCAAACATTCCCTCTTCCCATCTTCCTTAATTAAAGAATCCTAACTTTTAGCTAGTCACAATGCCACAAGGATTTCTCATCTTCCCTAGCAGGTAGACGGCCATGTGACTCAGTGTAGATCAATGAGATGTAAGTTCAAATGCTGTGTGGCTTTCCAGGAATATTGCCTCAAGGAAGCAGAGTTACCTGGGAAAAGTTCCTTTTCTTGCACTTCCCCTGCCTACAAAAGCAATCTTGGGGCAGTGAGGATGAGATAACTTGAGAACAAAAACCATGCACTGAGGATAGCAGAGCAGAAAGATAAGGAACCTGGATACCACCTACTTACAGATTTCTTTTATGTAAAAGGGAAAAACTCCTGTTTAAACCACTGTTATCTTTGGTTTTTCTGTTTTATGTAGCAGAACCTGATATTAAATGATAGCATATAAAGCAAAAATATGAATGAAAAATGACCCGAAGTGGTAGCAAAAGCTATTCAGTAGACTCTCTGGCAGTTAAGGATGCTAAAAGTGGGAAAAACATACCAAGGAACACTGGGGAATACTGTGGTCTTTTCAGGAGAAGAATTATTAATATCAAAAAGAGTTTTACTGACAGAGGGGGTGATAGGCACCCATAAAAGAAAATCTATCTTTATGAGTAAAGGAGAGCAATTTATTTTAATAGCAGTAGACAGATTTCTTAAATAGTTACTGATAGTTTCACTAAATTATGGCTTTAGGCCACTTAATTTAAGTCGTTAGAGGAGAACAAAGTAAAAAGAAGGGGAGGTATGAAAGTGAGAGCAGACACTGAGTTTGTTTTCTTCCTGGTTCTGGTACTTCTCAATCCTTAAGTATCTATGTCCAAAAAAAAATATGTTCTCATTTAAAAAGTATCTTCCTTTATTCCATCATATGCTTTAAAATATTTATTGAGTAGAGAAAAAGGAAGGGAGATAAAAAGATGACACAGATGTTGACTTGACAGTTTTCTTGCAAGTTCTGGTGGACTTCGGACTTTAAATGACTGTTAAAAAAAACAAACAAAAAAACTCATTTTAACAGTATCTTCCTTTATTCTGAATCTTCTTTTATATATAGTATTTTTAAAATGGGCTTTAGCTAATCATAGATTATAATTTAAAAAACATGTTATCTGATAATATCAATAATTGATTGGAAAGAATTATGAATAATGTTGAAATAAAGCATTTCATCATAAAGATGGTATTCAATGATAGAGCTTTTGAAATGTACAGATGAATAAAAATTTTAGAGGCCATTTCATTTTTCTGTAATATAAGGTGCTCTATTTCCATAAATGTATAGAAAATAGCATAAATATTAATAACTTGAATTATATTTATTAAAAAATGTGGATTTTTTCCATTTTTTATTTCCTTAAACAAATAAGCAAACAAAATTACATACGTGGCTCAAACTCAAACTTTGATTCTCCGCCAGGCACTGATGGAGAAATTTCTTGTTGTATTTTTTTTTGTTCCATCTGCTGTATGACCTAGTGAATGGAAAAAGAATGTTTTAAAAGGAAGTATTATTTGATTTTTTTCTGATATATGTGACCTTTGACAAATCACAACAAACTAACTGAAAATTGTTTCCCAAAATGAGATATTAAAGTTTTTAAATTTAGATTAATATTCAACAAAGGAATTTTTAAAAATACCAAAATTTAAAATACTATAGCTAATAGCACACTGAAGTATTACATTCCAAAAACACAGGCATTTAGCAAAGCATCTAAAATCCTTTTCAATGCCACAATCCGTTTAAAAAATCCCACCTGATGATATTCCAGCTTCTGAGCCTCCAGTTGGTCATGCTGACGCTGTAGCTCTTCTTTTTGTTTTTGCAGCTCATCTGCCTTTTTCTTAAGTTCATTTTCTTGTAAGGAGATAAGATTTTCATATTCTTTCAGTTCTTCGTCTGTAAAGAACTGTTGCTGATCCAATGTCTAAAAGAAAAAAAAAATGAAGGAGGAATAATTTTAGAAACATAACAATAAGTTCTGTTTCAGCTTTAAAATTCTATGATTAGCAAAGTATAATAGAATATAGTATTATACCTTTTGGGTAAAAACGAAAGGAAAATAAGAAAATATGTATTTATATACCTATCTGAGCAAAAGGGAAAATGAACAAAAACCTACAGACTAATGAAATTGTTTACCTACAGAACAAGGAAGAGAACTGGGTAAGAAGGACAAAGGGAATGAGGGAAAGGAAATCATACTCCTCTGAACACACCTTTTGTGTACAGATTTAACTTTTGGAAAGACGTCAATGCTTCACATACTCAAAAAAAAGAAAAAAAAAGAAAGAAAATCCACAAGGACAGAAAAATTCCTCAAATTCCCCAAATTGAATACAAACAGAAGCAAATAAATAATACTTTTATTTTAATAAAATAACTAACAGAGAGGGAGGGGAAAAACGAAGTAACCCAAGAAACTTTTGATTTCAGTATTTGAACTATGTGCCTTCATGTTAAAAACAAATAAAAAATCTGAACAAATATTAAACTCCTGTTTTGCAGAGGCATCCATTAGCAATCCTGAAACTCTTTGTACATCCTACGACTGAGCAACTAAGTTGAATATTATTGTGGAAAATGGGAGCCAGGTTTTGTATGAATTATGGAAGAAGGAAAAGATAAGATGCTGTATTGGAATTGAAAGTGTTGGATTGAAATATAAGGAGATAGTGTGAACTCATGAGTTGTAATATATATTGATAGCTAAATATATAAAAATGAATATAAATGTGTATGTGTATGTAAGTGTATGTGTGAGTATATGTAATATAGGTATGTACATATACATAATATAAATAAATAAAAATATATTTTTTAAAAATTTTAATTCCCCAACTCTGTTATCTGACAAGGCCTACAAGTAATGACACTTCAGTAGCAAGCAGCACATCCAGTGCCCAAATCCTGGTCTGTAATATCAATATTCACTAAAAAAAAAAAGAAAGAAAAAAAAACAGTGTTCCTCAGAACAATGTCTAATTACAAAGGTGGGACAGAGAAAGAACAAGATAAGACTTGAACATCTTGTTATACTAAAAAGTAAGAAAGTCCTCAAAGAATAATGGGGACATGCCAGAAGGCCACAAAAACCAGTAGAAGGAAACTTCCACTAGCCAAATCTGGGACAATTCGAGCACCAAAATAAATCATAGTAAGGATTCGAGCTTAATGAATAAAATGAGAAGCCATGAGTCGATACTGAGAGAAATGGATAGAGAAGGGGGGAGGGACAGCTTTTCCTTACAGTAGAAAGGCAACTAATAAATGTAGAAGAATTATAATGAGAAAATCACCATTTGTCAACCATCACAGTAACAACTGGTTCTGACCAGAATCATCAGTGAATGCTAAAACTAGTAGATAATGAGCCTCAAAGTATATCCTTAAAGATACATTTAAAACAAAAAACAAAAAACAGAACATTAATTTCTTATTAGTATAAATTTAAAATGAGTATACTTCTTTAAAAGTACTTTTACAAGATATATCAACAGCCTTAAAAATATTCCCTTGGTCCTGGTAATGCTACATTGAGAATCAATCCTATAAAATAGCCCCAAACATATAGTTTTATATAAAAATGTGTTTATAGCAATACTTTTTAAAATAACAGTAAAAGACTGAACATTGGCACCAAAAAGTTCCACATCCTGGGAAACTCTTCAGGCCTGGGTAAGCCAGGACAATTAGTCACCCTATCTCAAACTATTTTCTGGACAATTAAAACTCTAATTCAAATGGTAATCATTTTATTTTCTTTCTTCAATCTAGTGTGTTTGGTAATTTTCAACCACTCTTAAAGATATGTACGCACTCATTTATACACAGTAAGCTATGGAACAGATTGGTATACCTTTCTGGAGCAATTTGACAGATATATTTAGAAACTGAAAAATGTTCATAAACTTTGAGACTAGTTCTATTCCTGGGAACTAATCCCAGGGAAATCATCATAGATGCCAAAAATGTAGGAACAAATGGAGAGTTATAATAGTGTTATTTATTACAGCAAAAAAAAAAAAAAAAATGGAATTGACCCAGAATGTCTAAATCTGGAAGAATGGTTATATAAATTATGCTACAACCACACAACTGCAAGCTAAGTATTCATTTTTTAAATCATCTTTTTGAGACTGGCATTGCAAAATTTTCATGAAATACTGATAAATTAAAAACAAATTCACAAACATACAAAGCATTTATACAGTATAAAGCCATTTTCAAAAATATATACCATGTTTTCCCGAAAATAAGACCTAATCGGAAAATAAGCCCTCGCATGATTTTTCAGGATGACATCCCCTGAACATAAGCCCTAATGCGTCTTTTGGAGCAAAAATTAATATAAGACCCAGTCTTATTTTTGGGGAAACACAGTAGGTATGAATTTAGGTATATATGTAAATTTAAAATGGGACAATACATTAAATGCTATATGCTATATATGCATATACTAAATATGCAAATATGCTATATATGCATTTCTGTTTAAATTTGCAAAACAATGAATAATTTAAGTGTCTACCACTGGATGGTAGAATTATAGGTAACATTTTTTTTTGTAACTTCTAATTTATTTTTTAAATGTATCTCTATTTCTAATTTTCAAGAATGAACATTATTTTACTTAGAAAAAAACTTCTAATTATATGCAATGTGATTACAAATGAAAGACCAATTGCCACAAGTTTTCTAAGAAATCAAGTTCATTATTTTAAAGTGACACTTTTATATGAAAAGCCAACATGGTAAGACTATATATATGCAAACATAATGGAGAATAAAAGTTAAAAGTAGAATAGTCTGATGTAGAATTTATTGAACCACACACCCCATTCCAAGTAGGATCTATTACCTCCCAGCTATCGGGCTCCAAGAATTCCTTTTTTTCTGTAGCTTTCAAAAACTCTTCTAGAGTCACCAGTCGGTCTTTGTTAGCATCAACCTGATGAAAGGAAAATGTGTATTTAAAATAAATAACTCTCATATTATTTAGACACTAGAAACTGTTTTTTAATAGATGCTACTATTTAACAGATGTATATAAACATACAGCAATTAGGGCTAGCCTAACATCTACAGAAGCTTGGGGGGGGGGAGGAACAGAATACTCAACATTATACTATAATTAGAAAATAGGTATCTTTCTCTTTTATATAATTCAAATTTGAAAATACCGTGGGATGTCGATATACCTGGACACCCCCAAAGATCTCTAAGTTTGAGTCTGCTGATCTGACTAGTACTGTCTTCCTCCCTCACCATACCATGTATAATCCCTCTTGAAGCCTAGTGTTTGGGCAAGAAAAATAACCTTTCCAGTAAGAGGACTTTTTAGATAAGCATAAAGGAGTTTAAGTTAAAATGCTCTCAACATTTTTTCTTAAAAGCAAACAACTAAGTAAATTAAAGCTAAAGTTGACAACCTCTCCAAACCCTACAATGGCTCTTATATAGAAAATGGCAAGTTCAGTTACAAAAGTGAACTCTGTAATGGCTAAAGAAATTCACTTGATACTTGGGACGCCATCAGTCAAAAGAAATCCCAATTCATCCACATCAGGTGAAAATCACTGAGGCAAAACAGTGGGCTTTAGTTACCATGTCTATATCAGAGTTTTCAGTTTAGTAACATGAACCAGAAATAAATATTTGTTGTTATGAACCACTTAGGAATCGGGTTTTGGGATTTTCTTAGCAAAACTAAAATGGCCTTTTAAAAGATCTAATATTGGGCTACATTATTTTTTACTTCTAAATGGATACTTTATAGCTGATATGCAGCAGCATCTTAACTTGTTAAAATATTTTAAAGTAGTTACAAAATAATTTTATTCACACTAAGGGAACCTACTGAATATTCTGGATCAAAAATGAAAAATCCAGAGGTTTAGAAAATAGTCGATAACCACAAGATGGTCATGGGGTTTTGAAAATTAATTTGGGGAACGTATAGAGGGATAGTGGATGGGGGGTTCACACAATGTGAGGGATATAAATGATAAACGTCTAAGTTTTGCTTTGTCTTGTGCACCTGAAACTAATAAAATAATAAAAAAACAAAATGAAAAATCCAATCAAATACATATTCTGTATATGTATTTTCCATTTTATGACAAAAATTTATTGCAACAACTTGAATAATCCTCAGAAGTAATGTATATCAAACTTTTAAAACATACCTCATTCATCACATGTTCCCTCATTCTTAGTCTTTCTTCTTCCATTTCTACCATGTCATCCTCTTCATTTTTGGGGTCATATACTTTCTCCAACTAAAATGAAAAAATGTAAGACCAACATGAAAGAAAGGAAAACAATAGAAGGAAAAAAGAGAGAGCAAAAACACTAAATATTTAATGAACTCATTTACCTCTTTAGTAAATAGGGCTTCCAATTCTTGTTCATCAAGGAAGCCATCATTATTGACATCTAAAGTTATCAATGCAAAAAATTGATTTTAATGCCTTAAAAATAATTAAAATACAACTATATAAAAATGGTTTGCAAAAGTAATACTGACACAACATATCAATATGTTACAGAAAAAGGTCTCTTCTTTTTTATGAAGCCTCAGATCAATCCAACTGATAACAATTCACTACCTATTTCTAATTCATCATAGATTTTTAGAAAAATACATATTAAACAATCCTTTCCAAAAATCTAAAGTAAAGCAACATGTTATGAGCAAAAGTAAATTTCATAAAGCCCATTAGCTATAACCTACCTAGTCACAGAAATGCCTTCATTTTACGGAGAATCTTGTTTTAAGTCATATAATGACTTAACCGTGAAAGCAGGTGTAAAGACACAGCTAATAACCTAAAATATTTTATACTGCAGATCAGCAGTAAAGACAATGGTATTACCCTAGAGAAAAACTCTAAACATTTACTTTCAATAGAACTCAATAACAGACCCTGGCAGAAATCAATTAAGAGTAAAGCAACTATAATTTTTCAAACAACAGATAAAAATATTAATTAATATGTGTATCAAATCTGTTACCATGTAATCTGAAAAACGTCTTGGGGTCAAAGTCATTAGGATCCAATCCATCAGTTTCTTCCCATACCTCTTTTAGTTGATCTTTGCTTCCCTGTGAATCAATTTACAAAAAACACTCAAAACAAAATATAACCTGTGTATATGCTCAAAATAAAATATGAATTTGAGGAACTTTGGAGAATTAAGAATCAAGATTTAAGAATTAATAACTCATGATAAAATTCTACTGTCTGATACAAAGAAGTATTTTCATCTAATTATGGTTTCATAAAGTTATAATCCTTACTGGATGATTAATTTTGGGATGATTTTCATGCTTTTTCTTCATTTCTTCAAATTTAGATTCTTCTTCTTTTCTCTTTTCTTCACTCAGTGTTTTTAAATATTCTCTCCTTTCATGTTCCTTCATCATTTCGTATTTTTTAAACTCTTCATGTCGAGTCTTATCATAGTGTTCCAGATCACTTGTAGCCTAAAACACAGTATTGAAATTCAATAAAAAGATGTGTTTGAAAAACAGAAATAATGTCATTCTTGTATATAGCATATTTTCTAACAGAAGATAGTATAAAAGGGCCCTAAAATACTGAGCTCCTCTGTTTAAATTCTACCAATTTATTTTAGTCATTATTATTAGCAGAAATGGAGGTATTCAAAGAAGCCAAAAGTTTAGGAAGTTCCTCATAAACAAGTAATATGTAAGTTTATTTGAAAAGAAGGAGGAAGGGACTGTAACAAAACTGTACAATATAGAAAACTAGATTGGTTTCTAACAGCTTCACTAAATTTAGTAACACCCAGGCAAGAGCATCCAGTTTGGTAACTGTACAATACAACACGAGGGGTATACAAACTCTTAGAATCCCTGAGGCCAGATGTGTTTCAGAACTTTTTCTGTCGACAAACATTTGACAAGGGAGCCAAGAATACTCAATGGACAAGACAGTCTCTTCAAGAAATGGTGCTGGGGAAATTGGATATTCACATGTAAAGGAATGAAAATAAATCCCTATCTTATGCCACTCACAAAAATTAACTCTAAATGGATTAAAGAGTTAAAAAAATGTAACATCTGAAACCATAAAACTCTTAGAAGAAAACATAGAGAAAAACTTTCTTGACATGGGTCTTGGCAGTGATTTTTCTAAATATGACACCTAAAGCATAAGCAACAAAATGAGAAAACAAAGTTGGATTACATCAAACTAAAAAGCTTCTGCCCAACAAAATAAACAATAAACAAAATGAAAAGACAACCTATGGAATGGGAGAAAATATTTGCAAATCATGTATCTGATAAGGGGCTAATATCTAAAATATATAAAGAACTCATATAACTCACCAACAAAAAAAAAAACACCCACAAATAATCCAATTTAAAAATGGGCAAGCAACCTGAATAGACATTTTTCCAAAGAAGATATTCAAATACCCAACGGGTACATGAAAAAGTGCTCAACATCACTAATCATTAGGAAATGCAAACCAAAAACGCAATGAGATATTAATTACCTCATGCCTGTTAGAATGGCTATCATAAAAAAAAAAACCCAAAAAACCAAGAGATAAATGCTGGTGAGGATATGGAGAACAAGGAATCCTCATGCATTGTTGGTGAAAATGCAGCCCCTATGGAATACAGTATGGAGGTTCCCCAAAAACTTAAAAATAGAACGACCATATGATCCAACAATTCTACTTCTGGGTGTATATCCAAAGGAAACAAAATCACGATTTCAAAGAGATATCTACATCACCATGTTCACTGCAGCATTGTTTACAATAGCCAAGAGATGGAAACAACCTAAGTGTCCATCGATAGATGAATCGATAAAAAAAATGTGGTATATCCATCCATACACACACACACACACACACACACACACACACAGAAATACTATTCAGCCATAAAAAAAAGAATTCCTGCCATTTTCAACAACGTAGTTGGACCTTGACGTCATTACGCTAAGCGAAATAAATCAGACAAAGACAAATACTGTATTGTCTCTCTTATATGTGGAATTGTAAAACAAAACAAAACAAAAAGCTAATCTCATAGAAAGAGAGATCAGATTTATGGTTACCAGAGGCAGGGTGTACGGGGTGGAGAGATTGGGTGAAGATAGTCATAAGGTATAAACTTACAGTTATAAAATAAATAAATCCTGGGGATATAATGTACAACGGGATCACTATAGTTAACAATGCTGTAATGCACATTTGAAAGTTGCTATAAGAGTAGAACCAAAAAGTTCTCATCACAAGAAAAAAAAATTTTGTAACAATGTGAGATAATGGATGTTAGCTAAACTTATTTTGGTAATCGTTTTCCAATATATATGTATGTGAAGTCATTATGTTGTACAACTTAAACAGTGTTGTATGTCAACTATTTCTCAATAAAACTGGAAGCAAAAAAAAATAATTTATTCGATTTTATAAAGAGAATATGGCACATATGCCACATTATGAAATATCTCTGTAGAGTCTGTAATCAAACAGATTAGTACTTTTTAAGCAAAATCTGTGAATACTCACACTAAGTAGGCTAAATAAAAACTATAGATAGCCTTACTATAATTCAAACCAAGTTTCAGTTTTTGTTTTTTGAACTTTGGAATTGTGGGTAAGAGTTACAGACCTGTATGTACAAATTATTATCTGCACTACAAAGGTTAAGCTATCTGCCTCTAAAGACACTCTCTAGAGTTAGAAAAGTTATATTACCACTTTATTGAGTTTACTTGTCAAATTACAAAACCTCAAAGGCACAACAAAGACATTATTTTTTGGAATTATTCTCACCGCTTTGATTAGCATATCTAAATCTGTAGATTCAAACTTGTCAGGATTCAGGTGGTTTAGGTGATCAAATTGTTTTAGAAGAGCATGGTGGTCTATGCCTGTATCTGAAAGAAAAGGAGAAAACTATAAATGACAAATTACCAGAAGCTAGAAACATTAATATCAATGATATATAAGAATAAGCATTCATATTTGTTCTTATAGGGATTTATAAGAAAATACAAAGTTTTAGATTAAGGGTTCATATTTTCTTTTAGGATATTGTACATGTATAGTTATTCTAGGCAAAGGTAATGTCCTTGAATCTAGAATGTAATACAACTTAATGTGTACATTTTAATATTATTTCTAGAAAGACTAGTTGACCTTCAGTATAATTAACAGCAAAAATTTTTATTATCATAAAACTACCAAACGTCCTACTTTTCATTAAATTCCAATATACTGCCCTCATCAAAGGTCTAAGTAGGTTTTCTAAAGAGAATTGCTCTAAAATTTCTGTGAAAGAATTCTTTGTCTGCTGCTCCAATGAATCTTTTAGACAACATAAGTCTAATTCAGGTAAATTCATTTGAATAACGACTTATTTTTAAAGGAACATCAATTATATTTCTTTGTAAAATTTTTTTAAAAACAGGCTACACTAGTATATTGTAGTTGAATGGGTGAAGTGGTTCTGGCTATTTCAGTTGTATTATAGAACTGAACAAAATAGGTACATGTGCTGATTTGTTAGAGGTCAGGGTTCCCACTTAGCAAAAATATACAAATATGAAGTGATGGAAGAAAAGAAAGAAATCCATGGAAATGTATGGGAATTAATACTGCCTGTATGAACTTATTATTTCTAAAATAAGTATGTGTACATGTATATGCATGTATATTTCATGTGAACATGCATGTGTGTGTACATATATACATTTATATATTCTGAGGGTGCCAAAAAAATGTATACACATTTTAAGAGATGTTATCTATGCTCAAGCAGTAGTTTGCCATAATCAGAAGTGTCTGGATGCTGATGGTCACCACTCTGAGCACCTCTTGTAATTGCAGACGTCAAACGTGACTTGTATTCATGTTTTGTTATCGATATATATTGAGTATTACAATTAATAGTTTTTTCCTTTCTTAAAATGTGTATACATTTTTTGGCACCCTCTGTATATACATAAATGTGTGTACACATCTAAGTGTATAGACATGCATTTATTTCCTATCTCTGTCTAATAAAAGTACCAAGAAGGAAATACATTATAGAAGCAATGAGCATAGCTAGTGCCAGGCCTCAATCTGTAATATCATTTCCCACTGAAAAGAACCAGAAATGCTCAGAGAAATGGATGATTCCAGGGCCGGGCAGAGTAGGTACAAGATGAACCTGGAACATTTTGTTATGTCAGAAAGTGAGAAACTGCTAAATTTAGTTCAACTAAGCTTTCACTGAATTTTTAGTATGGCACTGTACTAGGAGTTTACTTATGAAGAAAAGATTTGTTATAAGACTTAGCCCTAAAGGATATGACCAGACAGTGAAATATATGAAAAGATGCTTAACATCACTCAGAATAAGAGAAATACATATTAAAACTTCACTAGTATACCATCTAACAGAATGGCAAAACTCCTAAAGTTTGAAGATACATACTATTAGCAAGGCTGTGAGCAAGTATTGCTGGTGGGAATGCATATCGATACAGTCTCTGTGAAGGTGGCAATATCTATCAAAATTACAAATACATGTATCTTTTGTTTTAACAATTTCACAGTGGGGAATTTATCCTACAGGTAATCTTACACAGATACCTAGGATATATTTACAAGAATGTTCACTAGGGCCGGCCTGGTGGCTCAGGCGGTTAGAGCTCCATGCTCCTAACTCTGAAGGCTGCTGGTTCGATTCCCACATGGGCCAGTGAGCTCTCAACCACAAGGTTGCCAGTTCAACTCCTCCAGTCCCGCAAGGGATGGTGGGCTCCGAGCGTCCCCTGCAACTAAGATTGAACACAGCACCTTGAGCTGAGCTGCCTCCCAGATGGCTCAGTTGGTTAGAGCGCATCCTCTCAACCACAAGGTTGCCAGTTTGATTCCTTGACTCCCGCAAGGGATGGTGGGCAGCAACTAAGATTGAACATGGCACCTTGAGCTGAGCTGCCACTGAGCTCTGGGATGGCTCAGTTTGTTGGAGGGCGTCCTTTCAACCACAGGTTGCCGGTATGATTTCTCCACTCTCGCAAGGGATGGTGGGCTGCGCCCCCTGCAACTAGCAACAACAACTGGACCTGGAGCTGAGCTCCTGGAGCTGTGCTGCACCCTCCACAACTTACATTGAAAGGACAACAAGGACAACTTGGGAAAAATAAAGAGTGTTCACTAAAAATAACTCAAATGTCCATCAACAGGGGCCTGGTTAAATAAATTATGGTATCTCCATATGATGGAAATCTATGCAGCTGTTTTAAAAAAAAATGAAGATGGTCTCTATTACTAATACAGAAAATTCTCCAAAATATATTGTTAAAAAATACAAGACAAAAAAATGTGTATGGTATGCTATCTTTTATATAAAAAAGGAGAGGAAAAATAAGAACTTTTCTTTGTATTTGCTCATATAATAAAGAAACTCAGGAAGGAGTGTATTAGGCGGCAGAGGGAACTGGCAGGGTACAAAAATATCAGGGAGCTTTATGCTATATACCTACCTATACTTTCTTGGTTTAAACCATATTAATGTACTTTAAAAATTACACCCCCCAAAAAAATATTAAGACCCTTTGAATCCTTCTTCAAATTATCAAAAATTTCAATTCAGAAATTCTGAATCAGTAAGAAAATATTCATACATTTTCTAAGCATATCAGACTGTTTTCTTTAGATAATGAAATTCAGTCTCTATCTTGGAAGAAAGGAAATATTGCCAACATTGAGGGAATGAAGGTTGTCTAAGGGGAAAGAAATCTCAAAACATCTTGCGCCGAGCTTCAAGAATAGAATTACCTTGTGTGTCTGGACACCTGAAGTAGTAAGATATGAGTAAGATATCAATTTATCTCTTGCTAATATTCTTACGTTCAGGATAATGAGTATTTGGTACTTGTTTTCTAAGTCTATTCACCAGCACAGTGTTTAATGCTCTACACAAGCATTTCTCTGATATAATCCACTGACCCAGAGGTACGTGTTTAAAATGCAGGTTACTCATCCCCAGAATCAGAATATCTGGAGGTGAGATTCACTAATCTGCATTTTTAACTAGCTCCCCAGGTGGTTCTTATGCAATGTGAAGTAGTGTAAGAACTACTATTCCACCAAGAGTAAATGTTCAGATTGTATTAATCACAATGTACCACCCAAAGAACCAACTATAGGGGCAAGTCACAAGGACACAGGAACCTGCTTGAAGAGTCTCGCATCTCCCAAATCTGGTCCCTTGGTTTTGATTAATTATTAGAAGGGCCATTCCAAAATAATACAGGAATTCACCTATGTTTTCATCTAGTGCTGTCATGGTTTTATTTTCTACACTTAAATCTTTGGTTTATTTGAACTTATCTGGATGTATACGAGATACAGAACTAACTGTACATTTTTCCAAATGGCTACCCAATTATACCAATACTATCTCTTTTTTAAAACAATCTACCCCACTAAAAAGGAGATACCACCTTTGATTTGAACTAAATTTTTTGAGTATTTAATTTTAATTCTGGAATTTCTATTCTGTTCCACTGGTCTTCCTACTTGTATGTGAAAAACATACAGTTCTAATGACCGAGGCTTATATTTTTAGGCTGAGGCTGATATATTTTAATATCTAATATATCTAGCCCTTCTTCATTGTTCTTCTTTCTCAGAGGCATGTAGCTTTTCTTGTTTCTTTTTTCGTATAAACTTTAAAACTAACTAGGCTAATACCAAAAAGAAAAGTATATATTTTTATTTGGATTATGTTAAGCTCATAAATTAACCTAAGGAGAACTGACATTTTTATAATGTAGAGTCTTTGTATCAAAATGATGTATGTCTTCCTATTTGTTTTCAAGTCTTACTTTTGTGTCCTGTAGGAGTATTTTAATTTTTTTGTCTGTAAGCTTGCACATTTCTTAATAGGTTTATTTGGGTATTTTATATTTGTTGGTATTGTAAATGGACTCTTTTCTTCCATTATATCTTAACTAACTGTTGTTTGCACATATGAAAAATATTGATTTCCATATATTCAGTCTACCTTGATGAATTTTCCTGTTGTTTATACTGTTTATCAGCCAATTACTTTGGGTTGTCCAAGTATATAATTACATCATCTGCAAATAGAGATGGTTTCATCACCTCCTTTTGAATTACTTCACCTACAATTTTTTCATTTGTATAATTGTGGCTAGTATTTCCAATACAATGTCAATTAATAATGGCAATAGTAGGCATCAATTGTCTTGTTCCTGATTGTAGCTATAATACATACTTGTGTATCTCTACTAAGTATGATGTAGCTGAATTGAACATATCTGATCATGTTATAGAAATACCTATTGATTATTTTATTACTTTTTTAAAATTAAGAAGGGATGTTCAATGTTATCAAATACCTTTTCTGTATATATGGAGATAATCCTATGAACTGTAAGATTACTTTCTTTAAGATATGCTCACATTTAAAAAATCTACTTCAGAGCTATTTTATTCACATAGTCCAAAATTAAAAGAATATGGGGGAATGAATAGGCAGAGCACAGAGGATTTTTAGGGCAGTGAAACTATTCTGTATGATACTATAATGGTAGATACGTGTCATGGTAAATTTGTCCAAACCCATAGAATGTGCAACACCCAGAGTGAACCCTAATATAAACTATGGATTTTAGAAGATTATGATGTGTCAATGTAGGTTCATTAATTATAACAAACGTACAATCTAGTGGAAGATGCTAGTGATGGGGAAGGCTATGCATGTTTGGGAGCAGAGAGTACATGGGAAATCTCTGTACCTTCGCCTTAATTCTGCTGTCAACCATATATCACTCTAAAACAATTAAGTTTTAATTTAAAAAAATATAAGCTTCAAAGATTTATTCCATTTTATCATTTGTCCTTTGACTTTATGATTTCTTTTGTCACACTAAAATCTTTTTTTCTTATTTCTAGTCATATTATGATGTCTAGTATTCGATTTCCTAATATGAAGTCAATCTTGCACTCCTGAAATAAATCCACTTGCTATGATATACAATTCTTTGACATACAATAATTTTGGTTTTGACATTAATATATAATAAGAGTATGGAAGCTTCCCTTCTTTGTCTAGTCTCTGCAATAGTTTAAATGGCATTGACAATCTATTCTTTAGTGGTTTGATAGAATTCCCTTTGACAATGTCTGGGCCAGGTGTTTTTGTGGAGCTAGCTCTCTGACAATTTTTCTATTTCATCTATGAAAATTGTTGCAATTAGATTTTCTCTCTCTGCTTTTACTGGTTGGCTTTAATGTTATTTTTCCTCTTTTAAACTAGTGTCTCAATTCATTACTTTTCATTCTTCCTTTTTACTGATACAATTATTTAATGCTAATCATTTTGATTTTTGAATAATGTGAATGTATTACCTATTCAAAAAAATACATTTTAAAAATGAAGAGAAGCCAAATCAATACTTAACATTAAGTTCTGACGAGAAGAACATGGCATGTGCTAATGTAAACTGACCTCAACAACCAAATATTGAAATTTTCTTACCTTTTATTTAGCACTTACCATGAAGGGAATCCAATTTAGCTTTAATTAGCATTCTTAACCTTCCTACTTCTTGCCTTTTTAGTTCATCAAGTTTCGTCCTGACATGGTGACTTACTAAATCCAGCTCCTTGCTTAGCCTCCCACTCTGTTGACAAAATAATAAGTTAGTTTTATCTATTACATTGCATTTTTAGAACAGATACCACACATTGAAAATAGGGCTATACTAAAGTAGTGATAGATATTTTTGGCTGATTTAGATAAATTTGGTATTACAAAAGCATTTCTTTCAGAAGATTTCAGTTTGAAACTCTAAAATTAAGGTGTCCAAATGCCATAAAATTTAGAAAAGCATAATTAAAGCACAAAGGAGAAACCCAAAAAGTAACTTGAATTGTAAAATGGTGCAGCCATATTGGAAAACAATTTGGCAGTTCCTCAAAAAGATAAACACAGAACTACTATTTGACCCAGCAATTCCGTTTCTAGGTATATACCTAAAGAATTGAAACATGTTCACATAAAAACTTGTACATGAATATTCATAGCAGCATTATTCATATTAGCCAAAAGGTTGAAATAACCCAAACGTCCATCAACTGGTGAACTGATAAACAAAATATGAAATATCCATATAATGGAATATTACTCAACCATAAAAAGTAATGAATGTACTAATACAAGCTATAACATGATGAACCTTGAAAAATATTTTTTCATTCATTATTCTAAGTCAAAGAAACCAGATGCAAAAGGCCACCATATATTATATGATTCCATTCATATGAAATGTCCAGAAGAGGCAAATCCATAGAGACAGAAAGTAGATTAAAGGCTGCCAGGGGCTGAGGAAGGGGGAAATAGGGAGTGACTACTTAATGGGTACAGGGTTCTTTTGGGGACAAATCAAATTGTTCTAAAATTAGATAGTGGTGATGGTTACATGTCTGGATATACTAAAACACACTGAATTTTTGCCTTAAAGGGGCAAATTTTATGGTATGTTAATTATATTTCAATCAAGTATTGTTTTAAAGTAACTTGGCCTCCTTAAACTTTAGTCACCCCATATATAAGTAACTTTTCAAAATTCATCTTTTTTTAGGTTGTGTCCTTTGATAACATTTTTCATAGATCAGTGATTAGATACATGTTCCAAAATTTAAGAAATAAATGCCGTATTTCCCCAAAAATAAGACCTAGCTGGAGCCTCAGCTCTAATGCGTCTTTTGGAGCAAAAATTAATATAAGACTCCATCTTATTTTACCATACTATAAGATCGGGTCTTACATAATAATATAATATAATATAATATAATATAATATAATATAATATAATATAATATAATATAATATAATATAATATAATATTAGACTGGGTCTTACATTAATTTTTGCTCCAAAAGACGCATTAGAGCTGATGGTCCGACTAGGTCTTATTTTTGGGGAAACACGGTAGTTAGTGGTTTACTTTTTCTTGTTCATAAACGTATTTGGAATCACAAACTGCAAGTCTCACTAGCAATCAGGTAGACAAACCTTTAGGACTGAGTCAATGGGACTGCTGAGGAAGGTAAGGAAAATAAACCCACAAGGAAGACCAGGAAAGAATGTTTGGAGAGGGAGGAGAACTACCACGTTTCCCTGAAAATAAGACCTAGCCAGACCATCAGCTCTAATGCGTCTTTTGGAGCAAAAATTAATATAAGACTCGGCCTTATTTTACTATAATATAAGACTGGGTCTTAATATAATATAATATAATATAATATAATATAATATAATATAATATAATATAATATAATATAATACCTGGTCTTATATTAATTTTTGCTCCAAAAGATGCATTAGAGCTGATGGTCTGGCTAGGTCTTATTTTTAGGGAAACAGGGTAGGAGAATATGCTGTTTAGAAGCAAAAATAAAAGCAGTGTATTTCAAGGAGAGAATGATCAGTATTAAATAAAACAACGGTTCTCAAAGTGCAGTCCCCAAGTCAACATTTCTGTGTCAAATAGGAAGTTCAGCAATACAGGCCCCAGACTTACTGAATCAGAGAAAGTCTGGAGGTGGGGCCCAGAAATCTGTGTTTTAACAAGCCCTAAAATCTGAGAACTCTTGAGATAAAATAATAGAGTTCAGTAAGAAGAGGAATAAAAAGTGTTCACTGAATTTGACAATTAAGAAGTCACTGACATCCTTCACGAAAGTACATTCAGTGAAGTGGTGCAGGCAAAGCCATAATCTTTCAGCTAAAAATGTTTGGGAAGTGAAGAGATTCCCCTTGCAACATGCCTGGGGAGAAAGCCAAGGTCAAATTCTATTTTTTTTTTCCAGGTTTTCTTGAGACAAGAGTCTTTGCTAAGCTACTATGTTTCCCCAAAAATAAGACCTAGCCGGACAATCAGCTCTAATTCATCTTTTGGAACCAAAAATTAATATAAGACCTGGTCTCATTTTACTATAATAAGAGACAGGGTATAGTATAATATAATATAATATAATATAATATAATATAATATAATATAATATAATATAATATAATATAATAAATATAATATAATATAATAAAACCGGGTCTTATATAAGACCGTGTCTTATATTAATTTGTGCTCCAAAAGACACATTAGAGCTGATTGTCCAGCTAGGTCTTATTTTGGGGGAAACAAGGTAATCTGGACCTGATTAAAACACCAGAATGTAACCTATTCTAAACCTTTGTATAGCTTTCTGCTGTCCTCACATCATGATCAAAGCCCCTTATAATGATGTACTAGGCCCTGTCACCTAGCCCATGACTCTTTCCAACCTCATCTTTCAGCCAATCATGGGCTCCACTTCCCAGTATAGGTTCCAGCAAGAGTTACTACTTCCAGTTTCCCATATATCTCTTATCTCTGTAACCTTGTATCTTGGCCTAAAACACCTCCCAATCTCTTTCCTTTTCTCAGTCACAGCTTTACATACTGGCATAAATTCTACCAAGAATGACTTCCCACCTTCCCCCATTGCTTCATACTGAATTATGTGTCTATCCTCTGTGCATTCAAAATATATTATATAGTCAAATACACATTATATATCCTTTTTCTGGATATTATTCTCCCTTGAAGGTTCTTTAAGGGCTTGAAGTGAATCTCTCTTTTTTTTTTTTTTTTTTTTAAGGAGGGCACAGCTCACAGTGGCCCCTGTGGGGATCGAACCAGCAACCTTGGTGTTATTAGCACCACGCTCTAACCAACTGAGCTAACTGGCCACCCTGAATGTCATTTTTGTATCCCCAGTACTTAGCTCAGTGTCTGGCATGCTCAAATGTTTGTTAAATAATTATTTAATTACATTTACCTTTATCTCCTCTATGTCTGCTTTCTGGAGCTTTTCTCTGAAATGACTGTCTGTTTCCAACACATCAATTACTTGCTTGAGATATTCATCATAATAAAGTCCAGTATCCTTCAAATTAAGAAACAAACAATAATGCTTCTGAAGTTTTTCCTTCCCTGCATCTAAAGATCTCAATTCTAACGAAAGAAAGGAAAGAAAAAATAAAAGAAACGTCTAACAAAATGGCATTGAGACATATCTAGTTTGATAGTTTGGACAAAGTTAAAAAGTTCAAATGAATAGTTGCAGAAATCATGTTTCAGGGATCAAACCAAAATCACGTTTTACTGTAACATAAAGGTAGAGTTTCTATATGGCTTAGACAATGAAGACGTTATTAATATTAGTCAGTTTTACTTCATTGTTACCTGTCTCTCCTCATTGCTATGTCTCTCCTTTGAATATAATACAATGTTTTCTTGGCTGGTTAGCTCTAAATTGGATATGTATTATAATTAATTCTTCTATGCACTATTTAATACACTAACTGCATTAAGTAAACATTGTCTAATATTAAACAACATATGCTCATCCAATATTTTTTTTCATTGCTATATCACAAATAGCTTCCAGTTTTATAGCTAATAAATATTAGCAATAGTTTAGTTACAATTCTTCCAACAAGGTTATCATTATCATTTCACTTACTGGTGGTTCTATCTTTGCACTGTCCACAGGTTGAGTATTTTTTACTTTTGTCTTGTCTATATCTATAGGCACAGCTTCAAGAGCAACAAGTAGACATGTAACCAAGAGAAAACAATATTGTAGTAGGATGGTCCTCCACCTCATCTGAAATAAAGGTATAATTATAGTAAGGTCTTGAAACGAATTTTTAAACTATATATATGTGCATCCCCAAGCCACATTAAAAATATATTCAATTTCAGGAAGTTTAATATAACAAAAGAATTCTAGGAAAGGGCTTAAAATATAACAAAAAACATTTGAGACAGGTCACTAAAGAAAACCAGAGGAGAAATGCTTTTCAGCTAAAATTTAAAAGACAAACAAAATTTTAAAGTTTATATACGTATTATAAGAAAACATGCAGTTCATTATAAAAGCTGCAAATTAAGATGATAATGAGGGACTCAAAATTTTAAAAAATAAATAGCCCAAGTTTAAGAAAGGGAGAACTAAGGGAAAACTACATTTTTTTTTTCCATTAACATATTAGAGAGCCAAAATTATTTCTGGATAGGATATTTAATTAGCTTCAACCTAACTTTGAAAATAAGGTACTCTACAAACATAAGTTGATTAAAAGAGACAAATATATTCTCTTAACCTTTTAAACATTATTTTATCATAGCCAATAGTCATTTGCTAAAATTCTTTTTGGTCAATAATTTTTCAAATAAACAGGCTAATAAAATATCAAGCAGGATATAACAGGCTTGAAACAAAGGAGGAGTAACTATTGCTGGTCCCACAATATAATTCAAATTTTGGTTATTCAGTTTCCACTCCAGAATTAAAATGAATAGAAATCTCATATCTAATTGATTTTCTATACACAGACTCATGTTAGGGTTCAAGTCAAGAATAATTGTCTGACCATCAATCTGAGAAATGCATTATTTAACTCAGTCTCCCAAATTTAGCTGGCCATGGATTTTTTCATTTTTTTTTATCCACAGAACACAATTTGGGAGAGTACATTGCCTTATTTTCACCACAACCCTAGGTCATGTATAAGACAGTGACTCATTTTACAAATGAAGAAATCTTTTTTTTTTTTTTTTTTTTTGAGATTTCATTGGGAAAGGGGAACAGGATTTTATTGGGGAACAGTGTGTACTTCCAGGACTTTTTTTTTTTTTCCAAGTCAAGATGTCCTTTCACCCTTAGTTGTGGAGGGCGCAGCTCAGCTCCAGGTCCAGTTGCTGTTGCTAGTTGTAGGAAGCACAGCCCACCATCCCTTGTGGGACTTGAGGAGTTGAACTGGTAACCTTATGGTTGAGAGCCCACTTGCCCATGTGGGAATCGAACCGGCAGCCTTCAGAGTTAGGAGCACGGAGCTCCAACCGCCTGAGCCACCGGGCCGGCCCTAAGAAACTTTTAATTAAAACAATTCACTCACAGAGCATTTTCTTGCATTAACAAAATCATCAGAACTTACATTTTAATGCTATAGAAATACTATGTCAAGTTTTTAACATCTTTCTTGAGATATAATTCACATAAAATTCACCCGTTTACGGCATAGGATTTTTCTATTCTGTAAAGATGCTCCTCAAAGTTTAGTTCTCAAACCTGAAGGATCAAATCACCTGAGAGCTTGTCCAAAATGCAAATTCTGAGGCCGCACCCACGACCTCTTGAATCAGAATCTCTGGGGTGGGGCCCAGGGATCTCTTTTAGTAAACTTTCCAGGTAAGTCTTACTTATGTCTGCTCAAGTCCAAGATTCACTCTTCTCTAGGTCACTAGTACCTCAATTGTTATCGAATAAATGTTTTTCATAATGAAATGTGTAGATGTTGACTCACTGAAGCTAAATAGGTTTTCATTTTTGCAAGACTTTCAGAATTTGTGATGGGCTATTATGCATTAAGAATCTCTAAAGAAAGATGGTTTGTTTCTCCACAGAATGTCTTCCCACCATGAATCATCTCCTCTTCCCACAATTATTTTTTTATAACAAAAATTTATTTCTCATTCATGTTTCATGCCCATTGCAGGTATGTATTTTGGTTTTTGTTTTTCTGAGATATAATTCACATGCCATAAATTTTACCCTTTTAAATTGTACAATTCAGTGTTTTAAGTATATTCACAAGGTTGTACAATTATCACCACTATTTAATTTTAGAACATTTTCATCACTCTAAAAAGTAACCCGATATCCATTAGCAGTCACTCCGCACTCCCCCATTCTCCCCACCCCTCGTAACCATTAACCTACTTTCAGTATGTATACCTTCGCCTATTCTGGACATTTCATATAAATGGAAGCATACAGTATGTGGCCTTTTGTATCTGGCTTTCACTTAGCATTATGTTTTCAAGGTTCAACCATGTTGCTACATGAATCAGTATCTCATTCTTACAGCTGAATAAATATTCCATTGCACGGATATACCACATTTATCAATTTATCAACTGACAGACATTTTGAGTTGTTTCTACTTTTTTGGCTCATATGAATAATGCTACTATGAACATTTGGGTTCAACTTACTGTGTTAACATGTTTCCAATTCTTTTGGTTACATACCTAGGAGTAGAATTGCTGGGTCAATTTGGTAACTCCATGTTTAACTTTCTAGGAACTGCCACACTGTTTTCCACAGCGGCTGCGCCATTTTACATTCCCACCAGCAATATAAGAGGGTTCCAATTTCTCCACATTCTCAATGTTATTATCTATTATAGCCAACCTACTGGGTATAAAGTGGTATGTCACTGTGATTTTGATTTGCATTTTATTGGCTAATGAAGCTGAGCATCTTTTCACATTAACCTTTTTTAAAAAAATAATTTAAAAGTATCATTGAGTTAGTTGTTTTCTAAAAAACTCTGAATTTAAACTTTTTTTTTTTTTTAAACATTGCAAGTCCCATGTGTCATTGCAAACAGAGGGGTCAAATGACTATTAAAAAGGATAATAGTTTTAAGTGTAGTCATGGCTGAAAAACCCAAATTATGACTTAACTGCTCCAATCAATTTTGACGTCTTCTACACACACTTCTGGAACTTAATTTCATCTCCATGATTCCTAACATTGTACACATATAGTTAGAAAATGAATAATTGTTAAAATGTTTGAATAGTCTCTGATACACACGCAGAGAGTCAGCTCAGTGACGTACCTCTGTAACTTCACTTTTCAGACCTCATCAGGAACTGTGACTATCCCTTGATGGGGGCCACCCAGAGCTTAAAAGAATCTTTCCACTGTCTCTATTCCTAATGCTGTACTCCTAAAACAAACAAACAAACAAACAAACAAACAAACAAAATAATTTGGTAGGAATGCCTAAAATTATCATCCCTAAATTTTTATTTGGAACTCAATAAAGCATAGAAACGTTAAAAAAAAAAAAGAAAGAATCTTTCACGTAGACGCCCCCCTCCACCCTCATTATCTCCAGTGTCCCTTAGGCTCCCCTCCTCCCACCATACAACACACATATATTAATTTATTGTTATGCAATTAATGAACAGTTCTGTCTCAGCAATTGGCAGCTACGTCATGTTTTAAAATACACTTTTTTTTTAATGGAGTCTATCTTTACTTCAATACACAATAGAAGCCTGAGATTAATAAACATAAATTCTGGTTAAATCCAGCCTTGGAAGTGGAATTGCTTTATTAATTTGTCATTTCATTCTCTCACTCTTCAGCTAAGTCTACCATAAATAAGAAGGCAAGTCAAGAGAGGAATATGTTGGTACATATGAATGTGTGTGTGTGTGTGTGTGTGTGTGTGTGTGTCCAGACAGCATCTCAAAGTGCCAATGTGACAAAAAGTCTCTGGACATCTACTCTAAAACACTGACTGAATTTATGGGTCATTAACTTATTATGAATAGCAACAGAAACCATCTATTGAGTGTTTACTATGTACAAAGCAGTGTGTTAAACCTTTTAAAAATATTAACCAATTTAGGGGTGGTCAGTTTGCTCAGTGGTTAGAATGCAGTGTTCCTAACACCAAGGTCACCGGTTTGATTCCCACATGGGCCAGTGAGCTGCACCCTCCACACCTAGATTGAAAACAACGACTTGACTTGGAGCTGATGGGTTCTGGAAAAACACACTGTTCCCCAATACTCCCCAATAAAAATTAAAATAAAAAAATATTAACCAATTTAACTCTTAATTCTGTGAAATATATATTATTATCTCCAATTTAAAGTACAGGAAACGAAGACTTAACAACTTGATCTGGACCACAAAGGAGTAAATCGTAAAGCCAGAGTTGGGACCTGAGAATGACGGACTCCAAAGCCTCCATCTGCTTTTAAGCAGTGGTTCTCAAAGTGTGGTCCTTGGGCCAGCAGCAGCTTCACCTGGGAATGTGAGAAATGCACATTCTCAAGGCTTACTCCAGACCTTCTAAATCAGAAAATCTTTGAGGGGGTGAGGAGAAGCCTTATAGGTGATTCTGATTGAAAACATACTGCCTCCCTTTGCTCTATTATTCATGAACCTCCTGTATACAATGACAGAATAAGAGAATGCTTATCTGAACAGCAAATTTAAATCCTCAAGGAAAAGAAAACCGGGTGCTATACCTAAGAATGAAACCAGAAGCCAAATGAGTCTGGGGCTTGTGCTGCCTGCGCCGCTCAGCCAATAGATCGACACAGGAGTTGGGTCCTAGAATAATCGTTTATTATCAGAGCACGGGTGGTTGAGAAGGCAGTAGGTTAACACCCCCCAAAACTGCTTTAACATTCTCAGACCTGCTTGGGGTTTTTAAGGGAAAATCTGGGCGTTCCTCCAGATGCCACGTGACGGTTCCAGGGATCTGCATGGAGCCTTCCCTGTGGCCTCATGATTCTATGGTGGAGTCAGCAACCCAGAAACAGGGATGGGATTAGCCTGGTAGGCCACTGAGATTGTGATCAATAAGCCTAAGGGTATTAATCAGAGTTTCAGGGTAATTTTCTAAAATAGGGAACTGGGTGGGACAGGGGACATTCCAAGCTTAAGCCACAGAAGGATTATCTATAGTTAAGCTATGGGTAGGTCAAGGAAAAGTGAGACCAGGGACATGGAGAGGCCTCTACAATAGGGGTACCAACCAGGCCCTGCTGCAAGAAGAGTAAGGCAAAATGCAATTTAG
Source organism: Rhinolophus sinicus (assembly GCF_057876585.1). Classification (NCBI taxonomy): domain Eukaryota; kingdom Metazoa; phylum Chordata; class Mammalia; order Chiroptera; family Rhinolophidae; genus Rhinolophus; species Rhinolophus sinicus. The sequence continues at coordinate 152,842,461 of NC_142514.1, read as the reverse complement.
GTACTCGAAGTCCAGCTGCACCACTCACGTGCTGTGTGATCACGGGTCAATTAACTCCCCCTTCTTGTCTTCTCATTTCTTAACATAATGAAAATTTTTTTAAAGGGAATTTAACTAGACTTCAGTATTCTTTAAGCTCTTAAATTCTATTACCAGTTTATTCTTCTGAATAAAGTATATGTCTTTTCTGTTACATGATCAGAAACACAAATAAAATCTGTTGTATTCACACCAATTGTACGAAATTAAGTTATATGATTTCTAAATGTCTTTAAAGTAAATATTGCTTGTTCAGCCATCTTACAATTACATTGGTAGAGCAAGCAGAAGATCTGGGTGCTGGGATACAAAGAATACAAAAATCAACTACCAAAGAAAGTTCCTATCTAGATACAAAAACAAAAAAAAGGTGAAAAAAAGGTAAAGCCAGGAACATTTCACACTTTGGATACAGGGTGTGAGATGCTGTGACCTCTACTCCAACTTAGATCTTGACTCTGTGAAAGGAGAAAGTTCCTCTTTGATTTTAGGTTTAGAGATTATCAGACTTGCATTTCTTTTCTTTTTTTTTTATTGGGGTGACAATTGTTAGTAAAATTACATAGATTTCAGGTGTACAATTCTGTATTACATCATCTATAAATCCCATTGTGTGTTCACCACCCAGAGTCAGTTCTCCTTCCATCACCATATATTTGATGCCCCTTTACCCTCATCTCCCACTTCCCACCCCCCTCACCCTCTGGTAATCACTAAACTATTGTCTGTGTCTACGAGTTTTTGTTTCTCACTTGTTTGTCTTGTTCTTTTGTTGTTTTTGGTTTATATACCACATATCAGTGAAATCATAGGGTTCTCTGCTTTTTTTGTCTGACTTATTTCACTTAGCATTATACTCTCAAGATCCAGCCATGTTGTCACAAATGTTCCTATATCATCTTTTCTTACCACTGAATAGTATTCCATTGTGTGTATATACCACAACTTCTTCATCCATTCATCTATCAAAGGACATTTTGGTTGTTTCCATGTCTTGGCCACCGTAAACAAAGCTGCAATGAACATTGGAGCACACGTGTCTTTATGTATAACTGTTTTCAGATTTTTGGGTAGATACCCAGGAGGGGGATTGCTGGGTCATATGGTAATTCTATTCTTAATTTTTTGAGGAGCCTCCACACTGCCTTCCATAACGGCTGCACCGGTCTGCATTCCACCAATAGTGTATGAGGGTTCCTTTTTCTCCACAGCCTCTCCAACACTTGTTACTATTTGTCTTGTTGATGATAGCCATTCTGACTGGGGTGAGGTGATATCTCATTGTGGTTTTGATTTGCATTTCTCTCATGATTAGTGATGTTGAACATTTTTTCATATGTCTATTTGCAGACTTGCATTTCATTCAAGCTAGATTTGTTTTTAACTTCTGCAAGAAGGAGATAATGAACTGTGACTGCCATTTCAAAACCAAAACCAGTTTTACTTTTTGATAACTTTAGAGGAAAAAAAACTGGGGGTTCCAGGAGACACTTGTTTGTTTTAAAATCCAATACAACAGAACTGATTAATAATAAATACAACCAGATGTAAAGGAACACATATTATATGATTCTGTTTATATCAAATGTCCAGAATAAGCAAATCCATAGAGAAAGAAAGTGGATTAATAGTTGCTTAGGACTGTTGGTGAGGGAAAGGGGGAATGAATGAAAAATAATTCCTAATGGTTATGGTGTTACTTTTGGGGGTAATGAAAATCTTCTAAAATTAGATAGTAGCGACAGGTGTACAACCTTGTGAATATACTAGGAATCCCTAAATTGTACTCATTAAAGGGGTAAATTTTATATGTGAATCATTTTTCAAATTTTTTAAAAGTAATGAAAAATAAGGCAAAAATTCTGACATAAAATAAAATGTGAACATTAAAAAAACAAAAAACAAATACAATTTACAAACCATCATTAACCTATAGAAGTACAGAACTAGCTATGCTCTGTAACTTTTCATAATTATCCAATTTTTATTTTCTTAATGATTTTTGTCTGCTTGTACTATCATTACTAGAAAGTAAGTTAAAATCTTGCAGTATGATTTTTGATTTATCTATTTTTCCTTAAAATGCTGTCAATTTATATTTAAACATTATGAGCCTATATTATTAAGTGTATACAAATTTAAGATTTTCTGGCTTTCTGGTGGATTTAATCTTTTACACATTTGAGTGACCTTTAAGCCCCAATTTGCCTTAAGGCCTATTTTGATAGTAATGTGGCTAAACCAGTTTTTCTTTTGATTAGTGTGTGGATACACAAACACACACACCTTTTTATCCAGCCTAACAATCTATGTCTTCTAACTGGCATATTTTCTCTGTTCATATTTGATCAAATTACTGATAATGTATTCAGTTCCAAGATGCACAATTCCTCAGTTTAACGTCTCAGAAATCAGAGTGTTTTTCAGTTTGTGGAATATTAAAGTTGTGGTTGAACAACTGGCAATAGAAACAAAATCTTTACTGCCTACACAGCACAAACTTTATCATTGCTATTCTACTGGCATAACTTCAGATTGAGTTTTTGCATTGTTGGTACTTCACAAATTTAGTTTAATCACCGCTTTAAAATGTCTTCAAAGGATTAATTTATGATTTGGATTGAGATGAAAAGTTATTTTGTAAACATAAAAATGTAGCACCTGACATGTGTGAAGCAAATATTTTACATTAAAGGAGTAACAGCAACTTTATATTTTCTTGGTTAGGAACAACTACGTAAGTGCTTTACCTGCCTTTAGACAGGAAGAGATCAACAAGCAGACAAAGCTGTTACTGAGATACAACAAGATACCCATGGGCAGCCAAACCCTGCAGATGAAGGCAGTAGAAACTGACAATGCCTCCAATTAATTAAAAAATGTATATGAAATAAAAGGGTAATTTGATGGATTCATGCATCGTTAAGGTAAATGTCAATTTGTCAGAAACTTCCTGTTAACACTGAACAGAAGTTGCATAACTTCCTCGTAATTTGAGGAAAAAACAAAGCTGAGTTTAATCGATAGGAAATGCTGAGAAAATCCTGAGGTTCTTTTTTACATAACTCAAAATGATACGTGAATGCTAAAGATGCTAGAGATTGATATCCTGAGAATGAGGTAGGAAATAGCACATCACTATAACACTATTATAAATGCCTATGGCCAAAAGTTCCTGACGTTAAATTTTAAACTACAAAATAATTTCCCAAAAATGTTACTGTAGCATAAAAAGGAGAGAGGGGTGGCAGGAAATAGATGATGGCTGAGCTCAAGGAAGACTGGCTAACTCTGTTTGAATGTCCAAGAGCCCCCCATAACCTGCCAAGTTCTTGATGTCTTCTGAGGCCATATATCTGAATATTTAAAGAATCAGTTGCCTGAAAAGTAACAACTTGATGTTATTCCTGATGCCATCTCTAGAGAACTGGAAAACCTCAGTGTTTCAGCCAACAATCCATTGAAGGAGAAGTTGAGGAAAGAACATGATCTTAAAATTGTCCATTATCAGCTTTTGAAAAGCACTAGCATCAAAGCTTGCAAAAGGAGTGTCAGAGGCTTGGAAGAAAATTTCAGGCAAATGGGCTTCAAGAAATTTCCAGAAGAAAATCACCCTCACTCTCCGCGTTAGAGAAAAACTTTCTTTGAGGAAAACGCATTGACAAGTCTGAATCAAGAAAGTGTAGACCTCCATGCTCCTAACTCCGAAGGCTGCCAGTTCGATTCCCACATGGGCCAGTGGGCTCTCAACCACAAGGTTGCCAGTTCAACTCCTCGAGTTGCCAGTTCGAGGAATTGAACACGGCTCCTTAAGCTGAGCTGCCACTGAGCTCCCAGATGGCTCAGTTGGTTGGAATGTGTCCTCTCAACCACAAGGTTGCCAGTTCGACTCCCGCAAGGGATGGTGGGCTGTGCCCCCTGCAACTAGAAAATAGCAACAGGACCTTGAGCTGAGCTGCGCCCTCCACAACTAAGACTGAAAGGACAACAACTTGAAGCTGAATGGCATCCTCCACAACTAACATTGAAAGGACAACAACTTGACTTGGAAAAAAGTCCTGGAAGTACACACTGTTCCCCAATAAAGTCCTGTTCCCCTTCCCCAATAAAATCTTTAAAAAAAAAAAAAAAAACTTAATAAACAGTCTAATAAAAAAAAAGGAAGTGTTTCAAAAGAATGAGACTATGAATGTGATAGTCTTCGAAACACCTTAATGAATTTATTTAATTTATAATTCCTTTCTACATGCACAGAAGTGATGTGAGAAAAATCTGTATGTCTAAATGAATCCGAAAAAGCACTTTCATTACACATAAAATGAAATTGTAAGTGATAAAGCATAGTGTCATAGTTTGACTGACAGTATCTTTTATATACAGTATATAATGATGTCTCAATGTCAGTGAAGTCTTAGTCAATAAAATACCATATCTTGAGTTTTAAATGTACCATCTTCTTTTAGGCTTTCTATTATCCTGCCTCTTTAATATTTACTTCCTTTCCTTTCTCGCCTTTTTTTTGTCTTGTTTTTGATTGATGGAGAATTTTTAAAATACTTTTTCCCCTTTACTAGTTTCTAATCTTTTAGTGTTTGTTCTAGAAATAATTAGGACAATTAACTTACTTAAGTCTAAAGTTAAGTGCCACATTTACTCTACTTCTTAATAAGGCCTCAGTAAATGTTAACTGTTACCATAAAATAAATGGAAAATGTGCTAGCACATTAGGTAAAAAAGTGATGATGTAAAAATCTCTTTAAACACCAAAATAATGTCAAATGGACATAATCCCTACCCTCATAGGACTTTCAATCTAGTGTGGAAGGCAGCCTATTAATTGAATAGTTGCCATTTTTTTAAGAAAGCTTCTTATAAAGCAATGCACGGTATGATCCTTTTTCTGTTAATTAAAAAATCTTTAAAGGCATTTCAATGGTATTCAGCAAACAGACATTTTCAGTCAGGTGACTTGCAATGCTAAATGTCTCTTAAAAATAAACTAGGCTGTTTTTATACTCATAAGTCTCCTAATTATTTTGTTTATTAGGGGTCAATGGTTCTAGATTGAAAAAAAGAAAAAGGAAATCGAAGCACTGGTAGCAAAAGAATTACTGTACCTTGTCCCTAAGTAATACAAGTAAAAATTCAAAACCTTGCAAAAATACAAATATGCTTTGTAGAAATAAAATCTTAATTAGCTCCGTATCTTCCTTCTAAAGATTGACTGAATTTCCAGATTCCTCCCCCGCTCCAATTTCCACTCCCTGAATTTCCATTTCCTTTTCTTGAAACTTTATCTCAGATCACTTTCTTCACAGATGTAGTGGCAACTGAACCATTTCACATGACAAGTATAGGGTATATTCACATAATATTACAAAGAAAAGTCTGGAATGAAATAAAATATTGGTATACTTAAGTAAGTTAAGCCAGAGCTAGTAGTTAATTAAGAGGAAATTTCAAGACAGGTAACAGTTAAGTGGTTAAAAAAAACCACAACAACTTGTAACTAACAAGAAAGGCAAAAGTATACCTCATGTAACCATATTGAACTTAACTGTATCCTGAGATGGATTATACTTTTAAACATAAATTTACTTCTTAATGATTTACTTATGTGATACCCTTGGGATAACTTACCTGTCTTTCTGGTGCCTTGTATAAAGCAAGTGGCTCAAAAACTGTTACCTTTTTTTAACACATCCATAAATTGCACAACAAACATCTATAGCATTTATGGGTAATTAAAAAAATAAAACCAGAATAAATACCCAATCAAGACAGAAAGGCTTCTATAATGAATTCTGGGATAAAAGTTTAAAAAGACACCAAAAAAAAAACAAAAAAAAACACACCACAATTTATTAGATAAAAGTTATTTCCTCCTGTAGACAAGGTCAGACTTAAAGCTCCGCCATGGCAAAGTCTGAAGCTTCTATTAAGTGGTTATCAGAGCACACAATTCGCAGAGATGAAAGAGAAAAAGATCCATACAGTGGCAGGGACTTCTATTTGCCTGCCAATATCCAAATCTTGACTTCCTCCTCAGTAACAAAAGCTCAGTTTTATTCAGGGTAGCCATGCATCCAGCTACATTTCCCTGCTTCCCTGGTAGCCTGAGCTGTGGTTCATGATCTCTCCCTAAAAGAAGAGGATACATCCTTCTTTGTTTTTGCCTTGCTGCCTGGAATTTGCCTGTGATGGTTAGAGCTCTGTCAACTATCTTGAACTAGGAGGATCAGCCACATCTTAAAGACAGGAGATCAAAGAACAGGAAAAAGCTTAGGTTCTTGATGACTTTATAAAGCTACTATATACCTAACCTAGACTGCCTACTGCAAGAATTATTTCACATGAAAAAATAAATATTGTGTGTTTAAGCCATCATTAAGTCTGTATTTCTTTCGTTTTTTTTTTCTTTGCTTTCTTACCTGATCACTTACCTTCAGATAGGTAAAAAATTTTACCTCCTTTTTATAGATGAGGCAACTGAGATCCAGAGAGATAAGATGCCTTGCACAATATCAAATTAGTGAAGAGGTGGGTCTTGGCTCCGAGCTCAATGCTTTTTCATTGACTCTTAACAGGGTCTTGGCTCCAAGCTCAATGCTTTTTCAGTGCCTCTTAACAGGTTCTAAATGTAAAAAGAAAGAAAGAAAACACATTAAATATAAACATAAATTGGGGGCGGCCAGATGGCTCAGTTGGTTAGAGAGCGTGCTCTTAACAACAAGATTGCGGGTTCGATTCCCACATGGGATGGTGGGCCCTCTGCAACTAGACTTAAAAGGGTGACTGCACTTGGAGCTGAGTTGCGCCCTCCACAATTAGATTGAAGGACAATGTCTTGGAGCTGATGGGCCCTGGAGAAACACACTGTTACCCAATAAAAATTTTTAAAATATATACACAAACATATATTTAGCCTTACTACAGTGGTAATGGCACATGATAGTGTATGCATTTGTCACATTCTGTGAAAAAAGTATCAAGTGTTTATGATGTGGAAGAAGACTAAATTATATAATATTCCAATGGTGAGGGAAGAAAGATATATTAAATAAAGAGAATCAAAGACCAGAACAAGCAAGATATTGATTTGGTGTGCCCAGGTTTTACCGTATTGCTCCACTTTTAAATAAATTAGAAGTCCAACTAAAAGCTTACTTTGCTCAGCAATAAGACTTCAAGACATAGTGTTAAGTTTCTCATTAAATCCTCAATTGGAATCTTTCTTTACCCTTAACCACCACTTTTAAAAATTAACCTTGGCCCTAGTCTCAGTCACAGAAATCAGTAATAAAGCAAAACATCTCAAAGTCTATTTTGAAACCCTGCTACCTACTTGTAAAATACAAGGCAGTGAGCTCATGTACCAACTCACAGGGGAACAGAATCAATTATTTCTATGCTGTCTGTAAGAAAATAAGCAAACAACATATCTTCAAATTCTAAGGACATATACATTTTTCTTTTTATGGCATATTTATTATAAAATCTTATAAGCAGGAGAGTGATCAAATGCACGTTATATATGGCAAAGGCATATGACTTCTATTAACACAGCCTGGTCAACAATAAACAAACAGATGAATCCTAACCACTCCTGTTTACTAGAAAGCTACTTGCCTCTCTGAGTCTCAATTTTCCTATCTATGAAATTGAACTAATACTTCTTGATAAATTTTTGATTGGTTGAAACCAAGAATGAATACAATGTGAGTAACACAGTGTATGGCAATAGTAAATGCTCGATAAATATTAATGCCACTCCTGTCTTGGAAATGAAATAGCTATATATTAAAATAATAAAAATCTCTTCTGTAAACACCCCAAGTTGTAGAACTTATAAAGCAATACACCAGTTTGACATATAACCTTTAAATGTCATTTTTTGAAGGGCCACTTTAGAGCTCTCCTCTATGCATTGCCACAATCAAAATCCGGGTGCAGCCAATGAAAAGAATATGAGTAGTATATCCAACAAAAGATGAACATAATCTCTTCCTCCTGGGCATTAAAACAGACCTTTAGCAAGGCGCCCAGGTTTCTTCCTTCAAAGCCTGCCCTGAGCCAGAAAATCTGGGTTGCTTCTTCTTACTGTCAGGGTTATAATTCTAATAATGGAAAGGAGTGGGGTGGAGGAAAAGAAATGGCTACTGAGTTTCTCGATGGCAGCAGTGACAAGGACACCTGGCAACCTGATGTTCAATTCCATTTTTTCCCTTTGAAAATTAGAGTCAATGAGAAAGTGGGGTTCAAAATAATATAGTTGTATGACCAGCTGAGCTGGATTTCAACCCTTCCCTCTATCAGGATATTAGTATCAACGCTAGTGTCTCTGATGCTCATATCTGTAGAAAAGTACGTGAGTCAAGGACACCATCGCATGGTCTTTTTTCCCACTGAACAATCAGCTACAGTATCCTTGATAATAGGTTTATGAAAAGCAGATACTGTTGTTTATCTGTATCACTCAATAAACAAATTTATTAAAATTACAATGTCTTCATCATTTACACATACAATATGTCAAAAAGCTCTGCCAAAATAGAAGCATGCAACTGCTTTCTCAATCAGAGAATTCTGGGACCAGAAATGATCTCAGAGATGTTTTGGTTCAGACCCTACTTTTATAAAAGTTTATAAAACCCAGGGAAGTTAACTGACTTGGCCAAGATTATTTGGTAGAGCCAGAATTGAAACGTGGCCATCAAACTCTAATGAAGTATACTTTTCACCATATCATTTTAAAAATTTAGATTGCAAATCATTAAACTGATTGAGCTTTTTCCTTTTCCTAATAAATTATTTGAAATTGTTAGGAGCCTGTTTTTTTAAAGTCTATTAGCCAACTGCAAGTATTAAACATAAAAATAACAAATTTCTCCTTACCAGACCATCAATTATTTAGAAAAAGTTAATCATCTATCATGCCAAATATAGTCAACTCAATTACTCACAATGCTTAAAAGATTACCCACTTTAAGGATTATTTTCAATACATTTTAAAATCCTACACTTGATTCCTCCAGCTACCTGATACTTACAAAGGTATTTTGCACACCTAGGTCATCTAAATGGTCCTTAGAAAGTGGAAAGCAATTTAAATATTATTCTAAATAACACAAAATTGGTTTGGTACATCTATAGAGATATACACAACATATCTCAAAACAAAAGGATACTGGTATTAATCATGTTACTGATTTTCTATATTAATGCTCATAATCAATAACTAGTGTTCTGAAAGGTACCCTCATTGCCTTAATTGTGCATTTTATATTACTGGTCTTTACAGACCACAAACCAACTGGGAAAAACCATGCTGAAAGGGTATATACAAAATGTGTGATATGAACAATAAGAACAATAAGTATCTCGGGAGATCAGAGAAATGTAAACATAATAGGACCTGGCCCTTGTAAAATGAATAAAATTAGGATACCGTGTTTCCCCCAAAATAAGACTTAGCAAGACCATCAGCTCTAATGCATCTTTTAGATCAAAAATTAACGTAAGACCCAGTCTTACAGTAAAATAAGACTGGGTATAATATAATATAACATAATATAATACTGGGTCTTATATTAATTTTTGCTCCAAAGGATGCATTAGAGCTGATGGTCCAACTAGGTCTTATTTTCGGGGAAACACAGTAGATGCTGAAGAACAGCATGAGTAAACACAAAGAGACAGAAATGAATTTTTCACTCATGCTAGAAAGTCGGACCAGATCATAGAGAGTTTAAAGACCAAGATGAGAAATAAAAGTTTCTGTGTTCCCCCAAATAACAAGTGATATTTTTTGAGATTTAATTTCTAATTCTAAATGTCCATGTTTGTTTGTTTGTTTAAATTCTTGACCCTACTAATTGAGGGATGTTTGTTGAAACATTTGTTGAACTTGTTCAAGTTCTATAAAACAAGAACTCACACTCAGCTTAAATCAGGACGAATTCTAGGACAATTTCTATTAGTGAGAGGCAAGATGCATGCTAGAATCTGGAATATTGCCTGACTCTAATTATTTAATAGAATTCACCAAGAAAGGCCTTTAAAAAACAGAAAATGTAAATAGGTTGTTGTAAAAAAAAAAAAAAAAAAAAAAAGAAAGCCATAGGTATTCTGATCCAAATCTATTATACCACTAGTCATATATTACTTTTAAAGAATTCCTTAAATCAACTGACTCATTAATTCTTTCCATTCTTATAGGTAAAGTCCACAATACCCTTCAAACATAATCGACTATCAGAAACATTTGCGTTTAAATTTGCTCTCTCTCCACCTCTAAAACAAGGTAATATATCGGTTGGTGTTCATATTCATCCACGGATTTAATAGCCTTAATTGTGTAACATGTACATTATCCGATTTAGGAGTTTACTGAACAGCACCAGCCACAACAATAACTCCATCTGCTCACTGAGTTCCCACTTGGCAGGTGTAAAAGCAAAGTGCCATCTTTCGCATACTCCGAAACAGAAAGAGCTCAGCTCACAACCAATGATTTGTCACTTACGGGAAAACGATACCATAACTGACTCGAACTTTTCCCTCTAAGTGTCAGGGGTCGCCGGCCTAACAGAAAAAGCAGAAGAGCAGGATTCACCAGCCTAGCTTTGCTCGACGGCAAAAGGGGTGGTAAGCATCAGCCGTGAATTGGTGGGTGTACCCTCCTCATCAGTTGGCACCTCCCTCACGCATCGACCTGCCAAAGCCGGGCTGGAACCCTGCCCCGGTCTCGTCCTGCACCCACCCCCGCCTGCTCCCCGCCAAAAGCCTGCCATTTTCATTGACCCCGAAGAAAGCTTGGGTGCCCTGCAGCGAGTGGAGCGGAGAAAGGCACCCCGCGCTTCAGGCTCGAGCTGGAAGCCCCCTTCCACCCGTGCCCGCCCACTGTGCGGCCCCCGCCATCCTCACTGCCCGGGCAGGGCAGAGGAAGACCTGAGTCTTTTCTCAGGACCTGCCTCAGCCTCCCGCCGTACTGATCCGTACCCACCTCGAGGGCCTCATCTAGTCCGTCTCCGCGAGCGAGGCTCCTGCTGAATACTTGCGGTTCACAGACTTGTCTTTCCTGCCTGCAGCCAGCGGCTTTGCTTGGCAGCTCTGCTCAAAGCGCGCTCCCGCCACCTCGCTGCAATGGTGACAGCCCCGCCCCTCCCCAGAAGTTTTTGATTGGTCTGACTGGGATCTCGGAAGGCGCTGATTGGTGGGGGCGGGCTGGGAGGCGGGTGGTACCAAGAGCCAACACTAAGGAGCCCGGGGGAGGCTGAGCCAAGAGGGACGTGGCGCTCTGCAACGCGGAGCCGCGCCCCTTCCTTCTTTAGCTTTCCTGGAGAAGCCTGTGGAGCTGGGTTTGGGCGGGTGAGGTGCTGTCCGGGACCTGGACCCAGATATCACTTCCCCCCTTGGCCGCTGGCCAGCGCCGGCAACGCCCAGACGGGTCAGAGACAGGCTGTCAGGCCCATTTTCGTCGGTAGGCCTCGCTTGGATCAACACCCCCGGCCCTCCTCCATGGCTAGTCTCCTACTCGTATTTGCAACTTCACCCGCGTCATGCTGGGCGCTTGGCCACTGTGGCTTATCTAGTTTTTACTGCACCGTCTCTCACACTCACATACAGACATATCTTTTATCTCTACACCCACCCCTCATAGACCCGAGACATCTACTCCACAACCTTCACTTCAAAGATGGGGAAACTGAGGCTCAACGATATCTGTGGCTCGAGGGTTAGAGAAGCTCTCGCAGCCCCCAGGCTGGTTTCGAAGCTTAATTAAGTCTGCTAAATAATAGCATCCCTCTGATCCTCAGTTTTCTCCCTTGTGAAAAAGGGTATCATCTACCTCACAGTTGTTAGCAAAGATTAGATGAGATAACATTCCAGAAAACCAGTACAGAACCTGATGCATATGTTAGTAATGGTAGCTTTTTATCAGGAGATAATAGAGGGTAGTAGCTTAGTGCACCAATTTGGAGCTAAACTGCCTGTGTTGCAAAACCGGACTCTGCTTATCGCAAACCAACTCCATGACTGGGGGCAAGTTACTTAAGCGCTCTGTACCTCAGTTTCCTTGTTTGTAAAATAGAGACAATAATACTACCCTCCTTACAGCATTTCAATTTAACAGACAAGTGAGTGGCACGTAGTGCTCAGTAAATGTTAGCTATGCTCACCGTTAGTGGTTGAGCTAGGACAATAATTCAGGTCTCTGGATTCCAAGACCAGCATTCTTTATCCTTACATACTTCTCCCAAAACACGTATCCATTTTCGTTAAATCAAAATCTCAAACTATCTCCATCATGAAAGTCCTGGAATGTTGTGACTCTATCTCCCCTGAAGGCTTCCTAGTGGAGACAAATGTAAGGATAATAATATTCAGTTCTCATGGATGGATTGAAGAGTAAAAGCAGTAGAGAAAGAAACGACATTCAAGAGGTTATGGTGTAGGAGCAGTAAATTTCAATTTGAAAAACATGAGAATTATTACTTGAGTATTGGTTACGTATCATTAGTAACCGATGTTAGCGTAAGATCAGGGGATACTACCACATCCCAACACTGGAAAACACTAAAGTGAATAATACATTAAAGGCAGGAACTATCTTCCACATTTTATTACCTGTTATCTACCACAGAGCCAAACACACAGTGCCTGATCAGGAACGAAAGTTTAGGATAGACCCTCTAGTAGATTATTATCTGATAATAAGCTATCTTAATTATTTATAGTAATCCAGCGGAGATGAAGAATGGAAACTAAAGAGATTGGATTAGTCCAACAATACAAGGAAAGGAAAAGGTTAATGAGCACTAGCTTGGTGACTAAGATACCGGCATTATCCTCAGCAATATTCTGGGGTGAAGGAAAAAGAAAACAAGGAAGACAGGGCAAACAAATAGCAAGATGAAGGATTAGGAGAAATCACTAAGGAAAATACTTCAGAATGTCATGTGCATATAAAGCAGGCGAGAGCATCTCTTATACTAATAAAGATTGTTCTGTGATAGGGAAAAATAGGAATGTTGATAAAGAGCCCCGGAAACATCCTATGATCTGAGGGACTTACAAGGAAATCTCACTTCACTTAATAGGTAAAACCTGAAATTTGGGGGTTTAGCTCTGATGGAAATACTCCTGATGGGGATGAGGACTGAAGAATATACCTACTACATTGTACAAAGGAAAAAACAAGACTTTGGAGTCAGAACTGGATCCCAGCTTCACCTGGGTTAAAAACTCAGCTCCACCTTTATTAGCTGAATGTCCTCTGGCAAGTTTTTAACCTTTCTCCTTAGCATAATTTCCCCATCTCTAACATGGAGGCAATAATAGTTCCCACCTCACAGAGTTGTGAGGATTAAATGAGTTTTTATAAATAAAGCAGAGCAATGCCTGGCACACAGTAAGTGTTATATTAACGTTTGATAAAATACTGGTCTTAGTTTCTCCTTCTATAATCTGGGATCATAATACTGAGCTTACTGTAAGGATTCAAATGATGTATGTAAAGTGTTAGGTGATGCTCAATAACTATTATTTCCCTTCCCCTCCACCCATCACCCCCCTGCCACCCCATAGCCTATTACCTTTGAACCCCTCTCTGATTATCAATGCCACTGCCACCAAGGGGCTATTTCTCAACCTGGTCTAAGCAAGGATAAAATATCTTTCCTAGATTTCCCTTGGCTCAGCTGAGAAGCTCAAAACGAGATTTACTGGAGGGGAGGAGAAAATAAAAGGGAAACAAGTCCAGAAAACCAGCTGATGTAAAGCCTATCCCCATATTACATCTCTTGGTCTTCTAGGAGAAAAATATATGTGTGTGTGTGTGTGTGTGTATGTGTGTGTATACACATATATATTTAATATATATTATATATTATATGTAGAGAGATATACATACATGGTGTCAAGGAGATGCTGGCTATTTAATAATTTTGTCTTCTGGCTATTTAATACTTCATTTTGTCCCCTTGTCTTTTCTTGGATCCCACAGAAAATCAACCAGTCAAGTTCTTCATTGTGCTGAGAAGAGGGGAGAGGGAAGCAGGAGTACATATTTGCAAGAGACAGTAAGTAGTCAGAAATAAAGAAAACAGTATATACTCTACATGAGAACCAACACTTACTAGTTTTATTAAGGTCTAGATCAGGGGTCAGTAAATAAATCAACCTACTGCCTATTTTTGTAAATACTTTTATTGCAACACAGTCACATTCAACAGGCATACTCATTTGTTTATGCGTTTTCTCTGGTTGCTTTTGTACTACAGTGACAGGTTGACTGGTTGTGACAGAGCCTGTATAGCCCTGAAAACTGAAAATATTTACTACCTGGCTCTTTACAGAAAAAAATTTGCTAATCCCTGATCTATATTTGCCCAGAATCACATTTTCAGTATACCCAGTGCAAAAATTTGCACCTTCATCAAATCCTCTAATCCATTGCTTCTCAAACTTTAATGTGCATATAAGATCACCTGGGGGTCTTGTGAAAATGCAGATTCTGATTCAGCAGATCTGCAATGAGGCCTGAGATTCTGCATTTCTAACAAACTCTAGATTGACACCAAAATCAACTTGATCCATCCCATCAGGTTTTTTTCTTTTCTTTTTTTCAATTGAGATATAATTGACATACAACATTAGTATCAGGTATACAACATAATGTTTCAATATTACATAATCGATACGTTTGTGTTGCAAAATGATCACCACACTAAGCCTAGTTAACATCTATCACCACACATAGTTATAAATTTTTTTCTTTTTTCTTTTTTTTTGTAGATTTAATTTCTAACTTTTTTAATGGAGAAACATTGTTTTTTCTCATTTTTTTTAAATTGGGGAATATTGGGGAACAGTGTGTTTTTCCAGGACCCATCAGGTCCAGGTCAAGTCGTTGTTTTTCAGTCTAGTTGTGGAGGGTGCAGCTCACTGCCCCATGTGGGAATCAAACTGGCGACCTTAGTATTATGAGCACTGTGCTCTAACCACTGAACGAATCGTCTGCCCCCAATTTTTTTTCTTGTGATGAGACTTTTTAAGATTTACTCTCTTAGCAACTTTCAAATATGCAATGCAGTATTTCAAACTATAGTCAACATGCTGTACTTTGTATCCTCGGGACTTATTTATTTTATAACTGGAAGTTTGTACCTTTTGACCACTTTTAACCAGTTCACCCACTCCCAGCCCCACCTCTGGCACCACCAATCTGTTCTCTGTATCTATGACTTTCAGTAGTTTGTTTGTTTGTTTGTTTGTTTTTTAGATTCCATAAGTAAGTAAGATCATATGGTATTTGTCTTTCTCTGTCTGACTTATTTCACTTAGCATAATGCCCTAAAGGTCCATTCATGTTATCGTAAGTGGCAGGATTTTCTTCTTTTTATAGCTAAATAATATTTAATTGTATATATGTATATACCACATTTTCTTTATCTATTCATCTGTTGATACACACTTAGGGTATTGCCATGTCTTGGCTATTGTAAATTATGCTGCAATGAACATGGGGATGCAGATATCTTTTTGAGTTAATATTTTCATTTCCTTGGGATAAATACCCAGAAGTGGAATTGCTGAATGATACAGTAGTTCTACTTTTAATTTTTTGGGGAACCTCCATAGTGTTTTCCATAGTGGCGGCACCAAATTACATTTCCACCAATAATGCGCTAGGATTCCCTTTTCTCCACATCCTCGCCACCTCTTATTTCTTGTCTTTTTGATAGTAGACATTCTAACATGTGTGAGGTGATAGCTCACTGCGGTTTTGATTTTGATTTACCTGATGATTAGTGATGTTGCACATCTTTTCAAATGTCTGTTAGCCATGTGCATGTCCTCTTTGGGAAATGTCCTCTGCCCATTTTTAAATTGGATTATTTGGGTTTTTTGATATTGAGTTGTATGAGTTATTTGGATATTAATCCTTTACCAAATAAATGATTTGCAAATATTTTCTCCCATTCTGAAGGTTGCCTTTTTATTTTGTGGATGGTTTCTTTTGCCATGCAGAAGTTTCTTAGTTTGATGTAGTCCCACTTGTTTAGTTTTGCTTTTGTTGCCTTCACTTTTCGTGTCAAATCCAAAAAGTCCTTGCCAAGACTGATGTTAAGGAGCATGGTGCCTATGTTGAAGTTCTTCTAGGAGTTTTATGGTTTCAAATCTTACACTCATGTTTTAATCCATTTTTGAGTTCATTTTCGTGTATGGTGTAAGCTAGTGGTCCAGTTTCATTCTTTTGAATGTCACTATCCAATTTTCCCAACACCATTTATTAAAGACACTGCCCTTTCCCCATGGTATATTCTTGGCTCCTTTGTTGTAAATTAATTGACCATATATGTGTGGGTTTATTTCAGGCTCTATTCTGTTCCATTGATCTGTTTCTGTTCTTATGCCAGTGTCATACTGTTTTGATTGCTGTAGTTTTTGTAATACAGTTTGAAATCAGGAAATATTCCTCTGGTTATTTTCTCTCTACAGATTGTTTTGGCTAGTTGGGGTCTTTGGTGATTATATGCAAATTTTAGGATTGTTTATTCTATTTTAATAGGGACTGCTTTGAATCTGTAGATTGCTTTGAATATATGGACATTTTTTAAACAATATTAATTCTTTCAATTCATGAACATGGACTATCTTTCCATTTATTTGTGTCTTCTTCATTTTCTTTTATCAATATCTTATCATTATCAATGTATAGGTCTCTCATTCCTTGGTTAAATTTATTCCTAGGTGTTTTATTCTTTATGATGTAATTGTAAATGGAATTGTTTTCATAATTTCCATGTCCCATCAGTTTTTATTATCAATTCTTTCTTGTTATTTCTTCCTTCATTATCCAGCTTAATTTCTCTGGTTCATCAGTAAAATAAGCCCCAGGCAAACATCAACTCTCATTTCTTTCTTTCCTCTGTTGCTCTTAGCGGAGAAAAACCCAGCTATGGATGAACCCAAAATATACCTCTCCTTGTCTGCTCTACATTGCAGGAGAAACATTAAACTCATGTCTTTTTTTTAATATACAAAATATTTTATTTAGAATTTCATTAATTATGAATTTACATTAATTTTTTTAGTTAGACATTTATCATTTATATCCCTCACACAGTGACAACCTCCCTCCCCCTATCCACTACCTCTCTGATATGGCACACAGCCTTTACATTTCCACTGTCTCTATTCCTAATGCTGTACTCTGCTTCTTGTAACTATATATATATATATATATAAAATTGTAGTTGACATTCATTATTGTTCAGCTTCAGCTTCAGGTGTACAGTGCAGTGATCAGGCATCTACATCATCCCTGAGCTGGTCTCCCTAATGAGACAAGTGTCCATTGGATACCCTACAAAATCTTTACAACTTTATTGATTATATTCCCCAAATTGACTTTTGTATCCCCGTGGCAATCTTGTGGTTACCAACTGTGCTTTCTAATCCCCTCACCTTCCCCTTTATCCCCCCCCCCATCTAACAATGCTCAGTTTTTCCTCCATGTCTCTGAGACTGTTTCTGATTAGTTTATTCATTTATTCTTTTCTTTAGATTCTACATGTGAGTGAGATCATATGGTATTTGAAGACTCATGTCTTAAACTCATGGTCACCAACCTCAGACAGACCCTAACCACTGCCCAGCAATCTTCCAATGTTTCTTCAGCATACTCGCTCTTACTCACCCTCAATGTCCATTCCACACTTCTCTTTGCTCCTTAGACCTCGCATTCTTCCTTCCCACTCATTTTCTGTTGAGCCTAAGTCAACTTTGTTGAGAACCTCCTTGTACAAATTAAGTAACTCTTGTTTTAAAGCAGGGTTTCTCAATAGCAGCACTATTGACACTTTGGGCCAAATGTTTTGTTGTGGAGAAATATCTCCAGATATTGGCGGATATCCATTGAGGAGTAAAATCTCCCCTCATTGAGAACCACTGGTTTAAAGCAACAGAAACCAATTCCACCTAACTTAAAGAAAAAGGGGATTTATAAAGAAGATAATGGAGTAACTCATAGACAGACTGAGTGGAAATAAAACCCCAGGGGAAGGAGGTCTTGGGCCTTCTTTATAGGAGTGATAATTAGGTTATCTCCTTCTGCCTTTGGGTATTCTTAATTAAGTCTAAAATCCTCAGTAGGAAGAACTACCGCATTTTGCCATGTGTAATGCACTCCCGAGTATAATGCACTCCCGTATATAATGTACAACCACATTTTTGGCCCAAACTTTCAGGGGAATAAAATCTTTCGTTTTAATTTTTCAATTCAAATTTTATTTGTTTACATTTACATACTTGTTTTTTGTTTTATATTTACCCATCATAGAAGGCCAAGAACTCTTTGTCATTGCAAGTTCGTTGTAAGTTTAACAAAATGGATTATCGTATTCCAAGATATTATTTTGCATATGGATATCGTTATTGATTTTCTAGAGTTTTTTAACTCATAAGCATAAATAAAAGAATTAAAAACATTTATATAGATATGGAATTATACTACCCAGGTATAATTCACATCCTTATTTTCCCCTTAAAAATGTGGGCAAAAACGTGCACATTATACACGGCAAAATATGGTGAGTCTTGTTTAGTTCAGGTATTTACTTCTGTGGCCTGGTGAATAGAGTCTGTAACTAAAATCAAGCTAGAAAGAGGTGTTCAGCAGGAAAAAGAGCCGCCATACTTTCCCCATATTCTGTATCTGTATTCAGCTAAAATTGCATAAAACCTGAGTCCAGCGGCTGCAATAAATTGGTGTTTATTTTTCTGATAAAAATAAGTCCAGAGGTAGGTAGTTGTTGGCGTTTGTGCAGCTGCTAAGCAGTATCACCACAGCCTCTTTCCTTTCTCAGCTCTGGCTTTTCATCTTCAAGCTTACTGGAGGTTGAAAGATGGCTATCCATCTTCTATCTTTCTGTTCAACCTCATTTCTCTCTACGCTCCTTCTCAATCACTATACCCTGGCCATGTTGGGTTTTTTGTTCTTAGAAACCATTCCTAGCTAAGGATTTTGCCCAAGCTGTACCACTTGAAGAGACCAATATTTTCTCTACATTTCACATAGCTGGATCCTTCTCGTTCATTAAAACTCAACTCAACTGCCACTGACTGCCTCAGAAAAATCCACTCTGCCCTCTCAATTTAAAGTAATTTCCCTCACCTCCTTCTTATTATTCTCCCTAATAAATAGTGTTTGTATATATGTACATATATATATGAAATTCATATATATATGTATATATACACTTCTTTCTTTGTTTTTTGTCTGTCTCTTTCATAAGAGCATAAGATTCATGAGAGTATAAACCATGTTTGGTTTATTACCATTTACCCAGAGCCTAGCACAGTGTCTGATGCATACAATAGGCAATCAATACATATTTGTTCAATGAGTGAATGAATGAATGAGAATGAAAGGAAAATCACCTAATTATCTTAGGTTCTCATTTTGTCGGAATTTTTATTCTTAGTGTTTTGGCAGAGAGATTTAATTTTTGTTCTTATCTTTTTTCTTTAGAAAGATAATAGAAATTGCATCCTCTTCCTGCTGCTATTATAGTGACTAACATATAGAAGATAGATATTAATAACAGTAAATCATAATATCTAGATCCATGTTACAATGATACATAATTTCAAGAGTCCTTTAGTTGAAAAATTAGACTATCCCTACCCAAAAAGTTTTATAATGTCCTAAACACAATAACCCTACTTCCACTTAGCAATTTTAATTTAAAAAGGAATAAACTGGAAACAAAGTAGTACGAAGAATCCTAAGTATAGTTCCATGTATTATAAAAATTTAGTGAGAATAAAGTTTAATCATGCTGCAGTAAGAAACATTATCAAATAAATATTGAGTGCTACATTAATAATTTTTGTTTCCTTCCAGCAAAAAAATCTTAAAATATGTAATGACTTTAGTTATATAAATCTTATTCCTAAGCTCTGTATTTTCATTCCATGAAGGTAGAAGAAAACTGCCTCTTACTCCCCTGAGGAAGAGACAGTACATCCAGAGAGCAGAGTCTCTTTAGAGGTCTCCTATAAAACTTCACTGTGATGAAAGTTGACCTGAAACACTTGCAAAACTAAGTTTATACCTTTTATTCACTGTAAACAGATCTAAATCATAGTATTTAAACATCCTTCTCTAACTTTTATGATTCTGTTTAAAATCTCTGTTAATGCAGGCATTTTCTTCTAACATTAGGAACTTTCCCAAACAATCTCATCTTGTTGTGATGCCATACAGATTGTATCTTCCCACTCCCCATTCCAGGGTGCAGTCCTGGGATGAGGTTAACATGTGATGTCACAATGGGATGATACAAAGAAATATGCAAAGGATTGCAACTGTATGGAGGAATACTCATTCCAAGGTGGCAGCACCATTTGTGATGTCATAAAGGGTGTGGCCAGGCTACCTCCAATAGAAGAGGGGAAGATGATTGGTATAGTTCATGATATCTCAAGGAGTGGGGTAAAACTTGATGTTTAATGGGGTGGGCGAACTCCAAAATCATGAGAGGGTGGTGCAAAATAGTACTTCACAAGAAGATGGGGGCAGAGTCCATATTTGGGACGTCAGTAATGTCAGAAGGAGATGGAACAGTCCTTCCTTCCTTCAAGTATGATTTCACAGAAAACTAGGACTTTTTAAGGGCATACATCACAAACTTGTGCCCAGGAGTAGAACCAGCCCATAGACTTGTTTTGTTGGCCAGTCTTGGGTTGAGTTGGGGTTTTTTCCCCAATTAGTTACCAAATTGGGAGTTGCCATAACAAAAATTAGAATTTCTGGCTTCTCTTGATAGTGTTGGAGTTCTGACAACCCATTCCCTCATGGCCATGACTTGCTGAAGCAGAGTAACAGCTTCTCTTTTTGGACAAGGCAGATACTTTTAGTCTACCAGTAGCCACTTAGCCAGTTTTATTCATATTATCCAGGTAGCACTTTTAGGCATTGATGTTTGTGACACTGGTTTGGGGAATTCCATATAACAAAGAGGTGAGTCAATGTTGAGGAAATATGTTGTAGGAGAGGAAGGTAACCTATGAGACAGGAAGGTATGCATACCTTGGAAAACTCATTGTGATAAGGTAGAAGCAGCAGGTTTTTATATCCTGCCATTTTAATCCCAAGAACATTCTTTCTGATTCTGCCACTCTGACATCAGAGGATTTTGCCCCCATTATGTATCTGAGAACCTTTTAGTCTATGCGTTCATCAAGGAATTGATTCATAAGATATTTTCTAAAACATTCACTAATATTGGCATAATTCTTATTATATGTTTATTGTCAAATATTCTTGAGATCAAACATCCCTGGGTCAAGTTTAAAAGAAATCTCATTATCCTCAAGTGGTATAAACCATATGTTCCCAAAGGGTAAGATAGTCCATAACATCACCAACAATTTGTCCTTGGAACATGCTGTTCTCCTTACTGCCTGCATGCCTTAGCTCAGGCAACTTCTTTTCTTAGAATAGCTTTCTCTCTCTCTAAACTCCTAGTCGTTCTTCAGAGAACAATAGAGATATCACTTCCCCTAATCACACCCTCGTAGCATTAGGAAATAATTCCTCCATTAGGCTCTCATAGAATTTTGAAGATACCATTATTAAAGAACTTATACCTTTATTAGAGAACTGCAGTAGGTGTCCTTTTTTAATTTGTTAACCTCATTTGGTAGAATTAAAGAATGTGAGTTACTTAAAGACAGTATTTTTGTGTATCCAGAGCCTGGCATCTAAAGATACTTAATAAATATTTGTTGCATGAATGGTTATAAGCAGGTATGGAAATCTGCTAGGTCAAAAGGTTTATGGGGTAGATGGGGGCAGGGGGGTTATCACTGTGTAAGGGATATAAATGATAAATGTCTGACTAGTACATTGGTTTGTATACCTGAAACTATTTTTTTTTAAATTCTTTTAATTTAAAAAAAGGTTATGGGGTAGGGCCATAATGGGATATGCTATTATGTAATAAAAAGTTGCCATAAAGGCATGAAGCAGAATATGATGTCATAAGAAAAACCTATGAGAATTTATCCACTTCCAGACTGGAAGTGGTGACTACAACAGAAAGAGGAGGTGGACCCTGCATTTTGGCCACTAGGGTGACGCAAGCCTCTTAGGATTCCTCCCATGTCTAGATAAGCATTAACACCTACCTACCACAGTGCCTGGAACCTAGTAGACCAACAAAAAACACTTGTTCAATAAATTAATGAGTGAATGAGTCTGGGAATGAACTTGCATATTCTGGGCTCTGGGCCATCCTAAACCAGGCTTTGGTTCTAATCTGGGTTGGTCAGGAGTGGTTTGGTTTCTATGTGAAGCTGGACTGGCATATAACTATATTCTGAGTTGGGCTGATCTCTTAGCTGAGGACAACATGGCTGTCTATCTATTTCAATACAACTTTGGGTACCACATTGTATTGAGATTGTATTGGCTGGGATTCTGACTGGGCTGTAAGCTGGTTTCTGAACTAATATGCTTGGTTTGGTCGACAAGTCTGATCTTAGGTATGAGTTTCAGTTTGGGCTACGGATTGGTTTGGCATTTTCCTTGGCTATGGAATTAGCCCTTAACTGAAATCATGAGCTATTTCAAATCATAGAGTATGGTCAAAATTCAAGGATAGGAGAACTAACGCAAATAACTTTAGAACACAGTATTTTGGCAGATACACACTTAAGCTAAAGACCAAGAGAACTGCAAGGAAATTTTTTTTTTTTACCTTTTTTGCCACTTTATAGAAGTATGATTGACATGTAAAAGGCTGTACACATTTAATGCATACAACTCAGTGAGTTTGGAAATAAATATACACCTGTGAAACCACCATCACTACCATCAAGGCCACAGATGTATCCAGCACCTCCCAAAGTTTCATTCCATTCTATTTTTTTATTATCTATATTATTTTTATTATTTCATTATCGTTATGTTATCATCATTACTATTATGTGTGGTAAAAACACTTAACATAAGATCATCTACTCTCAGCAAATTTTAAATATACAATACAGTATTTCTAGCAATTGGCACTGTGCTATAAAATAAGTAGAACTTAGTACTTATTTATCTTGCATAACTAAAACGCTGTACCCTTTGATCATCACTGCCCCATTTTCCCCTCTCCCCAGTCTCTTATAACCATCATTCCACTCTCTGCTTCTATGAGTTGGACTATTTTAGATTCCACATGTAAGTAAGATCATTCAGTATTTGTCTTTCCATGTCTGGCTTATTTCACTGAGGATGATGTCCTCCAGGTCCATCCATGTAGTGCAAATGGCAGGATTTCCTTCTTTTTTAAGGCTGAATTATATTCCATGGTATGTATATACTACATTTTCTGTATCCATTCATCCATCGATGGACATTTGGGTTGTTTCCGTATCTTGGCTATTATGAATAATGTTCCAATGAATATGGGAGTGCAGTTATCTCTAAGATCCTGCTTTCAATTCCTTTGGATAAATACCCAGAAGTGGGATTCCTGGGTCATATGCTAACTCTTTTTTTAATTTTTTGAGGAACCCCCACACTATTGTCCATAATGACTGTACCAATTTACATACCCACCAACATCCTCGCCATCACTTATCTTTTGTTTTTTAACAATAACCATTCTCCAATAAATTTAATTTAAAATATATATATATGGCAAAAAAAATCACCATTTTACCAGGTGATTTTGCATTTCCCTGATGACTAATGATGTCCGAGCACCTTTTCATGTACCTGCTGGCTATTTGTATGTTTTCGTTGGAGAAATATCTATTCAGGCCTTTGCCCATTTTTCAATTGAGTTATTTGTTTTTTGCTGTTGAATTGGATAAGTTCCTTATATATTTTCAATATTATTGCCTTATCATATAATATGATTTGCAAGTATTTTCTCCTTTTCCATAGGTTGCTTTTTCATTTTGCTGATGGTTTCCTTTGCTGTGCAGAAGTTTTTTAGTTTGATGTAGTCCCACTTATTTATTTTTGTGCTTGTTGCCTTTTCTTTTGGTGTCAAATTCAAAAAATCTGTAAGCAAATATTAAACTCTAGTTAGTTCGTTGGTTTTTTTGCATGGAACAAGTAATTCTAAAACTACCTTTTGTGTCTTCTAGGATATAAAAAAAAATTGTAAATATATGTGGATAATTTCTGGATTTCTCACTGCCAGAAAGGAGTTCACATATTGAAAGGAAGAAGGCTAGACTGAACCCTATAGTATTAGAATGGAATTGGAGGAATCAGTATAAATTCACCATTTTATATGGATGGATGGATGGATGGATGGATGGATGGATGGATGGATAGATGGATGGATGAACAATTGGTAATTAGTTTCCTGGGTCCTTTGGAAAGCAGACATCAAGCTAGGCTTAAAATTGCAAGGAATTTATTAAGGGAAATGTCTGTAGGAGCAAAAATGGGTAGGGAGCTAGAGAAGGCTCAGAGATCTGTCAGATTTGCAATGTAAATTTGACCCCGAATAAAGGAAAGAAGGAAGGAAGAAAGGTAGGTAGGAAGATTGGGTGGAGTGCTTAGATTGCCATGTAATTCTAGAAAAGTTTGCCAGGCCATCATGTGGTCTTTCACCTGAAGACTCCATATGAAAAGCATGTCCCAGTAAGAAGCCGACCTCAGTATCCTTGCTGTGCTCAGTCATTGGCTAGGAAAGCATGGCCTTGGCACAAACATAAAGAAGAATTGCCAAGCACAGCAGCTGGGGCCACCATCAGTTATGCTCCCTATAGTCAGAAATCTGAGAGGCACTGTCTCATAGCTGCCACTGTCCATCATTGCACCATGCAGATCTACTTCTCTATATATGTTCAGGGAGCACCTTCTCCGTGGTGTCCTGTGCCTCTCTTCTTGAGGGGAAATTTCCAGAGGGAACTGTGGGAAGAACTACAGCATCCACTGCTGCAGTTATCTCAGGGATTCAACTGGTCCTCAGCCTCTCTTTCCTCCACTGTGCATTGTAAATTCCCCTCATGCTCAGCTACAACCTCCCCAGGTCTTTGTGGCTTACTGAGAGTGCAACTGAAACTTTTATCTCCGAGGGGTCTGAATCCATTGATAATCATACTATTCTCAGTCCAGGTTTTCTGCATGCGACCATTCATAGTTGCAATAGAGCAAAAGAATACCACGAGGTGCCCCAGTGGATAAAATGTGTGATGTACTCAACTTGCCACAAAGTGACTGATTGGCCTGGTTGAGGAACAATGTCATAAAAGCAAACCCATCCAGATCGAGTGAACTTTACTGAAAGATTAACCCATTTTATAACTTCTTTTCAAACTCAGGTAGTTTTGTGTCTCCCCAAAATTGATATGTTAAAATCCTAATCCCCAAAGATGATAGTATTAAGAGGTGGGGCCTTTGGGAGGTTCTGAGGTCATAAGGGTGGGACCCTCAGGAATGGGATTAGTGCCCTTAGCAAGGAGGTGCCAGGGAGATCCCTAGCCTTTTCCACCATGTGAGGACACAGCAAGAAGGTGCCCACTGGGAACCTAAAGCAGGCCCTCACCACAAGGCAATCATGGTGGCACCTTTATCTTAGGCTTTCCAGCCTCCAGAACTGTGAGCAGTAAATTTCTGTGTTTATAAGCTACCCATTCTGTGGTATTTTGTTACAGCAGCCCAAACTGATTAAGAAGGCACAAGGCAAATAAAATCAATTTTTAAAGTTTTATCCTGTATTATGATCTTTAATATTCTGGAACAAACTGATACTTTATTAACGTTTCGGGCAGTGGTTTTCAGAAATGTGAGGTAAAAGCTATTTCATAATAATACTATGATGTTATGTTAAAATGCAATGAATTCATCGTTGCTAACTTTAAGTAAATCAATTTAAAAAGCCTTAAAATTTTCTTGGTTTGATTTCCAATATGAAAGTATAAGTATAAAGAAATCTGGAGGCGAAATCCTGAGAATGTCTGCATTAGGACAAAAACTATTCTTTTTTATTAAAAAACAAAAAGACACACATAGTTGTATTTCTCTGTTACTATGCTCCTAGAATAGTCGTAACCATTTATGTTGCTTAACTTTTAACCAGAGTAACTAACTTCTATTACACAGAGAAAACTGGGGGGATAGACCAATGAGAACTGCCTGTTGTACAGGAGCATTAAAACGCTTGCCAACTAGCAAAGCTCACGAACACATATTATATAACTTTCTATAGCCATACATCATGTTTTCAACTTCTTAAAGTGGCAAAAGCGAACATGTTTATTAACATGACTCAAGTTATATCCTCTCTATAGCATAAAAAAATAAGAAGCAAAACTATGTACATTTAAAACTATGCTTAGTAATAATCAGTTTTCTACATTACTTAGAAGTCACTGATTATCATTAATTAACTTAATATCAGTCCAACATTTTATGTTAAAGAACTTGGAAATTAACTTCAGGTTACTACAAAATATACACACTACAAAATGTAAGTATTTTTGAAATAAAAAATTTATCACTATAATGTTTCAATTTTGTTGATAACAAACATATTTCATAATCTTTAGCATTTTTAATGTCCTCCAGCCAAAGACCACCAGGAACACTCCTGTAATTGAACAAGCTTGTTTTACAATTCATGGCAGCAGGAGACAACATACACCATGGGAAACTGTGGGGTGGCTCAGTAAAAGGGTATTAGAAAGGACTTACAGGACTTGCGATTTAGTTGGGTGACTTTGGAGAAGCAGAAGGAAGAGAGAGTTCCCTCTAGGTTGGTTGTTGTCTGAAGGTAGGGAGAATCCTGAGTATCTCAATAAATCTTATGCATAGGGAAGGCCAACGAAAGCAAGCCTAGAGCTATAATTGGTAAAACAGCATCAGTCACTCAAAGTAGCTGGTATAGGGAGATATCTGGTATTTTATAGCTTGAACAATGTTCTCGTCTTGTCTGTGTTCAGCCACGATTACTGGAGCCTGCTTGTTTTTGTCGTGATCCATCACGGTCACAGAGTGGCCTTGTCTGATGTTGGTGTTCCGTGAAGTAGTTAATGTGAAACAGGACATCAGGACCTAGCTGTGAGTGCCAGGCCGGCCCATAGCAACTCCAAGGCCCAGCAGCGGGCAGTACCAGGATGGCAGGGGCTGCTTTTGTTCTTTATTGACATTGTGTATAAGTAATGTTAGCTTATTTGGTCAATACACCTCCACATGTTTAGGAAAAACAAAGTAAAACAAAAGATACCTATTATATTGTATTATACCTAACACCGATAAACCGGAGAAAAGAGATAGCTATTTCTTAAAACCAAAATTGTTAAATGAGTCTTGAGGGGATTTAGAACATGCCACCTCAAAATACGTTGATTTAGCCTCCCGATTGTTTTGAGCTTAAAGGCACTTGAAAAACAGCGGATGCAAGAAGGGCACTCTGATCGCTAGTGACCAGCCTCGGTTGAGCCGGTGTATTTATCTGCAGTGCGTGGCACCTGCCTCGCCTCCCTCGCAGTATTTGCACTGTTTCCAGTGTTCATCACACTCATCTGGCCAGGAAAGAGGTAGGCGAACACAGGCTGAGGCCTCCCCTGAAAGGTGCCCTCGGGAGCCCTGCTCAGGCCTGCAGCACGCTGTACATTGGCCAGAGGGGAGAACACAGCCTTTGTATGGAAGGAAGAAGTTTCCTAGGGTTGGAAAATTAAACTGACAAAGGCAAATGAATAGGAGAAAAGTATACTACTTTATTTAAGTTTTATGCGACACAGAAGCCTTCATAAGGAAATGAAGACCCAAAGAAACAGTCAGACCTGTTTTATTTATTTATTTTATGCCAGGTTTGATGGAGAGTAGACAGTTGTGGAGGAATATGATCGGTTAAGGAGTATGAGGTAAGTGTAGTAAACTGGGAGAAACTTGGACCTGTTTGTTAGGACTCTTCTCAGTGCCCCTTTGTCGTCAGGATAAGGAAGTTCCTTTCCTCTGCAGGGAGGGCACCTCTCACATGAGAGTTTTATGACTTAGTTCAGGGGAGAAGGGTGAAGGGGAAAATGACCTTCCTATTTCTGCCGTTTTTTCAAAACTCCTTTAGCTTAAAATATTTAATATACCACGCTGCCGTATTTTGGGATAGCGTGTCCAGAACCCCATCATTCTCAATGGACCACTTGCATGCTGCCACAGCTTCCTAGAAAGCAAATAATTCAGACCTCCAAAGACTCTGAGTGGTCACTCAGCCAGAGAATATGGGGCTACGCAATTCCTGGCACTCAGACTTGGGAGGTGTCGCTGGAGGCAGATAAATTGGAGGAGAGCATGACTGTGTCAGCATAGAAAACTTAGTTCCTTAAAATGATGGAAGTTCTGTAATGTCTGACTTTATCTTATCCCTGTGTTAGTAAGAGAATCCATAGACATTTGGTTAATATGAGATTCTATGACCATAAAGGGCAGCAGCTGGCATACAGTCCTACGTCCCCAGAACACTCCTTTATCTCTGGAGAAAAAGACAAAGCTCCATTTGTGAGCCTGGCAAAGCTCCCATTTGCAAAGGTGAGAGGCCCTTGGAGTTCCCGGCAGCGGCTGGGAAAGCCCTTAATCTGAAAGCCACCAAGCTGTGGCTTTCTGTCAGAGCAGATTCTGTCTTGGACTTCAAAGGCATTACATGACCCCCAGAAGGATTAGGTAAATATATGTGTCAAAGATTTTAAAAAGATATGAGCACTTACTATGTGTTAGATCCTGTACTAGACACTTTATGTGTAAGAGAAAGTAAGTTAAGACATTACCGGGGCGGCCGGATGGCTCAGTTGGTTAGAGCCTGGGCTCTTAACAACAGGGTTGTTGTTTCAATTCCTGCATGGGATGGTGGGCTGTGCCACCTGCAACTAAAGATTGAAAATGGTGACTGGACTTAGAGCTGAGCTATGCCCTCCAGAACTGGATTGAAGGACAATGATTGGGAGCTGATGGGCCCTGGAGAAACACTCTGTTCTCCAATAAAATTTATTGAAAAAAAAAGGGACATTACCAATGAATTTTGTTTACCACTGAGTCTCCATTTCCTCCAGGAATGAGTATACCCATACACTCTGCAGCCAATAAAAAAGTATAAGGCAGTCTGATATGCCATAATGTCCAATATATACAGAGGGTGCCAAAAAAATGTATACACATTTTAAGAAAGGAAAACTGTATTAAAATTGTAATACTCAATATATACATATAACAAAAGATGAATATGTCACGTTTGACTTCTGCAATTACTAGAGGTGTTCAAAGTGGTTACCATCAGTGTCCAGACACTTCTGATTAGGGCAAACTACTGCTTGAACAACGTTGACCAAAGTGCCCATTTGTATACATTTTTTTGTCACCCCCGGTATTATTAAATGGAAAAAAGAAGCAGAAAAGTATATATGATATGTTCCTATTTGTGAATACACACACACACACACACACACACACACACACACACACACACAGATGATATATCCAATGCCTTAGTTTCTCAGTTCCTCAATTCTTCAAATTATAATTATCTTGCATGAACATGGCTGGAGAAAAATACACAATCATGCTAATTGATCTGGCTTAAAATTTCTGACCACAATCCTCAAGTGGGCCCTCAATGGTACTCAGCAACCCTACTAATTTCCCTGTACAATTTAATCTCACACTCTCCTAACATATCATTGAACTGCTTCTCCTTCTCAAACCTGTAACACCCTTTGCCACTCCTACTCTCAGCTGATGATACTGCTTTTTATTTCATTGAGAAAACTGAAGGGACCAAACAGTTTCCCCATCCTCTTACCAATAACATCTACTACCTGACTTCCATCTCTACGTACCTGTATGCTTTTTCTTCCCCATTAAGGTGGGTACTTCATCCAAGCTCTCATCTAAGGCCAACCCTTCCATTTGTGTGATGGCTCTCACCGCATCTCACTTGACTGGTTGAACTTAAGACCAATTAAACAGAATTTAAGATCCAGTAAATTCAAGAAACTGAGAATTATGAGAGAGCACATACTACAAATTAAGGAAACTATGAATTGACTCCCAGCATAAGGCAGGCGTAGAGTCTCCAAGAATGTTTACAAGGAGGGCAACGGGGCTAAGAATCAGGAGGTCTGTTGGAGGAGTGGGGAGGTGTCAGTAATGGTTCTTTTGATCTTGGGCAAGTCACTTAGATTCATGGACGTGGGAGGGACGTGGGGAGGCCCCAGACAAGACCAGCAAAACGACCTTTTGACCCCTGGATCCCTTCTCTAACATACTCTGAATTAGTGAGGGTTCTCATTTACAAGCAACAGGAATCAACTGAGCTACGCAGAAAAGAACTTTATTAAAAGGATATTGGTGGTTCACATAATCTCTAGGAAGGCTGGGAAACCAGGATTGGAGGTTCTGCAGCCAGGAACCAAGCCTAGAAGAACACCCTAGCCCTGATCTGGTGAAAACAGCGGCCACAAGGCTGTGTCACAGAGATGGCGCAAAGCGCTGGCCAATGGGCATAATGAACGTTATTTAAGTCAGTTTTGCCCTCTGCTTCTGAAATCTGAAATTGGAGAAAATACTGAAAGGTTCACTTGTTGGCTCCAGGGGGTGATATGAGGAGACATACAAAGACAAACAGAGATGAGACAAAAAAAAGTCCCATTTTTAACAAAGACCAACAGAGATGAGACAAAAAAAAAAGTCCCATTAATAATGGGATAATAAGTAGCAAGGGATAATAAAATAACCCCAGCTCCAGGCTAGCCTTGCATTCTGAAGGATGGCTGTGCTGCGATTTCTTTGAAATTCTCTTTTCCTTACTGCTACACTTGGGTGATAACTACAAAAACTATGAATGTGTTAGTTCAAAACCTTCCTTTTCTCTTGCGCTCTAAGGAGAGTTTGGTTTTTCCAGCTTGATTGCCAGGCTTTTGTACTGCAGAATCAAGTCAGAACAGAACCAGATGGAGGAGGAGTCTGCATCTAAAAGACTGAAATTTCTTTTCTGGCGAGAATGTTGAAGAGAGGCTGCAGGGAAGGCAAGGGACAGAGGAGTCTCCAGCTACACAAACTAGGGTTGTTTTGTGTTTAAAGTTCAGGGTGAGGGGGAAAGCCAGAGAGTAGCTGCCATAGGGTACTACTGCGGGTGGCAGAGATAGGGAGAGGGAAATGTAAAGATTTTTTTCTCTGTATTCTTTCCACTTCTAATTACATGTTGACGGATAGATTTGTTTCTTATAATGTGACACACAGAGACCAGGCTAACTCAACCAGTACGAAGCCTCACTGGCCCAACTAGACCATGAAAGACTTTGTCAGCTGGCTCGCTGAAATCCAGTCACTGTGAATTCCTGATATAATAAGCATTCATTAGATGATTGTTGTACTGAACTGAACTATGTCTACTTACACTTTCTAGCAGGTGTTCTTGTACACGTTTCCCTCGCTGGGCACCAATTTCCTTATCTGTAAAATAGGGTGCTTAATGACAACTGCAGGCCTTTATTGAGAGATGACTCTGTTCCAAGTGCTATATTTTACCTCTGATGTCCTGTATAATTCTTACAACAATCTGAGAGATAATACTATTGTTTCATTTTACACATGAGAAGTTTGAAGTACAAAGAAGTTAGGCATCTTGCTCAAGGGTTAGCGCCGGGATTCAAAGCCAGGTGTCAGCCTCCAAAACCCCTTCACCACTAACACTGGACTCTCGCTGTGCTGCCTAAACCCACTGCAGCTGCCATTGGGTTCTCCTTCGGTTATCATTAGCTCCAAATTCAAACAAGTTAGTGCATCCAAATGTGCTGGAAAATGAGTATCTTCCACTTTTAGTCTGTAGAGTGGGAAGTGACGCTGCCCCTCTCAAGTCTCACCAAGATTCCCCTAACATAAGAAGTGGGTCCAGTAGCCAAGCAGCTAGAAGGACAAATGTCTACTCTTACCAGTTGCTTTGTGGTCTTTTCTTAAGGAGAAAGCAAAGTGGGACTTGGAAGAAGACTACCCAGGCTCTGTCACTTACTAGCTGTGCAACTTTGGGCAGGCTACTTAGCCTCTCTGTGCCTCAGTTTCCTCATTTATAAAATGGGGATAACAATAGTACATACCTCAGAGTCATTTTGAGGATTAAATGACAATATATATTTGCAAAGTACTTATAACAGTGCCTGGCACATACGAAGTGTTATATAAAATTGCATAAAGATATGTGGATAATTTCACTCTCCAGTTTATCTATTTTCAAATAATATGTCCAGGTACACTAACGCTAAGTATAAAATAATGCTACAACTTTCTCAAAGGAAGAAGAGTAGGGAGGGACAGGGTTTACCTACAAAAAACAGGTGGGGTTTATGTTTTCTCCCCATCCCTTTCCACGTACCCTAGGTGTACAGAACTGTTGTTGAGAACACCTGACATCCCTACTCCTGTGCCTGTGCAGAGGACGGACTCTGGTTCAGGAGCCACTGCAAGATGTCCTTCCATGGCCTGCTGTGTTCTGCTGAGAGTGCCCTCCCTTTCAGTTCCCCTCCCTGATGCTGCCACCTGCTCCTCTGCCCCAGCCCTGCCCCCACAGCCCTGCACCCGTGGGAGGATTGCCTAGCTACTGAATGCCTGCCTTGCTAAGTATGGCGTCTGCCCTCAGGTTACTCACAGACCAAGAGGATCGGTACTGTGTAATCTCTAAACTAGCCATCTGGGCTGTATATGAGAACTCGATGTGCTTTCATGTGGTTGTCGAGCATAATTTATAACCAGATCTCTCACCATATTCAGTCAGTTATGACTTGTATTAAGCCACCCAGCAAAAAAATCATTTCCATAGAGGAAATGATGTTAGACAAACATCTGCTGTGGTTTATTCTGGTGTGTTTTCATGTTGATAGCAAGGAAGATCATCTCTGGAAAGAACTGTAAGTTTCATGATACTGTAGAAAGTATCTCTAGACAGCAGTCAGGCATCTTGGGAGTTTAAATCCAGCTCTGCCCTTATGACACAGAGGTGAGTTGCTTCACCTTCTGGGTCCCCTCTTCCTAAGACATTCAGTGGTACGGGGAATGGCAAATACTTTTTGATGCTCTCAGAATCAAAAGGAGGCTTCTACTGAATCAATGGAACTTTGGGACTGGATACCAACTAGTCTAATCCCTCATTTTACAGAAAAGAAAATGAGGCCAATAGGGATTAAGTGGCTTAGCACGGCCGGACATCCAGCTGAGCTCAAAGTCAAGCTGATGTGACGAAGCACAGTGCTCTTGTTTGCTAGACTGCAGGCCATTGTAGGCCTGTTGGTTCTTATGTAGCAGCAAACGATATTGTACTTAGCTTGATACACAGTTTCCTTCCTTTATTCAGATCATTTCCTTTGAAGTAAATAAAGTCCTTGAATCTGTCGTGATTTACTATGAGGGGGATTACAAGCTTTTATCTTATGTCATTGGTTATAATAGTTAAAACTTTGAACAGCTTTAAACACTATTTGTGGGGTACAAAAAATGTAAGTAAAACATTTTGAAAGATGAAAATTTTCCAATTTTATAATTCAACAAGACACTTAGCATGCAGGAAAAAAGGCGAATATTAAAAAGTGTGTTTATTTGGCCTTGAGAATTATAATAGGATTTCCTTGTGAGAGAAAAACAAGAGAGACAAGTTTTCAAGACTTGAAGGTTTTTTGATAATTAACACAGTGGTAATTCATTTTCCTCTGACATGTTGCAATTTATTCTTGTGTAACACCATTCATCTAAAGATTATAAATGAGTTTTAATCTTGTCTATAATTAAGTTTCATATAATCCATTTATTTTAATTTATTTCTCTCAGTTTTCAGATGAGCAAATCAAATTTTTCAGAAATAAGATACCCTCAAAAGCTCTGCATTGCCTGTCCCTTATGTCAGCAAATTCAAGTCTGGATATGGCTTATGAGGGGCCTCTGATTGACATTTAACCTTGCCTGTATCAGGATTTATGATACCACCATGCTAGGGTTCAGGGTCTACCAAATAAGCTGAGGTCTCTCAGCTCCAAAGCAATCAGCCTACCACCATCTCTTCACCACCCTCTCGAGTTCTCTCCCGGCTCACCCAGCCACTTTCGCTTCAGCTTCCCCTGCTTTGCCTTTGAACTTTGAAAAGGGTGTCCCACCACCCTTTTCTCTCTCTGAGCTTTAGTCTACCTCAGACAGGATACCTGGCCAACGCAGCTATTTAGCCAGTGCCCTTGGTGGGCCTGCCTTGGACTAAGGAGGGGGGACTTAGACACCCATTGTTGCCCCATCCTGACCTCTGTCTAGGTATAAGGGAACAAAACCAAGGAAGCCAGTCAAAGGCTTGCTCCAGTCCCTAGAGGTAGAGAGCTTGGGCAACAAGCATTGGGTTCTGAATTGGAAACCTAAGACCGCCAAAGGAAAGAGAGGATGATAAATATTATTGATGAATCCTTGTTGAAAATAGAGG
Source organism: Rhinolophus sinicus (assembly GCF_057876585.1). Classification (NCBI taxonomy): domain Eukaryota; kingdom Metazoa; phylum Chordata; class Mammalia; order Chiroptera; family Rhinolophidae; genus Rhinolophus; species Rhinolophus sinicus. Next base: position 152,807,956 of record NC_142514.1, on the reverse strand, counting down.
TGTAACTGGAAATGTGGGCATGTTGTCTGCAGCTTTGTTACTCAAAGTGTAGTCTAGGGACCAGCAAAATCAGCATCACCTGGGAGCATCTCAGGCCTATCCCAGACCTGAGAATCGAAATCTGCATTTTAATAAGATCTCCAGGTGATTTGTGTGCACACTGTCTCAGGTAAGTCTGGCTTGATCTATGAAAGGCGTGAGAGACAGATGTGCGCTACCCAAAATGCATAGAAGCCAAATGCTAATCTAGTTATCCACAGAGCGACCTCACTGCCACAGGACTTACATTCGTGAAGGCTGAGTGCCTGCTCATTTCTCCCTATTGGCAAACTTGACTGAAGAGGTAACCTTCTCATCAGGTTACCAGGTGAACCTGGGATGTTTACTCTCCCTCCTCAGTGACCAGTCTGTCTCTAGGTTAATTAATGCCAGCCTGACGACTTTTCAGTTTTCTTCCTCTGCTTCTGGAAAGCAACTTAACTTTCCTCATTTTCTCAAGCTCAGGGGCATCTCCTGGTAACTCCCAAATAATATTGATAGTCATAAGTCAGTCACATGATCTCATTTAATCCTTATCACAACACTAAGCAATAGGTGCTGTATCCCCCATTTTACAAACGCAGTAACTAAGGCTCAGAGATGTTAAGTAACGTGTTCAAGGTCACTCATCTCGTAATAGGGGCATCAGCATTCTGCCTGGCTCTACAGCCTGTGGTTTTCAGTACTGCAATATACACACCGCCTCTCCAGCCTTTTCCTCAGGCCAGCTCCAAACCTGCTTTGCAAGCTGTTTACAGCGGAATAATGACTGACTCATTTCCCGGCTCCTTCATGTGGTTCATGTATCACGTGCCAACCTCATCACTCTGATTAGTGTGATTTTCATCATCACCAATGAACACTTGTTGGAAGCTCGCGTGGTGCTGGGCATTAGAATTTTAAATCCCTACATGCAGTTTCTGCCCGCATACTCTTCCTCTTAAATAATCACTTTGCTAGGAATACAGTCTTTCCTTTTGAAATTGTGACAAACTGCAAGCAGGTGCTGAGGCATTTTTTTTAGCACTGGAAGCTGGAGAAAAAAGACATTTGCTGAGTTATTCACCATGCACAATATCAGAACAATTGATGCCGTGTGCATCAATAAAAAAGAAAGAAATCCTGCCATTTGCTACAATCTGGATGGATATAGAGGGTATTATGCTAAGTGAAATAAGTCAGGCAGAGAAGGAAAAATACCATATGGTTTCACTCATATGTGGAATCTAAAAAGCAAAACAAAAACAGACTCATAGAAGCAGAGACCAAAGGGGTGGTTACCAGAAGGGAGGGGTGGGGGGATGAGTGAAAAGGGGAAAGGGAATATAGTCAATAATATTGTGATAAGTTTATACAGTGACAGATGGTTACTTGAATAACTGAGGTGATCATATTGTCAGGTATAAAAATGTCAAATCACTATATTGTACACCTGAAACTAATACAACCAATATAAGATTGCATACCAACTATATTAGATTTAAAAATAAATTTAAAAATGTCAGTTTTGAAGAAAGAAATTTGTTTCAGTTTTAGTTGCATTTTCTCTAAATTCACAAGCTGAGACAAAAGGGGAGCCAGGTTGACTGAACACTCTGAACCTCTTTTGAGTAAGTGACACATTTGGTCTGCTCTGTAACCAAATGCCAGTTCATGGTTAATTGGCTCTGTGGTTGGAAGTGAGAGAAAAGCCCTGATTTTAGCATTTGCAGGGATAAATACTCCTACCATGACCAATTTGGCCATGTCTCTGCATGTGGAACTGGGAAGAAAGGTGCAGTTACTGCACACCGTTATACAGGATTTCCACCCTCTCGACTTAGTAGATGCAAATCACCTCAAGAACAAAGATAACAGTAAAATGTAGCAAAATAAGGAAGTGATGCGCTTTGATCACTTTTTAGCCTTTGTTCTTAATGTAGTTTATTTAATTATAAGTTTATATAAGTTGGCTTTTAATGACCTTGTTTACCAAGTAGCTCACAAAATTCCTGAAAGTAGAATAGCTGGCTCTCTTGAGCTGGTATGAATAGCTCCAGCATAACCCTAAAGGCCAAAAGCTTTCTCTCTATTAGTTAAGTGATAATGAAAGGTAAGTGGCTATTGCCAGCAAACATTATTGGCCTAAAAAGTAGGAATTTGCAGAAGCCAGTTTTACCACTAGATTTCATTTAATTCCAGATAAGCTCCCCAGGTATCATAATACAAGAGGGTATGTTGCTCTGACACTGCAGAGATTTGTGAGTGGAGACATGGATGACTCTAGAAAGGTAACTTCTGCTCAAATCTAACAAACAAATGACTCTAAAATACAGCCCATCAAGAGATTTGAAAAGACAGTTCATAGAAAATAACTAGAATGACCACCATATGAAAAAAAAAGACCTTTCAAGAGAATGCGAAGTTAAGCCACAGACTTGGAGAAAATATTTATAAGAAATGTTATCTAATATAAGACTATTATCCACAATATACAAGGAACTCTTACAACTCAATAATGAGAAAACAAAAAACCCCATTACAAAGTGAGCAAAAGACCTGACAGATACCTCACCCAAGAAGATATGTAGATAGCAAACAAGCATATGAAAAGATGCTCAATCATATCTGATTAGGGAATTGCAAATTATAACACCAGTGAGATACCAATAGGCCAAAATCCAAAACCATGATAACACCAAATGCTGCCAAGGATGGAGAGCTATAGGAACTCTCATTTATTGCAGTGGGAATGTAACATATTACAGCCGCTTTTTGAAAGACAGTTTGGCAGTTTCTTACAAAACTAACCACACTCTTACCCGTATGATCTAGCAATTGCACTCCTTGGTTTTTTATCAAAATGAGCTGACAACTTATGTCCATACAAGAACCTGCACACAGATGTTTATTGCAGCCAAATAACCTGTTTATTGCAGATGTTTATTGCAGCCAAATAACTGTTCATAAACCTGTCCATAATTGCCAAAACTTGGAAGCAACCAAGATGTCTTCCAATAAGTGAATGGATAAACAAACTTTGGTATATCCAGACAATGGAATATTGTTCAACACTAAAAAGAAATGAGCTATCAAGCCATGAAAAAAAACATGGAGGAACCGTAAATGCATATCACTAAGTGAAAGAAACCAGTCTAAAAAGGCTATATACTGTATGATTCCAACTACATGACATTCTGGAAAAGGCAACACTATAGAGACAGTAAAAAATCCAGTAGTCGTCAGGGGTTAAAAGGGCAGGAGGGATGAACTGGCAGAGCACAGAGAATTTTGGGGGCAGTGAAACTATTCTGTATAATACAATGGTAGATAGTACATGTCACCGTAAATTTGTCCAAACCCATAGAATGTAAACCCAAGAGTGGACTCTAATGTAAACTATGGACTTTGGGTGATAATGATGAGTCAATGTAGGTTCATCAGTTGTAACAATGTACCACTCTGGTCCAGGATGTTGACAGAGGGGAGGCTGTGCATCTACAGGAACAGGGGGGATATGGGAACTCTCCGCTTTGTTGTGAACCTAAAACTCAATTTTACTGTGAACCGAAAACTGCTCTAAAAAATGTCTATTAAAAAAAGACTCATCCTCGCTGATAATAAGACATAAAAATTAAAACCACTGAAATTATCTTTCACTGTCTGATTAGCAAAAAACAAAAAAATTTATAACATATTGTTGGTGAGGCTGTGGGAAAACAGACAATTTCTTATTCCACAGATAAGACTGTCAATTTCTAACACCCCAGTAGAGGACAGTTTGGCAATTTCTCTGAAAATGACAAATGTATATATCCTTTGACACACAATTTTATTTTTGGGAACTATTCTAAGGATGTGCTTTTCCATGTGTGAAATGACACATGTACAAAGTTATTCATTGCAATGATTTTTGTGGTAGCAAAAGACTGAAAACAGGTAAAATGTACATTATTAAATACATTATGCTTCAAACAAAACTGCCCTGAGCATGAGGAAGCTCTTTATGAACAGAAAGATCTCCTAGATGTATTAACAGAAAAGCAAGATGCAAAACTCCATGTTTATCTGTTTTTCAAAGTTTATAGAAGAAAAACAAGAAGGAAAATATGTTCACATTCCTAATTATATGTTATCTATATAAAGAGTATCTTTCGAAAGATACACAAGAAACTAATAATAGTAATTAGTTACTATTGGGAGACTGTGGGAATTAAACAGTTGAGGGACAGAAAGGAAATTTTTCTCTGTACACTTAAAAAAATTTTTTTAAACCATGTGAATGTATTTCATATTCAATAAGTAAATATATAAGTACGTACCCACAAGAAAACAAAATATAGCCTATGTCCAAGCCATGAATATATATGCATTCCTAATTAAATGGAAAGCATACCAAATATCGGCTTGCTTTTGTTTGAATTTTAGAGCTGGAATTTTAAGTGATTTTAATAGAGATATGCACGTGCACAATGTACATACACACATACGTGTGGGTAGTGAGAAATACAAAAAGCAGCCCCTGCCATCCATCCAGGAGCTGGCCTGGTACTGTCCGCTGCTGGGCCTTGGAGTTGCTATGGGCCGGCCCAGCACTCACAGCTAGGTCCTGATGTCCTGTTTCACACGAACTACTTCACGGAACACCAACATCAGACAAGGCCACTCTGTGACTGTGATGGATCACGACAAAAACAAGCAGGCTCCAGTAATCACGGCTGAACACAGACAAGACGAGAACATTGTTCAAGCTATAAAATACCAGATATCTCCCAATACCAGCTACTTTGAATGACTGATGCTGTTTTACCAATTATAGCTCTAGCCTCGCTCTAGTCTATCCTTCCTACAGATAGTGAACCCCCTCTTCGTTGTAGCCTTCTCAAAATCACCCAACCAAAGCTCAAGCCCTACATGAGTCCTTTGTAATCCCCTCTTACTGAGATGCCCTGTGGTTCACCATGGTGTATGTTCTCTCCTGCTGCAATGAGTTGTAAACCATACTTGTTCAACTACAGGAGTGTTCCTGGTGGTCTTTGGCTGAAGGGCATTAAGGATATATATGACACGGGTGGCCAGTTTGCTCAGTGGTTAGAGCACAGAGCTCATAACACCAAGGTTGCCCATTTGATTCCCACATGGGCCTGTGGGCTGCGCCCTCTACAACTAGATTGAAAACAATGACTTGACTTGGAGCTGAGCTATGTCCACCACAGCTAGATTGAAAACAATGACTTGACATGGAGCTGATGGGTCCTGGAAAAACACACTGTTCCCCAATATTCCCCAATGAATATTTTTAGAAAAAGAGAGAATATATGACACAAAAGTTAGATAATTTCCAGTTTAGCCTGGCATTTAAACAGTAGACTCTGCTATAGGCGAAACTGGATTCAAATCTCTCCTTTCTCAGTCAGCCCAAGACCACCAGGGACAAGCCTGGAGGTGACAAAAGCTCACTGACTCCTTATTATGAGGGAGATTGCACACTAAAGGAGCTATAGGGCAAACAAAGGAAAATATAGAATCATTAAAGGATCTGAGGAAAGGGCAGAATTTTAGGTGTAATTGAGGGAAGCAAGTGTTTTGATAGTTTCAAAGTGAAACAAGTCTACTTGTAATAGGTTACCATCAAATTTGGATTGCTAACGGACCAAGGGGCCTGTTTCCTTGGATACTAAAAAGTTAATATGGATATGGAATGTTATATCCAAAACTTATCTGAAATTCTCACCTAGGTTAGAAATGAAGGCAGCCGCTCTGTATCAAAGTGACTTAAAAAATCTCTAGGCAAAAATAAGGTGTTTCCTTTTGACTGATATAATTTCGAACAACAAAGTTTCTGATAGTCTAGCTTTTTAGAAAACGGTGCTTTTCATTGAGTAAGAAAGCAGTAGTTACTCAAAGAAGGAGATTGTTATGACACTTATAGCTGCAGTGTGTCCTATGGTTCTTACCAACTTTGCAGTTAGCTTTATCTATAACTGTTCTCCACCCCCACCCCCACCAGCTTCATGAATGGCAGAGCAGACTTTTACTTTCTCAAATCCCATCTATCCCTCTTATGATGTATTTTCACACAAGTAGCTTGACCTCTTTCACTTCAGTTACCTCAACTGTAAACTGAGGCCACTAATGATACCTACTATATAGGGTTACTGTAAGATTGAATTAGTGGATGTTTGTAAAGAATCTAACATGGTACATAGATATAGTGCATGTTTAATAAATGCTCTGTCTCCATAGAGACAGACTTCCTGGATCAGATGAGTTGTTTCTCCTGGTGTAGGATATAAAAACAAATCCTGTCTTATGAGAATCTATTAGATTTCATCCTGTTAATATGATACTCCATTTATTGAGTGCCTATACTTTTGGGAAAACAAAGATGAAGAAACAGTAGTTCCCACCCTCAGGAAGTTTACTGTTAGAAAGATGTGGAAGCAACAAGGAGGAAACTAGATTACGTAAAGGGGAGTCCAGCCCTTTGTTACAGCCAGCAATGCAGCCTGAAGGGTGAAGGGTTTAAGACTCAGGGAAATGATAGAATTAGGATTCTGATTAATAACATGTTAGCATACCCTCAAGGTCCTATAGCCGTTAGAATGTCTGTGATGTGCTGTTGTAATAATGTGTTGGTAAAAGAAGGAAGGAAGGAAGGAAAAATGGAACGGAGAGGGAGGGAGTGAGGGAGGCAGGTAGACAATAAAACAAGCACAAAGAGAGGCTGTTTTCTTTGTGATGTGCCAGAGGGCAGAGCGCTTCTGAGCTGTGAGGACTGATAAACATGTATTTGATCCCACCTGCTGCATTTCTGGCCATTTTGTCTTGGGCATCTTCTAAGACTTGATTTTGGAGAAACAGCGAGTTTGCTGGGGAGACTTTCTCTTTCTCTCCTGAACTTTGCATAATTAAACCTGGATGGCAAGCAATCTAATCCTAATTTTCTGTCAGGGGTGGCTAGCTGCATTCATGTGTAGCCAGTAAAGAGTATGAAATACATCATGATCATTTAAGTACAAGAGTTTTAGTCTCCGAATACGATATACATCCTTGAAGAAAAATCGTCAAGGAAAAAAAATCTTCTATCAGCCTTAAAAGTGTCCATGTCTTTTCACTTAATGTTAACAGCGGTTGCATTTGGTTCTGGGATTATGAGAGGTTTGGGATTATTGTCCTTCATTCTTTCATTCTTTCCACATTTTTTTTCCTAGATTTTTTGTAATGTGCCCACTGTATACTCGTACTTTCCTCTTGACGTTTCTTCATCTGTCCGCATTATCCTATGTAACTCTAGGACCCTGGGCAATAACATCCTCACGAAGAGGTTGTGTCATGGAGGAACAAGTGTAATACTAAACACGTGAAGGCTAGAACTCACCATCCTAAGAACTCAAATAGAAAGCAGCCAAAGCTAACTAACGTCAGACATGGTTTTAACCTGAAATTTTGATTGGCTTAGAATTTTTAAAAGTGACTGGAATTGAAGTCCCTAGACAACAAGTAGATAGCAGGTTTAGAAAAGAATGCATGGAGACTGCCAGAGGTCTCCGGGAGGAGCATGCCCAGGAAAACGTGATCACGAGTTGTCTGATATGTTTATCTCTATAAAAGCCTGTAATAAGAGGCCGTTGGAATGGGTGGGAAGAGTTAACAATAGATATGGAGAAAATAGAGCACATTTTAAAATGAGGCAATTACTAAATCTGGAAAAAGAAAACAAAAATATATGTAAGTCTGGAAACAATTTATGAACAACACATGCCTCAGTAGTGAAGTATACTTAGTCATTTAACTAAACGTTCACATAATTATATTGGGAGAATGGGAGAAGTGGAGGAAGAGAACGGTCAAAGAATCCTAAATCTTTGTCTGACATAATTACAAAATAATAATGACTGAAACAGATAAATCAAGAAATAAAAATATTAGCACAATATTTAGGACAATGGACTCAAGGACCAGAAGAACAACTAAATGTTGAGAAAAGATGCCTGGGGAGCATGACTGGGGGGCAAATAGGGATGGGATGGGAATAAGGACCTCAGAAGCCTTTTAGAACTGCAGTTTTGACCTGTTAACCTCATGCAGCCCTTTTTAAAAAGATTTTACTTTGATTCTTTTTTTTTAATTAACCACAAAACCACAATATGAAACTACCTCTTGCCCATTAAGATGACAACTGTAAAATAAACAAAAGCAAAACCAGAAAATAGCAAGTGTTGATGCGGATGCAGAGAAATTGGAACCCTTGTGCAATGTTGGTAGGAATGTAAAACGAGGCAGCCACTGTGGAAAACAGTATTGCTGTCCCTCAAAAAAATTAAAAATAGAATGACCATATGATTCAGTAACTCCACTTCTGGGAATATAGTCAAAAGAATTGAAAGCGGGGTCTCAAAGAGATATCTGTGTACCCATGTTCATAGCAGCATTATTCACAATAGCCAAATGGTAGAAGCAACCCAAGTGTCCATCGGTAGATAAATGGATTAAAAAAAAAGTGGTGTTGTATACACACAATAGAATATTATTCAGCTCTTCGAAAGGAAAGAAATTCTGACACCTGCTACATTACAAATATGGATTAATCTTGAGGACACTATACTAAGTAAAATAAGCCAGTCACAAAAAGACAACTTTATATATACTTTATCCCCACTAAGCCACATGCCATGATGTTTTTCATTAGTTGTTAGACTGCAAACCAACTATAATACTTTATAAAGTAAGCATCCTAAATGTCTGTGATATTTTTTTCCAGTCAGCACAAAATGGATTTGTCTATTGAAAAATATGTATCTAAGTATACCCAATCTTTCAAACCACATCTACTTTGAATATCTTTCTAGTTGACACTTTCTGCTTGTCATGCAGGGCGGCCTGCGGGGTCTCTGCTCCTGCTCCCCATACAAGAACGCAGGATATGGTGAGGCCAAAAAGGAACACCCACGGAGCCATAGATGGGGGAGTCATACCACTATATTTTCGCTGGCGGCACTATACTCTCACTGGAGGCTGGATCCACACTGTCCGCAAACCGCCATCCACGCTTGCCAGCCCAGCCACCATCTTCTTGCTAGCCCCCATTCTTTCTCTCTCCTTCTAGCATAGCCACAGCAGTTATATTGTGGCCAATGGCTCACTGGTTACAGCTGACGGCCAACTAGCCACAGCTGATGGCCATGCAATCACAGTTGATGGCCATTTACTACCTGAGCCAGCACCTGTCTATGTGAGGCTGAGAGCCTGGAAACTACTTTCTGGGGCTCTGCCCCCACACTCCACCCCTACAGGCTCTCGCCTCACAATCTACGCGACAAGAGTCTTCTGCGAGGGGCCCTGTGCGAGGAGCCTGGGGGTGAATGCAATATCCTGGACACAGCCAGGCTCTCTGGGCACAGCCAGGGTTTCTCAGGGCACCACCAGTACTTCTGGGCACAGCCAGACTTCCTGGACTTCTTAGGGTACCACCTGTCTTCCCGGACACAGCCAGGGTTTCTCAGGGCACCACCAGTGCTTCTGGGCACGGCCAGACTTCCTGGACTTCTTAGGGTACCACTAGTTTCCCCGGGCACAGCTAGGATTTCTCAGGGCACTGCCACTCTCTCTGGGAACAGCCCGACTTCCTGGGCACAGCCAGGGTATCTACAGGGCTCAGCCAAACTTCCTGGACTCAGCCAGGTCTCTCAGGGCACTGCCACTCTCTCTGGGAACAGCCCGACTTCCTGGGCACAGCCAGGGCATCTTCAGGGCTCAGCCAGACTTCCTGGACTCAGCCAGGGCTCTCAGGGCACTGCCACTCTCTGTGGGCACAGCCACACTTCCTGGACACAGCCAGGGCTCTCAGGGCACTGCCACTCTCTGTGGGCACAGCCACACTTCCTGGACACAGCCAGGGCTCTCAGGGCACTGCCACTCTCTCTGGGAACAGCCCGACTTCCTGGGTACAGCCAGGGTATCTTCAGGGCTCAGCCATACTTCCTGGACTCAGCCAGGGCTCTCAGGGCACTGCCACTCTCTCTGTGCCTCTCAGGGTACCCTGCTGGAACAACAGCGACTCACAATCAAGGTGCTTACATATTCTCAATGGCGGCCAGTCAAGAGACAAAAGCAAATATCCCCCAGTTCCACTAACAACAGTTCCCAAACAAACAGTCAAGCGGTCCATTAAATTAGGGATGGAAGGCAATTCCCCATAGTCCATAGTCATTCACCAGGGCTGTCCTGGGGTGAAGGACGACCTTGACCTCACCCTTATCTCCCACGGAGGACTCAGCAAGCGTTACCTCCTGGGACTATAAGTCCTGCATCCGGGCTGCCTGAGCAGGAACTTCCCGGCCCACAGGGCTGCAACGACCTTCGCTCTCTCCGGCCTGTGCTGGTTGGGGAACCGTCCACATCTTTCCACCTCTCCACGGGGCTCCATCTCTCCAGCAGCTGCATGGCTTTTCCTGTGCTGGTGGGAGAACCGTCCACGTCCTCCCACCCCTCCATAGGGGTCCAGCTCTCCGGCAGCTGCTCCTCCTGGTCTTCCTGAGACTGAGTGTTCATACGCACAAACTGCTCCACCACTCTTGGGAGAGCTTTAGTCGGCACCGTACCCTGCTCGCTGCGCCATTTGTCATGCAGGGCGGCCTGAGGGGTCTCTGCTCCTGCTCCCCATACAAGAACGCAGGATATGGTGAGGCCAAAAAGGAACACCCACGGAGCCATAGATGGGGGAGTCATACCACTATATTTTCGCTGGCGGCACTATACTCTCACTGGAGGCTGGATCCACACTGTCCGCAAACCGCCATCCACGCTTGCCAGCCCAGCCACCATCTTCTTGCTAGCCCCCATTCTTTCTCTCTCCTTCTAGCATAGCCACAGCAGTTATATTGTGGCCAATGGCTCACTGGTTACAGCTGACGGCCAACTAGCCACAGCTGATGGCCATGCAATCACAGTTGATGGCCATTTACTACCTGAGCCAGCACCTGTCTATGTGAGGCTGAGAGCCTGGAAACTACTTTCTGGGGCTCTGCCCCCACACTGCTTCAATAACTTTTCTCTGGGATCCTTACCCCCAGTTGTTTATAGTTTTGTTTTTTTTTAATCACACCTTTCTGCCTCACAGTTTTCTGAGTCTCCTTTTCATATTCCCACTAGATTGCAGAGGTCAGGGTTGATGTACTCACTACAAGTGTCTAATCTCACACAGAGTGACTAACTGCCCAGTTTGCCTCAGGACTGAAGGGATTCTTGGGTTGAGATTCAATTTTAAAACCGAGAAAATACTCAGCAAACTTAGTTTTAGCACTTGTGGGGACAGCGCCCCAGAGAGCAGTTTCCAGGCTCTCTGCCTCACCTGGAAAGGTGCTGGCTCGAGTAGTAGATGGCGGTCAGCTGTAGCTAGTTAGCCAACTGGCCATTGATACAACTGCTGCGGCTGTGTCGGGGAGAGAGTCGTCGGTCGGTTGGCAGACAAGCGGACAGCAGGTCGCACGTTGTGTGAATCCAGCCTCCAGTGAGACTATAGTGGTATGACTCCCCTCTCTATGGCTCCGTGGGTGTTCCTTTTGGGCCTAACCATGTCCTGTGTTCTTATGTGGGGAGCGGGAGCTGAAACCCTGCCGGACGCCCCACGTGACAGCACTGAAAGTCCCATGTTCTGGGAACCCCCTTAGGCCCGAGTTTAGTCATCCTCTCAGCTGTCTCTTCTCATTGTTTATGCTGATTGTGTGTGTGTGTGTGTGTGTGTGTGTGTGTGACTTATTTCTAGTTAAGGGCTCAGCCGAGTGGGAGAGAGCTGAGTTACCAGATGTTCAGAGTACTCGATTAAAACAAGAAGCCAAAACTGAAGGTAACAGTCAAGGCTTTCATCACTTACTGTGATAATATAAGCAAGAGGCTAAAACCAGGGAAAATTCAGACTCCCTCCTGTTGCCTTTTGCCCCATGAAATATCAATCACAGTTCAGGTGGATCGGCACAGATGTGGGGGTTGGGTGGGCTTGGGAGGGTTAGCAGAGGGCTAGGAGTGGAAAAGTACTCAGTACTGAGTCAGAGGGCAGAACAGTGTCTTCAAGATTTCTCCCTTACTTCTACCCCCACTAATAAGGAGGCCTCAGCAGAGGCCCCTGAAGAGAGTCCTAAATAAAGAGAACTCCAAATGAAGCTTCCTGGTCTAGAAAGGCAGATATGCTTCAGACCATGGCCTGCCTTCAGGAGAGCCTGAGCACTTGACTAGAGCTCCCTTGAAAGATTGAAATGCACTGCCCGTGCATCAGGTTTCCCTGTGAGGCCCACTAAGTGAAACCTTTGTAATTGCCTACAGTTGGGGCTGAAAAATCGCATGTAGATTTTTGGGTAGGAGCTGGAACACACACACACACACACACACACACACACACACACACACCCAACAACCCAAAAGAAAAATGGACAAAAGTTGTGATTAAATACTCTACAAAAAAAAAAAAAATGTTGGGGCCGGCCCAGTAGTTCAGGCAGTTGGAGCTCCATGCTCCTAACTCCAAAGGCTGCCAGTTCGATTCCCACATGGGCCAGTGGGCTCTCAACCACAAGGTTGCCAGTTCAACTCCTCGAGTCCCACAAGGGATGGTGGGCTATGCCCCCTGCAACTAAGATTGAACACGGCACCTTGAGCTGAGCTGCCGCTGAGCTCCCATCAGTTGGTTGGAGCGCGTCCTCTCAACCACAAGGTTGCCGGTTCGACTCCCGCAAGGGATGTTGGGCTGCGCCCCCTGCAACTAGAAACGGCAACTGGACCTGGAGCTGAGCTACGCCCTCCACAACTAAGACTGAAAGGACAACAACTTGAAGCTGAACGGCACCCTCCACAACTAAGATTGAAGGGACAACAACTTGACTTGGAAAAAAGTCCTGGAAGTACACACTGTTCCCCAATAAAGTCCTGTTCCCCCCAAAAAAATGTTGAATGATTCTTAAATTCTTAAACACATGGAATGATGTTCACTCTCACCTATAAGAGAAATGCAAATTAAACCTGCACTGAGATAATTTTTCACTTACCGCATTGTGATGGTGAAGGAATGGAGAAACAGACACTCTCTTATATTGATACTGTCTCTACAGAGAGCAATTTGACAACTTCTATCAAAATTACAGATTCAGATATCTTCGACCAGCAAATATATTCTAGGAATTTACTCTGCAGATAGGCTTACATATGTGGGAAATTACATATACACAAGAGTCTTTGTTCATTGCCATTTATTATTTATAAAGCCTTTATTCATTGCCATTTATTGTTTATAAGGATTGGAAAACACCTAACAGTAAGGCACTGGTTAAATAAAATATAGCATATCGATACTCCGAAATAGTATGCAGCCATTCAAAAGATATATCATTAAGTTTTAAAAGAAAATGCAGAACAGTATGTGTAGCATACACAATTTGTGTGATAATACAGGGGAAATAACATATATATGTTATTTATATATAATATATATAGATTATATATATATATAATAACATGTATGTGTGTATGTACATATATATGAATATATGTGTATATATGTACATACACACACACATAAAATAGAAGGGAACATAAGAAACCAATAGCAATGGTTTTCAGGGAGAAAATTGGTTAGCTGGTAACAGATATGGAAAGAGACTTTTCATTGTATACTGTTTTAGAACTTTTGAATTTTGAACCATTTTGAATGTATATCAAAATTTTTAAAAAGAAAGAAAACAAGCAAACAAGCCAACCCCCAAAACATGGGCTGTGGTGTCAGACTGATTGGATTTAAACCTTTCTCCATCACTTACTAGTTGTGTGACCATAGGCAAATTAGTTAAACTTATGTTTCTTTCCTCATCTACAAAATGGCTGCAATGATATCACTGACTTCAGAGTTGTGAGAATCATAGGAAATACCTCAGGTCAAATATTAGATCAGTAGCAGAGACTCTGGAGCCCGTCTCAAGTTATTCAACCTCACTTTTCCTCAGTTTCTTCATTTGAAAATGGGGATAATAATCAGATTATGTGAAGATTAAATTAGTTCATACTTAGGAAGTGCTTAAAACTGCATTTGGAACATAGTAAGTGCTATATTAGTGGTTGTTGAATATTAGATATTTATTTAACACAAATATTAATTATTACTGTTAGCTATTATCCAACATTTTTTAAATAAACCCCACTTAGTCAAGTTACCTTTCCAGAATTACCTTACCTACCCTCAACCATGTTCCTTCCCTATAATTCTACAAATACACTGCACCTGTTATTTGCTCATATTATTCCCACAGTCTAGAATGTCAATTTCAACCAGGATTGACTGAGGAATGCTAACTGTCCTTCAAGACCCAATTCAAAGGTCTCTTCCACCCTGAGGGAGACTACTCTCTCCTATTAGCTGCTCCATCACCGATCTCTAGTCTGACACTTTCCCACCCTGGCTGTTTCCCTTTCTGCTTCAGACCAGCAGGCAAGGTAGGTAACAATTCATGCTTGTCTGGATAAATTGTTTTTTTAGCCTGTAATCAGTGTGAACCTGGCTCCCCCTGCTGGATCTAAAGTAAAATGCTCCTTTAAAAATAAATTCACTGGGCCAGCCGGTGGCTCAGACGGTTAGAGCTCCATGCTCCTAACTCTGAAGGCTGCCGGTTCGATTCCCACATGGACCAATGGGCTCTCAACCACAAGGTTGCCGGTTCAACTCCTCGAGTCCCGCAACACGGCACCTTGAGCTGAGCTGCCTCCTGGATGGCTCAGTTGGTTAGAGAGCGGGCTCTCAACCACAAGGTTGCCAGTTCAATTCCTCGAGTCCCGCAAGGGATGGTGGGCAGCTAAGATTGAACACAGTACCTTGAGCTGAGCGGCCGCTGAGCTCCCAGATGGCTCAGTTGGTTAGAGCGCATCCTCTCAACCACAAGGTTGCCAGTTCGACTCCCACAAGGGATGGTGGGCTGTGCCCCCTGCAACCAGCAACGGCAACTGGACCAGGAGCTGAGCTGCGCCCTCCACAACTAAGACTGAAAGGACAACAACTTGACTTGGAAAAAAAGTCCTGGAAGTACACACTGTTCCCCAATAAAGTCCTGTACCCCTTCCCCCCCAAAAAAAATAATAAAAATTAAAAGAAAATAAACTCATTTATGTAAAGGTAGAGGAAACAAAACTTGCAGCATATTTAAAATAGTGTCTAGAGCTTTCATCAAGATTCTTATTACAGATGGCATAGTTGTAGTTATATTCCACTATTTCTATAATGACTGGCTATATAACAATTACAGTTTCCCCATGCACCTGGGGGGAGAGGCGATGCTGTGAAATCTAAGGTCAGAACTACAGGCCAGAAAATCCTAGGTGTAAATTCAGCTTTGGCAACAATTGCAAAAAGTGACCTTGGTGAAGATGGCAGAGTAGATAAACACTGTGCTTGCCTCTTTCTGTGACCACATTAAAATTACAAATAAATTATAGAACAATCAACCTGGAGTACCATCTGAAGTCTAGCTGAACAAAAGTCCTATAACGAAGGATATGAAGAAGAAGCCACCTTCAGACTGGTAGGAGGGGCCAAGACGTAAAATGGACTCATCCTACACCCACGTGTGGTAGTTGAGAATTGGGAGGGATATCTCAGCTGCAGAGATCCCCGCGAAGAGTGAGGGGTCCTAGCCCCACATTCACCCACCAGCCTGGAACACCAGTACTGGAAAGAAGAGCCCCACAACATCTGGCTGTGAAAAACAGAGGGGGTTCTGACCATCCGGGTGAGATGGAAGGCTGTGGGGAACCCAGACATCTTCTTAAAGGGCCCATGCACAAATTCACTTTCTCGCAATCACTCACCGTGGGCTCTGGCAGAGGTACATTAATTGAGAAGAGTCAGAGACATAGAGGGAGAGACTGAGTTGTGTGGTTTCTGAGCAAGGACTGGAGGGACAATCGCCATTTTCCCTGTGTAGAATCCTTCTCCCTGCAGCTTGCAGGTGGATGTTATTTTTCCTCTCCCATGTGCCTCCAGGTAACACAGGGAATGACCAACAGCAGATCACTTTGTAGTTCCTACCAGGTAGTCCCCAGCCAGTCACAGGCAGTGACTGACATGGGCCAGCACCAGAGCCACTCCCAAGAGGTCCCAGAACCAACATACCTGGAGGTAGGCTTCAGACCACAGCAAAGCAGCATATTTAAATAGTATCTAGAGCACCAACCAATAATCCCCACAAACAGCACACCCAAAGGGTGGTATCAACAGACACCAGAGCCCAATGGGAAGAACCCCACTCCCCAGGGTCAGCCCCCCACAAGTTGTGGATGCGGCCAAACCCCACAGCCAGTCAGCCTGTGAGTCAATCCCACCCACTGATGTGATGATAACAATAAAGGCTGAATTATAATAGGAAGGCACACACAACACACACAAAGGACACTCCTGGAGCCCCCAGCACAAGTGACAAGGGAGATTGCACTGCTGGGCTTCACAGGGCACCTACTATGTAAGGTCACCTGGCCAAGACTTGGAGATGTAGCAGATCTACCTAATATATAGAAACAAACACAGAGAGCTAGCCAAAATTAGGAAACAAAGAAATATGCCCCAAATGAAAGAAGAGGAAAAAACTCCAGAAAAAGAAATAAATGAAATGAAGGCAAGCAACCTACCAGATACAGAGTTCAAAACAATGGTTATAAGGATGCTTAATGAATTTAGGGGAAGACTAGGTTAACTCAGTGAGAACTTCAACTAAGACATAGTAAGCATTAAAAAAAGGATATAGAAACCCTAATAAAAGAACCAATCAGAAATTAAGAATACAATAACTGAAATGAAGAACGCACTAGAAGGAATCACCAGGAGACTAGATGAAGCAGAGAATCAAATAAGTGACTTGGAAGGAAAGGTAGCAGAAAACATCCAATCAGAGCAACAAAAAGAAAAGAAAATCCCCCCGCCCCCAAAAAGGACAATAGTTTAAGAGACCTCTGGGACAACATCAAGTGTAACAATTTATGCAGCATAGAGGTACCAGAAGAAAAAGAGAGAAAGCAAAGGATAGAGAACTATTTGAAGAAATAATGACTGAAAACTTTCCTAACCTGGTGAAGGAAATAGACATACAAGCCCAGGAAGTGCAGATTGTCCCAAGCAAGAAGAACCCAAAGAAGCCCACACCAAGACATATTATAATTAAAATGGCAAAAGATAAAGACAGAGAGAATCCTAAAAGTAGTAAGAGAAAGGCAACTAGTTACTTACAAGGGAGAGCCCATGAGATTGTCAGCTGATTTCTCAACAGAAACTTTGCAAGCCAGAGGGATTGGCATGAAATATTCAAAGTGATGAGAAGTAAGCACCTACAACCAAGATTACTCTACTCAGCAAGACTATCATTTAAAATTGAAGGACAGATAAAGAGCTTCCCAGACAAGAAAAAGTTGAAGGAGTTCATTATCACTAAACCAGTATTACAAAATGTTAAAGGGACTTCTTTAAGAAGAAGAAGAAGTGGAAAAACAAAAACAAAAGAACATAAATATGAATAATAAAATGGCAATAGCTGTGTATCTATCAATAATCACTTTAACTGTAAATGGATTAAATGCTCCAATTAACAGACATAGGGTAGCTGAATGGATAAGAAAACAAGACTCATATATATGCTGTCTATAAGAGACCCATTTCAGATCAAAAGACACAAACAGACTGAAAGTAAGGGGTGGAAAAATATATTTCATATGAATGGAAACAAACAAACAAAAAAAGCTGGGGTAGCAATACTTATATCAGATAAAATAGACTTTAAAACAAAGCCTATAATCAGATACAAAGAGGGACATTACATAAAGATAAAGGGATCAATCCAACAAGAGACTATAACCCTTGTAAACATTTATGCACCCAACACAGGAGCACCTAAATATATAAAGCAAATATTGACCTACATATAAAGGGAGAGATCAACAGTAATAGAAACATAGTAAGGGACTTTAAAACCCAATTGACACCAATGGACAGATCTTCCAGGTAGAAAACCAACAAGGAAACAGAGGCCTTAAATGACACAGTAGGCCAGATGGAGTTAATTGACATTTTTGATCATTTCACCCCAAAGTAGAAGAATATACATTCTTTTCAAGTGCACATGGAACATTTTCCAATATAGACCATATGTTAGCCCACAAAACAAGGCTCAATAAATTTAAGAATATTGAAATCATATCAAGCAAATTCTCTAACCACAATGGTAAGAAACTAGAAATCAATTACAAGAAGAAAACTGAAAAATACACAAATACATTGAGGCTAAATAACATGCTAATAAATAATAAATGGGTCAGCAATGAGATCAAGGATAAAAAAATCAAAAGATACCTTGAGACAAACTGAAATGATAACACAACACAAAATTGATGGAAGATGACGAAAGCAACCCTAACAAGGAAATAAATTCATAGCAATGCAGCCTCCTTCAAGAAACAAGAAAAATCTCAAATAAACAATCTAACCTTACACTTAAATGAACTAGAAAAAGAACAGCAAACAAGCCCAAAGTGAGTAGAAAGAAGATAATAATAAAGATTAGAATGGAAATACACAAAGTAGAGTTTTAAAAAAAAATATGTAAAAGATCAATGAAACCAAGCGCTTATTGTTTGAAAAGATAAACAAAATTGATAAACCTTTAACTAGACTCATCAAGAAAAAGAGAAGACCCAAATAAATAAAATCAGAAATGAAAGAAAAGGGACAACTGACCACCACAGAAATACAAAGTATTATAAGAAAATATTATGAACAATTACATGCCAACAAATTGGACAATCTGAAAGAAGTGAACAAATTCCTAGAAACATAAAAACTTCCAAGACTAAATCAAGAAGTAATAGAAAATCTGAACAGACCGATTACTACTAATGAAATTAAATCAATAATCAAAAAACTCCCAACAAACTAAAGTCCTGGACCAGATAGTTTCACAGGTAAATTTTACTAAACATGCAAAGAAGAATTAACACTTATCCTTCTCAAACTATTCCAAAGAAATTCTTGAGGAAAGAAAGCTCCCAAGCTCGTTTTACAAGGCCACCATTACCCTGATTCCAAAACCAGACAAAGATATTAACAAAAAAAGAAAATTATAGGCCAGTATCCCTGATGAACATAGATGCAAAAATCCTCAATAAAATATTAGCAAACCAAATTCAACAATACATTAAAAAGATCATGCACCATGATCAAATGGGATTTATTCCTGGGGTGTAAGGTTGGTTCACTATCTGCAAATCAACTAATATGATACACCACCTAAACAAATGAAAGATAAAAATCATGTGATCATATCAATAGATGCAGAAAAAGCATTTGACGAAATCCATTTATGATAAAAACAGCTAAGTGGGAATACGGGGAACATACCTCAACATGATGATAAAGGACATTACAATAAACCCACTAATATTATACTCAATGGGGAAAAGCTAAAAGCGTTCTCCTCAAGATCAGGAACAAGACAAGGATGCTCACTTTCACCACTTTCATTCAACATTTATTGAAACTCCTAGCCACAGCAATCAGACAAGAAAAAGAAATAAAAGGCATCTAAATGGAAAGGAAGAAGGAAAATTGTTATTATTTTCAGATGACATGAGACTATATGTAGAGAACCCTAACTATTGCACCAAAAAACTATTAGAAGTGATAAAAGAATTCAGTAAAGTAGCAGGATACAAAATTAATGTTAGAAATCAGTTGCAGTTTATACACCAATAATGAATTGTCAGAAAGAGAAATTAAAAAATCATCCCACTTACAGTTTATCAAAAAAATAAAATACCTAGGTATAAATTTAACCAAGGAGGTAAAACACCTATACTTGAAAAACTATAAGACACTGAAGAAAAAACCGAAGAAGATACAAATAAATGGAAGCATATACCATGATCATGGATAGGAAGAATTAACATTGTTAAAATGTCCATACGACCCAAAGCAATCTATAGATTCAATACAATTCCTCTCAAAATACCAATGGCATTTTTCACAGAACTAGAACAAGTAATTCTAAACTTTATGTGGAGGAACCACAAAAGAACCTGAATCACAGCAATCTTGATAAAGAAGAACAGTTGGAGGTGTCATGCTACCTGATATCAAACTATAGTACCAGGTTATAAGAATCAAAACAGCATGGTACTGGCATAAAACAGAACATAGATCAATGAAACAGAATAGAGAGTCCAGAAATAAACCCATGCCTTTATAGTCATTTAATATCGTCAAAAGAGGCACAAATATACAATGGAGTAAAGACAGTCTATTCAATAAATGGTGTTGGGAAAACTGAACAGATACATACACAAAATGAAACTGGACGACCTTCTTACATCATATTCAAGAATAAACTCAAAATGGATTAAGGACTTTCATGTTAGATCCAAAACCATTAAATTCCTAGAAGAAAACACAGGCAGTAAACTCTCTGACATTGCTCTTAGAAATATTTTTTCTGATCTATCTCTTCAGGCAAGGGAAAGAAAAGAAAAAAATTTAAAAATGGTACTATATCAAACTAAAAAGTTTTTGTCCAGCAAAGGAAACCACCAACAAAACAGAAAGAGAGACTACTAAATGAGAGAAGATATTCACCAGTTATACATCTGATAAGGTGTTAACATCCAAAATTTATTTAAAAAACTCATACAACTCAACACCAAAAAAACAAACAATCTAATTTAAAAAATGAGCAGAGGACCTGAATAAAAATTTCTCCAAAGATGATATACAGATAGCCAACAGACATATGAAAAGATGCTCAATGTCACTAGTCATCAGACAAATGCAAATTAAAATCACAATGAATATCACCTTGTACCTGTCAGAATGGCTATCATCAATAAATTAACAAATAAGTGTTGAAAAGGATGCAGAGAAAAGGGGACCCTTGTGCATTGTTGTTGGGATTACAAATTGGTGCAGTCCCTATGGAAAATGGTTTGGAGTCTCCAAAAAATTGAAAATAGAACTACTCTATGACCTAGCAATTCCATTTCTGGGTATTTATCTGAAGAAATCCAAAACACTAATTGGAAAAGATATATGCACCTCTGTGTTTATTGCAGCACTATTTACAATAGCCAAGATATGGAAGCCACCCAAGAGCTCCTCAGTAGATGATTAGATAAAGAAGATGTGATACATATATACAATGGAATATTACTTGGCCACAAAAGAGTGAAATCTTACCATAGCGACAACATGGATGGACCTAGAGGATATTATGCTAAGTGAAATAAGTCAGACTGAGAAAGACAGATACTATATGATCTCACTTATATATGGAATTTAAAGAACAAAATAAATGAACAAACAAAACAGAAACAGACTCATAGATACAGAGAACTGATGGTTGACAGATGGGAGGGGCGTTGAAGGGCTGTGTGGAAAGGGTGAAGGGATTAAGAAACACAAATTGATAGTTACAAAATTGTCACAGGGATGTAAAGTACAGCATAGAGAATATAGTCAATAATGTTGCAGCAACTATGTATTGTGCCAGGTGGGTTCTAGACTAATTGGGGTGATCACTGCATAAAGTATATAAATGTCTAACCGCTATGCTGCACATGTGAAACTAATACAAATAATATTGAATGTCAACTGTAACTGAAAAAAAATTTTTTTTTAAGTGGACTCTCAAATAATTTAGCTTCTTTTTTTTGTGTGGTTATTATTAATTTTTATTTTACCTTCTGTGTTACGGTTATATGAATGTTACCAGCTTCTCATTACCATTGAAGCACTTGAATGATATCAGTAATCAATTGAGTTCCAAATGTCTCCTCTGTGTACAACAACACTCAGGGCTCTAGAGGACCCAAGAACACTACAATGTTCTTCCCGTCAAGGATCCGTGGGTCTTAAGGGAATGTGGAGGTTACGTACAGTGTTTTTAATGGTGTCTGACATACAGTAAGCACTCAACAAATGTTCACACATTTCTGTCTACCCCTGACTCTGGCTTCTGCCCCGTGCTGGAATCTCTGATTCCAGGCTTAATAGAACATTTTCTGAGATGGATTCCTTCTAACCTTCACTGTCAATATCATGAGAAGAGGGACCAGGTCTTGTTCACGCCTCAGCCCTCGTGCCTGGTGCATGAAATGTGCTCAGTGACCTTTCCAAGGAAACTAATTCTAGTTTTGTTTTACCCTCATTAAAGATGTAAGCTGAAATCTGCCTTCCTATCACTTGCATTCACTGGTTCCTGTCTTGCCTGATCTAAGGAGTTCTGAATAAATATAAGCTCCCTTTCTACCTCCTCTTCTTGCCTTCCTGTCGTCATTGCTCTCATGAATATCACAAGAGACTATTTAAATCCCTTGTTGAAATCCACATACTATTGCCTGTAACTTCAGTGTGCCTCTAACCATTAGCCAAATAATTAAAAACGCACAACATGATTGAGGAAACCCATACTGAAACATGAAACAAAGAGAAATCAAAATGTTTCAATGTAGTGAGTGATTGTGGTCAGACAGGAGTAAATTCAGAAGTTCAGAAAAGGGAACTATCCTTAGGGTACAGAAGAGTCAGAAGAGATTTTCTGCAGTTCTCGGGCTGGATTTATTCATTCATCTTAAGACCTAGATGAAGCACAGCACTTTCCCTCATGAGCTCACCCTCTAATGGAGGACACAGGTAACTAGAAAGTGAATTCATAAAACAAAGACAGAAAGTGCTGTGAAGGAAAAAAGTAGGGCCCTATGAGGGAGAACAATGAGGTGGGGTGGGTAAGGGACAAACATCAGCTTTAGGGAGAATGGGGGTCAGGAAGCTTCTCTGAGGAGCTGTCATGAAGGGGCCCATCAGTAAGAATCTTCCAGGCTGAGAGAACAGCAAGATCTGAGGTCCTTGGAGGAAGATTTGGCAATGGGTTGAGAAAGAGCTTAAGAAAAAGCAAGGGCAGACAGGGGTTTGCAGCATGGGTTGGACAAATATTAGAAGCAGTGGTATAAGGAAAGAAACAAACATGAATTCCAATGCAAAATTTGCTGTTATGAAAAATACTCAATAATAGTATTTAAGCAAATATGTGGCTCAAAATCTTTTGTTTGTTATTCCAAATACATGAGCATTGCTTTAAACATATGCATGCAAATACATTCTCAAACATGTAAAGTTTGTATGTTCCCAAAAGGATTCAGAGCAACTTATAGAAATACAACATAACAGAAAATAAATGAGTTGAGTAATTGGGGCGGAGGTCAGAAGTAAAGGCAAACAAGAGAAGGAAAATAAACAAGTCAGTTGTTAGGATTGGCATACAAAGGCATATATTACACAGTTTTAAACAATAGCTATGTCTGGGCTGTATATTTGATTCTGAGCTTCTAGGAACAAAACAATAGGGGAATATGAACAATTATGAAATTCAGTGTTCCTATGATAACGATGAAGTACTTAAGAGAAATGTAGCTTCCTGGTATTAATTTCTGAGAGAAATATTTCTTTATTGAGTCACTCTATGACATAAAGGTCAAAGTCCTCTTTACAATTTATACAACAGCAAGATTGCTAGGGCTGTCTCTTAAACTAACTTTAGTGCATAAAGCCAAAGTGCAATGCAGTGTAAAGCAGTTCTACAGGGTCCAGAGGTGATCCAGCCACACAGCTTATTCTAGCAGCTGTAAATCAGAAATAACACTTAGGCAAGGGATGGTGGGCTCTGACCCCTGCAACTAAGATTGAACACAGCACCTTGAGCTGAGCTGCCGCTGAGCTCCTGGAGGGCTCAGTTGGTTGGAGCGCATCCTCTCAACCACAAAGTTGCCAGTTCGATTCCTCGACTCCCACAAGGGATGGTGGGCAGTGCCCCGTGCAACTAGCAATGGCAACTGGACCTGGAGCTGAGCTGCGCCCTACACAACTAAGACTGAAAGGACAACAACTTGAAGCTGAATGGCACCCTCCACAACTAAGATTGAAAGGACAACAATTTGACTTGGAAAAAAGGCCTGGAAGTACACACTGTTCCCCAATAAAGTCCTGTTAAAAAAAAAAAAGAAAGAACACTTAGAATGTCTAGAGAAATGGATGCATTATGTATCTTTCAAGTATCTTGTTTCCCCGAAAATAAGACCTAACTGGAAAATAAGCCCTAGAATGATTTTTCAGGATGACATCCCCTGAACATAAGCTCTAATGCATATTTTGGAGCAAAAATTAATATAAGACCCAGTCTTATATTCGGGGAAACACAGTAACCCTCAGTGAGTAGTGGGTACTTCTTTCACCTGAGCTTTTGATGAATAATATGCGGTATAGAGTTTGAAGTTATTTCTCTAGCAAGAAACTAGAATAGAAATGGTCTTTGCTATTAATTAATAGCTGTTGTGACAATCAGTGGAGCTGAAGGTAGAATTGACATTCTTTCAGAGAAGTAAGGAGCCTAACAGTGTGACAGCCTGAAAGGAAGGCCATCTTATTGCTGTTTGGGATAGGCCTAAGACTTTCCTTAAAAAAATAGATTTAGACCCACGTAAATACATGGACAGATAATGCCTCAGGCCCCAAAGATCTTCCAAGCATATGTGGCCAAGACCATTCTAGCTTCTATTAATTAAGAGAATACATTACTTAATAAATTATAATAGTTAAAAATTTTACTTTCCAGATAACTGCATAGTTTATGTGCTGTATAAATCTTTTGGCAATACATCAATTAAATGTTGAAGGACTAAAAATAATATTCGAATGTAAGAACTGTTGATCTTTTTTTTAAACGTAAGAATTGTTTTTTATTTTTATTTTTTAAATGTATTTTCAAAACACAGTTGACATACAATATTACATTAGTTTCAGGTGTACTACATGGCAATTAGACATTTATATACCTCATGAAGTAATCACCCCAATAAGACTAGCACCTAGCTGACACCATACATTACTCCAATGTTATTTTTTAAGGTTTTTATTAAACTATAGCTAACATACAATATTATATTAGTTTCAGGTGTACACCATAGTTATTCAACAGTTATATACCTAAAGTGATCACCACGATAAATCCAACAACCATCTGACACTTTACTACACTATTACAATATTATTGACTATATTCTGATGCTGTACAGTACATCCCCATGACTTGTTTTATACCTGGAAATTTGAACCTCTTATTTCCCTTCACCATTTCCCCCTTTTTAAATTTTTCAATTACAGTTGACATTCAATATTATTTTATATTAATTTCAGATTACAGCATAAGGTTAGACATCTACACATATACAATTTAAAAAGTGATCCCCCTGACTAGTCTAGTACCCACCTGGCATTATACATAGTTATTACCATATTATTGACTCTATTCCCTATGCTTTACTTTATATCCCCATGACTATTTTGTAATTACCAATTTGTACTTCTTAATCCCTTCACCTTTTTCACCATCCCCCAAACCTCTCCCTATCTATCACCCAAAAAAATCTAGTATCGATCCAACATACAGTTATTACATTATTAATGACTATGTTCTTTTTGCTGTATCCTACATCCCTATGAATACTGTGTAACAACCAATTTATACTTCTTAATCACTTCCCCTTTTTTACCCATTGCATCCCCTACCTTAGCTATTAAATCGCTGATTCAATCCTCTGCTTCATCTAATCTGTTGATTTTCTCTAATGTAATCTTCATTTCTGACTGTTTTTTTTTATGTTTTCTATCCATTTTTATGTTTCCTATCTCTTTGTTGAAGTTCTCCCCGAGATTATTGAACATCCTTATAACCAGAGCTTTGAACTCTGTGTCTGGTAGATTGCTTGTCTTCATTTTGTTTGATTCTTTTTCTGGAGGTTTGTTCTATTCCTTCATTTGGGACATGTTTCTTTGTCTCCCCATTTTGGCTGCCTCCCTGTGTTTGTTTCTATGTGTTAGGTAGAGCTGCTATTTCTCCCAGTCTTACTAGAGCAGACTTATGTAGTAGGTGTCCTTTGGGGCCCAGTGGCACAGTCTCTCTGGTCACCTGAGCTGGGTGCTCCAGGTGTGTGGGCTGTGTTGGCCCTCCTATTGTAGTTGGGCTTTGGTTACTGTTTATATATCAATGTGAGGGATTGAACGTTGGACTGATTGGTCCTGAGGACTGGCCCTGACTACAATGGAGGGGCTGTTGTGCAGGGATGACCCTACAGAGCAAGATTTGCCTTAGCAGGGCTCTGCTGCCTGCTCAGTCTGCCCTGTGGGTGTGTTGTCCTTGGAGACAGCCAGGTGATGCTCTGGCTAAGTCTGAAGCTGGCCACCAAGTGTGCCAGCCCTGCAGACTCCTGGTAGGAGCTCCACTGCAGGCCAAGTTCAGCCACAGCCTTGCCCTGCCCAGGCTGCCTGGTGTGAGCCACAAAGTAATCCGAAGATGGCTCCCACCCATGCAGGGCTTGGAGGTGCCTCAAGAGGCAAAGCTGTGAACCAAGGCTGACTGCTGCTAGTGCTGGGCTTGGTGCGGCTCAGTAAGAAGTGTGGTGCACAGTGAAGCCAGATGCTGCTTGTTTGGGGTTTGTGAATCTTTGACAGATTTTAGGAAAGCCTACAGCATGAGCCAAGACAAGCCATTTGTATGGAAAAGCCACTGGATGCAGCTTGGGTGGGCCTAAAATTTGGGTGGGGCAGGGTCTCAGGAATCAACATGGCAGGGCCAACAAATGGTGTTAGCCAGGTTGATGGAGACCTACAGCTGCACACTGGGAGGGGGAGGGCTCAACAAAGAAACAATGGATTCTGCCAGCACTTCTATCTGGGAGAAAGCTGCCCCTCCAGCCTTCATCCTGAAGCCAGATAACTCAGTTTCTCCCCATGTGTCCCTGGCACCTTTCAAACTGCTGCCCCAGCTATTGAGTTCAGTGAGTAAGTCCATGTGTGGGCTTTTTGAAAGGAATGCCTGGGACTCCAGCCACCCTCTGTCTCACCAACCACAATCTCCACTGGTTTTCACAGCCAGAAGTTATGGAGACTTCTCTCTCTGGCACTGGAATGGAATATCCTGGGCTGTGGAGCCTGGTGTGGGGCTGGGACTCCTCGCTCCTCTCACAGGGACTTCCACAGCCAAGATATCCCTCTCAATTTGTAACAGTCATATGCAGGTGTGGGACCAGCTCATTCCACAACTCTTCCCCTCCTACCAGTCTTGAGGTGGCTTCTTCTTTATGTCCTTAGTTGTAGGACTTCTGTTCAGCTAGACTTCAAGCAATTTTCAGTGATGGTTGTTCTGTATTTTAGTTGTAATTTTGATGTGGTCATGAGGGGGGAAAGCACAGCATTTACCTACTCCACCATCTTGACCTGAAATCAGAACTGTTGCTCTTGAGCCGTGCTTTCTGACAATAATTCTACAGAAAAATTCAGAGCCTGCTGAGTGGTAGTAGCACCATATTCTCAGCATAGAGGCAAATAATTATCTCTCCTTTCTTAAAAAACAAACAAAAAGCCATGCACTAATCCCATCTATGAGTGGTTTTAGCCTACTACAAAAGCACATTTTGGGGAAAAAAAGGACGCTTTTTGTTTGAGTCAATAGTTATCTGATCTGTTGGCATGACAGACTAGCTAGCTAGTTACCAAACCAATTTAGTTTCCCTTTGGGCCCACAGGTCAACTACATTTCCCAGCCTCCTTTGCAGTTAGGTGTGGGCACGTGAGTTCTGGCCAGTGGAATTGGATGCATTTCACCTTCAGGCTGGTTCAGGAAACCAGAGTGACATTGGATGCAATGTGTTGAAAATGGTAGACCTTTCCATCAGTCTAGGTCCCTAAACACCCAACCTCTTATTGGGCTTATGTGTGAGAGAAATAACTTTCTATTGTGTTAAGTCACTGAGATTTCAAAGTTTATTGTTACAGCAGCTAGTATACAGTCAATATAGCATTTAAGTCAATATACTTCTACCTCTCTGCACCTTCATTTCAACTGTAATATATAAATATTAATAGCAATTACCTTTTAAGTTTGCTCTAAGAATTAAATATGTTAATGCATATAAAGTGCTTCAAACAGTGCCTGGCACAGAGTAAACAATCATGTTGGCTGTTGTTATTACTAAAAAACCTTCCTAGTATTAAGATGTAGATTCCATATACATATAACTCAAATTTCCTCTGACTATTCAGATTCTAGTAACAAATGATGTCAAATTTATGTTACTAGTCCCATTGTGTTGATCTGTGCCCCTATCACTGTAGGGCTTCAGTACATTTCTGGGCACACATGCTCTGAAATTGTTCTTCTCTGATCTCCATTTTTTTTTTTTTTTTTTTTTTTTTTAAGGAGCAGAAAATGATAAGATTTGTTGTGGGAATAAAATCCTGGGAAAATTGCCTCTTGTTGAATGTGTATGTTGGGCCCAATGTTAAAGCAGTTCACTCCAGGCAAACGCAATGGTCTTGTTGGAAAATTCTCTTCATTGCTCTGTGCCTCTGTTTCTGTTTGTAGGATGGCATGTTAAGTGGTCTGTGAAAAAAGGATTGGTGAGTGGGAAGATACTTCATTCTCTTTTAGGTTCCTTGGTCCAACTGTCCCTTTACCCGTTTGCTCCTGATTTCTTTACTCAGACATCCTCCAAAATGGTGATGAAGCACACGATGACGACCTCACAGATGTTCCACAGCCCTCACTGACTGGTGATTCTATGATAGCCCCCGAAAGGATGCTTCTAATTAACATCCAACAGAGCTCCCTTGAGGGCTTTGTAGGAGCCAGGTCCTGAGCTGGGGAAACAGTAATGAACAAGAGTGGTCTGATCCTTTCCTTTGGATCTTCTTCTATCTGGGAGGTTATGCAAGCAGTCAAGTTCATCTTTATTTATTTATGTATTTAGTTAGTTCGTTTATTTTTAAATTAGTTTCAGGTGTACAAAACAATGTAATAGTTAGACATTCATCATTTATATCCCTCACAAAGTGATAACTCCCTCCCCCAATCTACTACCCCTCTGACATCGCGTACAGCCATTACATTTCCACTGTCTCTATTCCTAATGATGTATTCCACATCTTGTGACCACATATATGTAAAACATTATAGTTGACATTCATTATTGTTCAGCTTCAGCTTCAGGTGTACAGCGCCGTGATCAGGCATCTACACCATCCCTGAGGTGGTCTCCCTAATAAACAAAGTGTCCATCAGATACCCTACAAAATCTTTACACCATTATTGATTATAGTCCCCAA
The DNA here is from genome assembly GCF_057876585.1 of Rhinolophus sinicus. NCBI lineage: Eukaryota > Metazoa > Chordata > Mammalia > Chiroptera > Rhinolophidae > Rhinolophus > Rhinolophus sinicus. Next base: position 152,778,720 of record NC_142514.1, on the reverse strand, counting down.
GCTGACTTTCTTATCCCCATGGCAATCTTGTGGTTACTGATTGTGCTTTCTAATCCCCTCACCTTCTCCTCATCCCCATCCCTGCTCCCATCTAGCAACCCTCAGTTTTTCCTCTATGTCTCTGAGGCTGTTTCTGATTAGTTCATTCATTTATTCTTTTCTTTAGATTCCACATATAAGTGAGATCTTATGGTATTTGTCTTTCTCTGTCTGACTTATTTCACTTAGCATAATGTTCTCTAGGTCCATCCATATTGTTGCAAATGGTAAGATTTCATTCTTCTTTATGGCTGCATAATACTCCATTGTATAAATGTACCACAGTTTCTTAATCCAGTCGTCTACCGATGGGCATTTTGGTTGTTTCCATTTGTGTATAGTGCTGCAATAAACATAGGGGTGCATAAATTTTTTCGAATTAGAGTTTTGGGTTTCTCTGGACAGATACCTAGGAGTAGAATTGCTGCATCATAAGGTAGTTCCATTTTCAGATTTTTGAGATACCTCCATACTGATTTCCATAGTGGCTGCACCAATCTGCAATCCCACCAATAGTGCACAAGGGTTCCCTTTTCTCCACATCCTCGCCAGCACTTGTTGTTTGTTGATTTATTGATGATAGCCATTTTGACTGGGGTGACGTGGTATCTCATTGTGGTTTTTATTTGCATTTCTCTAATGATTAGTGAGGTTGAGCATTTTTTCATGTGTCTGTTTGCCATCTGTGTGTCCTCTATAGAAAAATGTCTTTTCATGTCCTCTGCTCATTTTTTAATTGGGTTGTTTGTTTTTTTTTTGAGTTGAATTGAGTGAGTTTTTTAATACATTTTGGATATTAAACCCTTATCTTCTCCCATTCAGTAGGATCCCTTTTTGTTTTATTGATGGTTTCCTTTGCTGTGAAAAAACTTTTTAGTTTGACGTAATCCCACGTTTATTTTTTCTCTTACTTCCCTTGCCCGAGAGGATATATCAGTAAAAATCTTACTCTGGGTAATGTCTGTAAATTTTCTTCTAGGAGTTTTATGGTTTCAGTTCTTACATTTAAGTCTTTAATTTTTCTAAAAGATTTTTTTTTTAAAGATTTTATTGGGGAAGGGGAACAGGACTTTATTGGGGAACAGTGTGTACTTCCAGGCCTTTTTTCCAAATCAAGTTGTTGTCCTTTCAGTCTTAGTTGTGGAGGGCACAGCTCAGCTCCAGGTCCAGTTGCTGTTGCTAGTTGCAGGGGGCGCAGCCCACCATCCCTTGCGGGAGTCAAACCGGCAACCTTGTGGTTGAGAGCCTGTGCTCCAACCAACTGAGCCATCCGGGAGTTCAGTGGCAGCTCAGTGGCAGCTCAGCTCAAGGTGCCATGTTCAATTTTAGTTGCAGGGGGCGCTGCCCACCATCCCTTGCAGGACTCGAGGAATCGTACTGGCAACCTTGTGGTTGAGAGCCCACTGGCCCATGTGGGAATCAAACTGGCAGCCTTCGGAGTTAGGAGCATGGAGCTCCAACCGCCTGAGCCACCGGGCTGGCTCCTAAGTCTTTAATCCATTTTGAATTTATTCTTGTATATGGTGTAAGGAGGTGGTCCAGCTTCATTTTTTTGCATGTGTCTGTCCAGGTTTCCCAGCACCATTTATTGAAGACTATCTTTACCCCACTGTAAAATTCTTGCTTCCATTGTCATAGATTAAATGACCATACAGGCATGGGATTTATTTCTGGGCTCTCTATTCTGTTCCATTGATCTATGTGTCTGTTTTTATGCCAGTACCATGCTGTTTTGACCATATTGTTTTCTGTTAACCACTTTTGAAGTTGCTGGGGAATAGGGGTGGCTGAATGAGGAAGACTTGCCATCACCATGTGCTGATCCTTCACCAGGTGGGGCCTCTCTTTTGTTCCAAAGCTATAGACCCTCAAGATGCCTAAATAGACTCCTACACATTTGTATCCCTTTTTTCCCCAAATTTGCTTTAATTTTTAATTTTGTGTAATACTTTACTGCATTTCAGGAAGTGTTAGAAACACATTTAAGGACTTATTCTCAGATATTGCAGAACAAGTTTTAATTCGTTTAATTTTCCATTGTTAAGCAATAGGTGTATGGGTAGGTGTCATCACCACTGAATCCAGGAATTCCTGGTCAGTTGCCTAGGTCTCTTCTTTACCCACATCTCAGCCATACATTGAGTCAGCACAATATGTGTACACCCAGAAACTGCTCCTAGGTTTGGCTGACAGGAATTCTTAACCTGAGGTCCGTAAACCTCCCCCCAAAAAACCCCCAAGAAATTGATTGATAGAATTCAGGAAGCCTATGGACTTGGATGGGAAAAAAAGTCACATCTTTAGTTTTACTATCCTGTAACAGAAATTTAACAAGTCCTTCCATTACTAAGGTAGGCAACAAGTATTAGTATTAGCAGTGTCTGTGACTTTATCACCAACAGATATCCCAATCGATATTTCTATGTCATATTATAGCAGATAAAAATATCTTGAAATATCATTTATGCTCATAGTACAATGAAACTCTGTTAGTCACTAGATATACCATTATATATTATTTAGTATATTATAAAGACACATAAGTATATTACTATAGCAAATTGATTTACTATTTTGAGAACTGTATTTCAGTGTAATTGGCTCCCAATTTTATTTTATTTTATTTTAATTAATTTTTTAAAAAGATTTTATTGGGGAAGGGGAGCAGCACTTTATTGGGGAACAGTGTGTACTTCCAGGTCTTTTCTCAAGTCAAGTTGTTGTCCTTTCAATCTTAGTTGTGGACGGTGCAGCTCAGCTCCAGGTCCAGTTGCCGTTATTAATTGCAGGGGGCACAGCCCACCATTCCTTGCAGAAGTCTAACCGGCAACCTTGTGGTTGAGAGCAGCGCTCCAACCAACTGAACCATCCAGGAGCTCAGCGGCAGCTCAGCTCAAGGTGCCTTGTTCAATCTTAGTTGCATGGGGTGCTGCCCACCATCCCTTGCGGGACTCGAGGAATTGAGCTGGCAACTTTGTGGTTGAGAGCCCACTGGCCCATGTGGGAATCAAACTGGCAGCCTTCGGAGTTAGGAGCATGGAGCTCCAACCACCTGAGCCACCGGGTCGCCCCCCCCCGCCCCATTTGTCTTTTAGTTTTGTACATAAAAACATTCTGAAAAAGAAGTCTGTAGACTTCACCTGACTGCCAAAAGTGTCCAAGGTACAAAAAAAAGTCCTGTAGGTTATTGAGTTTGACACAAACCTCCATACCCCATGCATTTTTCTTTCCTCAAAGATGACTACAATGGTGACAAACATTCAGACACATTGAAATGCCATCCCCTAGGACAGCGTGATAGATGATTAAGAGCTGTGGTACTGGAGTCAACCTTGTTCCACCACTTACTGTGTAACCCAGGCAAGTTACTTAAACCCTCTGTACCTCATATCTGTAAAATGGGAATTATAGTTGTTCCTTCCTCATAGGGTTATTGTGAAGCATAAATGAGGTAATCCATTAAATATCTGAGAGTCTGGCACATAGTACACTTTCAAAAAATGTTAGCTGCTTTTCAAGTGCCTGTGACAGTTGTTTATGAGAGGAGAAAAGAATAGGTTGACTACTCCTCTTGTGAGTCATATCCTCTTGGGAGATATTATTTTTATGATGCACAAAATTGATATCCTTTTATAAAGCACATAAAGGAAATACCTGATAATTTCTTCCTGAAGAGTTTTCAACTTAATTTTATGTTTTATGGAGTAACTCTCAACTGAATCTTTTTAAATACTTCAGTGGAAGTACAAATGCTCTCCACCCTTGGTTTACAAAGCAGGGCTTCCATTTAAATACTATTAGACTTTTACAATTCATGCTCATTTCTAAGCCCTTTAACAGATGAGTCTTGGCTATGTTATTTTAACTGAGGGGGAGAGGATATTAAATATAGGTGGATGTAAATTAATTCGTCATTTATTAAGCTCCTGCTCTGTGCTAGGCACTGCTCTCAATATAGAGGATTTAGTGGTGAACAGGACAAACTCCCTGCTGTCATTGAGCTTACATTCTAGTGTGGAGGACAAACAAGGAACTAAAATAAGTTTTTTAAAGTATCAGGAGGTAACTGATAATTCATAGAACATTGAAGTAACGTGATGTTAGATACATAAAACCAAGTGACTGTTTGAGATTGAGTGGTCAGGGAAGTTCTCTCTAAGGAGGTAACATTTAAGCAGAGGTCTGAATGACAAAAAGGATCCAGCCATTTTTATTTATTTTTTTTCAGTCCAAAGAGACAGCATTCCAGGCAAAGGGAATAGCTAGTGCAAAGCAGGACTGAGCTTACCTGTGCCTATCTGCTTAGGAATGGAAAGAAGGCTGCTGGAACATAGCAGGCAAGGGGCAGAGCCACACAGGATACGTGAATAGGGATCAGATAGTGTAAGGGTTTGTACTAAAGGCAAAGTTTATTCTCAGTGCAATGGGAAGCTACTACAGAGTTCTAGTCAGGGGTAAGGGGATCTGATTTACCATTTAAAATCCCTCCAATTGCTGCATGGGGAATGAACTCAGGGGGACAAGACTGGATATGTGAAGACTGGTTATACAGTGGCTTGGACCAGGATCATAGCAGTGAGATGGCAAGAAAGGTCAACCTGGGAATTAATATTTTGGAAGTAGAGCCAGTAGAATTTACTGATTGGAATGTGAGAAAATAAGAAGAATCACAGACAACACCTCACCTTTTGGCCTATGTAACTGGGCTGATGGTACCAATTATTGAGACGGGTAATGAGGGGGGTGGGAAAGTGGGGAACAGATGTGGGGTAATAAGGTGAGAGCTCTTGATTTGTGCTTATCTTAATTCTGAGTTTCCCATTAAACATCCAAATGGAAATATCGAGTAGACAATTACAGAAGTCTAGCGTTCAGGGGAGAAGTCAGGGACTGGAGGTATAAATTTGAGACTCATTGGCCTAGGAATGATATTAAAACCATGGGACTTGATGAGTTCACCTAGTTAAACAGTATAAACAAAGAAAAAAGTTGAAGACCAAGTCTTGGAGCACTCCTACCTCTGGAAGTCTGATAAAGGGGAAGTTGCTGACAAGAGATTAAGAAGTAAGAGCAGGAAGGTGTAACAGAAGGAAAACAAGGTGGATCTGGTGTCATAAAAGCCTAGAGAACAAAGTGCTTCCATGAGGGAGGGATCGCTAATGTCAAAACCGCTTAGTGGTCCAAAAGGATGAACACAGAGGTAACCGGACTTTGGCAAGATGTGGGTCTATAGTGACTTGATTGGAGACTTCTCAGTATGTGGAAGGGGTAAAAGCCCAGTCTGGGGTGAGAAAGTAGAGTCAGCAAGTACAGAGTGTAGTTTTGAGCTCTGCTATATAACAGGAAGCAGAAAAACCAGGCAGAAGTTGGAGGGAGGGGGTTGTAAGGTCAAGGGAGAGTGGGAAGTTAAGTGTGTGGGGGAAGTTAAATAGGTGACAGGCTGGGTAGGGAAACTGTGAGAAGGGAAAACACAGATCTAAACTTTGTTTTCTGGCCTCAGGGAGTTTATGATCTTGTCTGGGAGAAGTTGATAGCAAAAGAAATCTAGGCTTTGGATAGAATAAAACAGTATCTTAATACTGAGCACAATGCCTGACAGTAAGAGCTCAGTAGATGGAAGGAAGCTCTAATTACAAAACAGTTTGAAAACACTCTAAGATAGGAGGTCATTAAGAACTAAACTGAGTAATTAGATATTAGGATTTCAGAAAAGGAAAAAAAAGTATGGTTACTGTCACAGTGACATTCTTTCCAATTAAAAATCAGGACCCATCATAAAACAACGGGTTAAAAAAATCTGTTAATATATTCATCTGAAAATTTTTGCAAAGCTCTATAGGTTTAAAACACCACTTTAGTTAATTTACTTAAACAATTGCCTTTTTTGGAAATTTTATTTAAATTCCATGTATTCCCAAATACCCTGAGCCGTTTTCAGGCCTCCGTACCTGTGCTCGTGCCTTCCCTTCTGGCTGAAGCACCAATTTTACCATTTACTAATTTAAACTGCTTTTAACACAGTGTATTGGCAGTTTCTATATGTGTGGTGTTTTTTTTTCCTGTTCTGTCTTTGGGTTTTCTAGACCGTAAGTTTTTCAAGGGCAGGGTCAGATTGTATTCATCTTTGTTTCTCTTCTACCAAGCCGAGCTCTTGGCTAATCTCAATCAATGTCTATGGAACCCAATTGAATCTAGTATTAGGATTGTGCTAGACAATCCTGGACACATCTCCGTGAAGGGCTGATAACTTAAACACCCCACTACAACTTTGTAACAGATTTATAACATGAGAAGTAATCAGGACCCCATCCTTCGTCACACCCTCTAAGTCTCACAACTCCAAACATAAATCCTGAACTGTTTTTTATCACTTCCAAAAAAACTTGTTTTTTCCCTCATTCAGTTTCTATTTAAAGGGAATTAGCATACGGAGCATATACTAAATATACTTCAGGCCCAAATTACTAAGCTCTCTTTCATTTTTTCTTGTTTTTAATTTGAAAGTATTGCATGCTCACGATAGCGAAGACAACCTGTACAAAAGGAGGACAGTGTTAAAAGGAAGGCTCCCTCCTATCACTGACCTCCAACCTCCCAGTTCCTCTTTATAGACACAGGCACTATTATCAATTTCTTGCGTATCCTTCCAGCAGTATCCTATCCTATTACAACATACTCCATTTTTTAAACATAAATACTGGCAATCCAAAGATTATTTTGGCAACTGGCTTATTCCTTTAACAGAATATACTGGAGATTATTCCATATTGGAGATTTTTCCTCATCAGTGCATCTTTTAAACAGCTGCATAGTATTACGTTTCCCATTTTATGACATATCATTGTCTATTTAACCTATTCCCTATTGATAGAAATTTAGGTTGTTTTCACTCTTTTCCTACTGTGTTTATTATGGATTAAATTATGTTGCTCCCAAAATTCATATGTTGAAGTGCTAACCCTTAGTATCTCAGAATGTGGCCTTATTTGGAGATAGAGTTCTTATAATTGAGTTAAAATGAGGTCATTAGGTTGGGCCCTAATCCAATATGACTGGTGTCCTTACAAGAAGAGGAAATTTGGATAGAGACACTTAGGTAGAAAGACGATATGAAAACACAGGGAAAAAGCCATGTACAAGCCAATGAGAGAGGCCTAGAATAGATACTTCCTCAGAGCTATTAGAAGGAACCAATCCTGCTGACACCTTGATCTCAGACTTCTAGCTTTAAGTACTGAGAGACAATACATTGATGGTTTAAGCCACTCAGTTTGTGGTACTTTGTTCAGACTCTACAGATCTCAAAGGAAAACTTAAAGTTACCATGGGAAATTGTGCATTCCAAGCAAAGAAGCCCCAGGACAGTTAGCCCCCCTTAATACTAAGATGGTTGAAAGGAGGATCCTCTGATACTTCCAAATTCTTCTTTTGTGTGCACAGTTAGAAAAAGCTAACTATAAAATTAGGCAGAAAGAATGGAAAACATATGTTTAATTAGTCTTTCGAAGCTTCGATTGAGGATTTAGATAATGGATCTACCTATGATGTTGTTTAGATGTCAACCCAATTCTTTGAGGTATTAAAAATGGCCGTCCTTATTTTAGGAGGGGGAAGGTCATTTGGAACTTGACTTGTCAAGGACAGATAGAAATTATAAATGCCTCCAGGGCAAAACTGGGATCTAAGTGTTCTTTTATAAACTAATGAGTTTTTCTCATGGCTAAAAGGTCTATGTTTGTGTCTATATATGTATGTTGTGAATGTGAGATAATTTTCTACCTCCAGATGGTTCTGTTAAAATTAATTTAAAGGCAAGCGCTTGTAAGGATTTTGGTATTCTAAAATTCTCAGAAAAATAGAAACTAACCCAAATGCTTTTCAAATTTACATGATCTATGATTAATCTTTAGTAAATAAAAGCTAGCTTAAGTTTGTTGGTTAATTAAAACAGACATGTCTTAATTTTACCTGGGTTTACAAAAAAAAGAATCATTAATGAACATAGGTTTTCCTACTTTTGGCTTATCTGCTAATGAAATATCTTATCTGCTAATGAAATGTTTTTGTTGAGGAAGCATATGTTTATAAAATTATGAAATGTATATGCCAGTAAAAGAACCTATATTTATAGAGGTTATAAAATGTCTTCACAAATTTGGCTTCTGAGTTTCATTAGCAATTGAGGTTTTAAGGGTTAATATTTCAAAATGTGTAGGAATAACTTTGTGGTGTTCCAGAAGGGCCCCTGGAAACACCTCAAAAGTTTTGTCTTTTATGTTAAATTTCATGGGAAGCATTGTAAAATAAGTGATGAAAAACTTCTAGGGTATGTTGTATGGATAAACTATGGTTGTAAATTAGACAAATAGTTGGGGCTACAAGAAGCCCAAAATGGCTACTTGGTTCTTTCAGGCTCCCATTTTTCAGTTTTTACTTTCCTTCATGCATCACAGTGCATTTAAGCTGGATTTAAGTTAAATGAAGGGACTTATGAACTGACATTGTTGAAAGGAGACACCTTACACTGTTGCCAAAGTGTGATGAAGTCACTTTAAGAAAATGCCAAATTGGTAACAGCTGCCTTTCACGGTGAGCTCCCAGGAGACAAAAGACTTTAACATTTATTAACTGCCACCTAGAGAGTTTGTATTTTTGGAAAGGACATCATATAAAAAACACTTTCCAACCTTTTTGGAAGGGAACTTATCAGGCACCTAACCACAAATGGACATCTACCCGTCTCTGATACTCACCTTCACTTACAATGGACAACAAACACTGCTCTAGGATGAGAAGCTGCTGACATCAGAGATAGACAGCTATCCCGAGACATTGACGAGGCCTGTAAACCTATGGATTGATGTTTAACTCAGAAACCATTTTGCTTGTCTTTACCTGTCTGCTAATTATATTAGTCATAATAATAGTTATACTTGTTCTTTGGGTTTTTCTACATAGTCTGTTTATGATTACTGATGTAAATGTTATACTAGACGTAAAATACAGAAAAATGAGACAGGTGGCAGAATTTGGGTCACGATAGTTTACAGGATAGAAATGATCCAGAGTGTTTTTTGCAATGAAGGCTAATAAGACCTGACTTCCTCCCTTTACCTGCCCTTCTCTTTTTGGGAAAGTTTGACTTCAACTCACCCCATGGTTATGGTATTGGTATTGCCCCATCCCCAGTGGTTCGACAAGATGATGTCGACACTAAGACTTCCTAGGAATGAGCCTTGCTAGTGCTGTGAGGCCACGCAAATCTGACCAAAAGGTTGGTAATCAACGCATTCTTCAGACGGATTTAGGACCAAAGTGGGGAATTGTGGATGAAAAAGGGGTTCTACAGACCGTAACCTCACAGGTAGATATGATCATAAATTACTAACTGGGCAGGTAGTCATGCCCCAGGAAAATAACTTCTTTAGTAAAAGGTTTATCTTTGCCTTAAGCAAGCCCTGTCCATTATTCTTGTGCATCTAAGTTAACACACACCTTTACAATGCTAGAATAATCCTTTTACAGACCCCTTGGAGACATAACCACCCTCAAGGGAGCACATAATCTTGTTAACTATCCTATAATCCAGTCCCCACCTAGTTTTCTTCCGCCTTCATGTTATCACTCTTAGTTCTCTCCTTAATTCCAAATGCATAAAAGAAACAGAACACTGTCATTCTAAGAATTCCCCCCCTACCCCCTAGTGTGTTGAGCTTTTTGCTTCTAGGCATATCCTAGTTGGCTCAAATAAATTTTTACAGAAATTCTCTACAGATTTGGATGTTCTTGCATCGACAGAAAGTGCGGAGAGGAGAAACAGCTGTCAGCTATGTTCTATTTGGTTCCAAATGACAGCAGTACCAGTATGCACTTTCTCCTAGAAGTCTGTGCTTCTGTTTTTTACATATGCATCTTCATATGCCCATTGCAAGACAGATAAGATATACTAAGGGAGGGCTACTGGTTCAGATTCTTGACACCTGGCAATTTGTGACTGCTGCTCTTCAGGGATCTGGAGAAGCACGAAGGTCCCCGTGTTCTTATTGGGAGTCTTCTTTCTGGTGGATTAGAGCCTACAAAGTATTGACCATTCAAGAACCATAAGAAAACAATTAAGTTGAAACTGCAACAAGGAACCCACTGAAGCGAGGGCCCTCTGCTGCTGGGACCCAGGGGAAATATTTCACCTAAGAAAAATACAAATAAATCAAAGTTAATTCCCCCCCCCCCCCCCCCAAGACACAGTGTTCTCTCAAGGCCTCTTTCTTGTCTTTCCTTTTTTTCCTCTGAAAGCACACAGTTCCGGAGCAGAAGCTAGGAAATCAGCCCCAAGATAAAATTGGTTTCCACTCCCCTTTTAATCTTATGAAAGAGCTGCCAATTCTAGAAATTCCTCCTATGATGAGAAGATAAAGCAGAACAATGCTGTGGAACTAAGCAAATTTCTAAGGGACATTCTTCCAGGGTGTGTAAAGTCTGCCTGGAAATGTGTATTTCCATGGAGGGAGGGGTGGTGTGGAAAGTTTGGAGTAGGAAGGGTGGGTAGACTAGAGTTGGTAGCCACAGCCATACAGAATAACCATAAACTTCTCCGGAGAATAGCAACTCCATCCAGTCTCATCTCCTGGGAGGTGTAGGCATGCTTATTAGTGATTAGAGTGCTTCATCCATTTCACATTCTCCACCCTCTCCCGACCCCCCCCCAAAAAAAAAAAAAAAAAAAAAAACAAGGAAGGAAAAATATCTGCCTGTTATGTGTTGGAGGTAATTTTCTGCTTCTCTTACAGCCTTCTCACAAGTATTATTTTTTAACTAAGAATTGCAGTTCAACTCAGTCTTCCACATAAGAGTGTGAATCTCTGTAAGGAGCAGACCGCCTTCTCTTACTCTTTAAGGGACAATCATTTGGATTGGAGTCAGAACTGTTTGAATCATGACTCCAGCTTAATCTGTAAACGGGGATAATTATTCTATCTGCTTGACGAGGTTATGTAATTTTTAAATCTAACATTTGAGGGCCAAAGCATAATCTCACTCAGTTCTCATGAGGAAGGTATTACTATGGAGATTGTATGTAAAAATATTTTGTAGCACAGAAAAGAGCCGACAGGCTGGGAGTTATTGGGCGATTTTACCTGGCTGTTGTGTGGATTACATGAGGGTTTGTGAAAGCGCTTTATACAATCCACGTTATTGGTCACTACTTACACACCCCACAGCACCTGACCCCCGTGAGGACTCTCTAAATAATGGGGTGGAGTGAATGATTGTGTATCTTGTGTGTTCCTTTCAGTCTTCCAATCACAAAAGTAATCTCCGCGCCGCCTGGGGAGGAGATCACGAATCCGGGAGCCGCAGCCGAGATGGAGGCGAACGCGGAGTCCCGAAGGCGCCCCCTCCCAAGATCTGGGGCCGCCGGGAGACACGTCCACAACCGGCTCGACATTCCACGGGCGGGAGTTGGACCCTAACTCCCACTATTCTAGCTGGCGCCTCACGCGACTCGCCCAAGCCCCGCCCACTAGCCAGGTAGGCCCTCGAAACCAGCCAATCCGGAAGAAGCCTGGGCGCAAAGACGGTGCTGCCCGCGGCCGGCGGCCGGAAGTGACGTAGTCTGCTTGGCTGGCGGAGTCTGCCGAAGGTTTCTGCCGCGGCTGAGGCAGCAGAGCGGAAAATGTTTGGGACCGTGGCGGCTTCGGCAGCTCGGCTTATGGTGGAGGCGGGGGCTGAGGCTGCGTGAAGTGAGGAGCGGTGAGTGCGCGGGGCCCAGTACCTGGAACCCTACTCTGCAAGGGCGGCGAGGGACCCCGGGGATCCCGGGATGGAAAGGTCCTTTGCCGGGGCCCCGATTTCCGCGGGTGTTGGCTCTGACCCTCCATCCCGTACTCTTGGCGCTGCCGGAGCCCGACTCACCTCCCTCCGGGCCTTGCTTCCACCCAGGCCGCTGCCGACTGCCCCGCCGAAGGTGCAAGGGGCCCGCGCCAGTACCAGGCCCCTCTTGTCGGGGACTGGGGCGGGGGAGCTGGGAGTTAGTTTTGTCCCAGCGGGAGAGTGGAGGCCACCCTCTTGTCCCTCGGGACAGGGTTGGAGGCTCAGTGGCCGGTCCTATTGTAGAATTGTTAAGTTCTGGCGAGTGTGTGTTGCACTTCTCACTTATGCCTCCTCCCCCACTTGTTTTCACCTCCTTGTCCCATCTAGGGCTTTGGGGGCTAATGATCCTTTATAAATCTTCTCCCTTCCCCGTGAATGCTTTTTTTGCCGCGAATCCACTTGCTTCGCGAAGACAGTATTTCAGTGTGTATCTAGCGCATCATCTTTCTCCGAGGGCGGTCCGGTTAACTCTTTCCGAGTGACGGAGGAAAAATAAATAATTGAAGAAAAAAAGCACTAGAAAGCACTTATTTTCCTCACTAAATGGTTTGGCTTTGAAAATGAGATTCTCCAGCTGTGGAATTTTTTGGGGGGGCTGAGGAGCAGGGATTGAGAAGGGAAGTAAGGAAGGCGAAAACTAAAGGAGGAGGAAAGCCTGGAGACAGAGAATGTGGAAGAAACGAAGGTGGTAGTTCTTTCCCTATGTTCTCCTGGTGGAAGTTGAGGTTGTAATTATATTTTTATTTTCAACAGTGGGTGTTGAATTGAGTGTTAAGGAAGGAGGCCTTCCTCTTTGAACAAGATTACCTATTAAATAGGTACCTTAAAATCTTTCCAGGTGGGTGTCAAGCAAAAAAGTGCTGTTGGGAAAATTGTTTAATACGATATTGGAGCATCAAAGCCATGGATTGGAAGCGATGGAGCAAAAAGAAAGCTGTTCTTAGAAGAGTGGAGGAGACATAGTTTAAAGGGGGAAGGCTGTACGTAGGAGGTCCAGGAACGCTGATTCCAGGAGAGACTTTGTACGTTTGCCTCCTTGGCTAGTGGTCAAGTCTCCACCGGACACTTAGCAGCTCTGCCATAGTTGGGCTTTTTGCTCTTCAGGTATTCATAGTAGCAAATCAGATTGAAATGCCTTAGTTGACAGCTATACATTTGAAGATAACTGCTTCTTTAACATTAAGATGGTCTTTGAGTACTGAAAAACATTGTGACTGTGAGAAAAGAGATGTTATTATTTAATTCAAACTTAATTCAAAAGTGATTTTATGTAGATACAAAACACATATAGAGCTTCTTCCACAAGTAATTTTGCCTACATTAATAGATTCTAAAGTAATCTTTTTCTTATGAAAATCTCTGTTGCTGTTTGTTTTTTGTATGAATGTTGCTTGCGGTATTTTTTTGGAAAGCAATATATTTTAATGTTTTCTTCCGTAAATTTCACTTTTTCTGTTTTATGGAATATTAAAGTTGATATGCTTGAATTTAGGAATCTTAGAAACTGTAACTTTAAGTAACTTGCTGTATGTTAAGTATATGATCTTTTTGTTTCTCGCTTCAGCCATGAATGGTTCTAAAATTTTCAATTAATTGATTGAAAATTCTCATGTCCAGGAATCTTTCTTTCATCTTGCACAGTGTCTCGCTTAGTAAGCACATTCAGTAAATGAGAGTGTTACTTATTCAGAGCATCAGACCAAGCTTTTCAGAGCAGCAGTGTGACACACTTTTTTTTAATGCTTTATAACTTGTGTTGCTTTGATAACATAAATTAACCATTTCATTATGTATTTTCCATATTCCAAAAAGAATTTAAGGCAGGTAAATGATAAAGGTGAATGTTTTAGTACCGTGGCTTCACATAGTCTATGACTTGATTAGTTAGTTGTACCTCAGTAGGGCTAAAAATTGACTCTCTGAAAACTCTTTCTGTTTTTAGAGGCCGTATAAGGGTGCCTGGCACTGCAGTGGTTCCAGAGATAGAAAAATGAATAAGATAGTGCTTGTCCTCAAGAAGTTCTTTAGTCCGTCCGGGGAGAAAAACACAAATCACAATCGTATGGTTGTAAGGGCAGTAGTAGATCCAAGTAGTACTAAACACGATGGCCGGGAGATGGAGAGGGAATGAATGAGTGCATCTTGTCAGCTCAAACTGAGTCTTGACGGATGAATTCCTTCTGTTAGTGAGGGTGGGATTAAGGTGATCAGGTTCTAGACCCCGCAGTGATACTACCGAGCAGTGAGATAGTAAGCAAGCTGCTTAATACCACTGGTATCTGGTTTTTTATTTGAGAGTTGACTACTCTCAAATAAAATCAGTGCTGTCCAGTAGAAATAATAAATGAGAGCCACATTTGTGAGATATTTCATATTTTTTTTGATAAGTCTTTGATATCTGGTGTGCATTTTACACTTATTACACATCTCACTTCGGACCAGCCACATTTCAAGCACTCAATAGGTGCTTATGGTCAGTAGCTACCGTATTGGACAGTGCAGATCTACAGTATGCAGTCTGCTTTTCTACCTTCGATTCCTGCTTGAAAATGAAAAGCAACTCCTATGAGAAATGTGTTACTAGTAATTTAAGTTTGTAGTCATTTTGATAGGATTCATACATGATGCTCTTTTTATTGTAATTATGGTCATACTTGCAAATGATATATTTCAGGTTGTTCATAGGGTTATGATTGGGACTAGAAGAAACTTTGTTTTTCTTGTCTCTCTAGTGGTCACATTTTTGATAATCTTTATTTTGTACATTTATGTATATTTTGTATCCTCCCTTTCTCTGCAATCTGTTATTTGTCACATGTGACGGATTCAAAACAATGGGAGAGGACGCATGGACATTTTAAGCAGTTAAAAAGGAGATTTATGCAATATTAAACTACCTTTTGGATTTCTTAACATTTTAAATTCAGCTATTTACGTTCAAAACGGAATGGGATTTTGAAACATTCTTGATTTTAACAGATTTAAAGGCAATCATTATTGACTAAATGGCAAGTATTTATCTTTTAACCTTGAGAATGCATTTTGAAGATACTGTATAATTTAAACATCCTTACTTTTAGACATATGGCTCTCTGTTAGTCTTACAGTACAGAAGGTTGCATTATTGATATGAATAAATGATGTATAATGTGAAGTCACTCAATTTGCTATGCATTGAGTTTAGTTTAAAAAAAACAAAAACCAGTAGCTTATTTTAAATAAGTACCGATGACTAACAATGATAAAGTAAATAATATCCTTACATTTGTATTGATGGATGATTATAGCTTAATTAATGCTTCCCCCCCCCCACAGACCATATTTTCTGTGAATTAAATATGGCGAGTATTTTTCTCATTTTCTTAGAGAGGAAAACTAAGCCCAGTGAGGCTGTGACTTGTTTAGCATAATATATTGGAGGCATTGCTTCAACTTAAAATGTCTTATAATGCTAAGCCTAGTGTTTTTTTCTTTTATATAGTACTTGAGTGTTTAGATAAATAACACTTACCAGATTTTGGAGTGTTTATTAAAGAATGGATGCTTCCTGCTTTTAGGGAGTTTACATTCCACTTAGGAGACCGACTACAATACACATAGCAGAAAGTACTTTAGTTATAAAAACTTGTCAACGGAAAGAGAAGCTATAAGGGATAGTATAAGTATATTTAAAATAGGTGAGAGTTAATGAGGCAGGAGTTGTTGTTTTTTGGGTAGAGTTTAGATCTTAAACTTGCTGTAGGAAAAAGGTGATGAGATGTCAAGGACAGTTACTTCAATGTACACAGAACAACTTGGAAACTTAGGTTTAAGGAAAGATTTGGTTTGCAAGGCTGATTTGAAAAGATGACAGGATAGAGGTAAAGTAAGAGATGAGAATAGACATCTGCAATAAATAATTTACAGGGCAGTGGTCAAATTTTCTATTGCTCGGGTGAGTCAGGAAATCTTAGCACAGCCTATGAATGTGTGGCTTGAATGGTGTGGAAGAGATGGTGAAGAGGATTAAAAGAGAGGGTGGTGACTATAAACGAGCAGCAGAATAATGCTAGTTTCTGTTGTGAAATGAGGAGAGGTTTGATAAGGAATCTGACTATGAGAAGAGAAAGGAATAGGCAGTACTAAAAGAAAATTGGTTAAAAATTTTGCAGTATGGGAGTTACTAATTGAAGCAGGCTATTTAAAAAAAGAAATTGGCAATTTACCTTCAGAAAATAACAGAAGCAAGAAAAAATTAAGTATTGTTAAAGCTCTGCTGTGAAATGCGAGGGAAAAGCAAAGACAAAGTCCTCTTTCAAAATAAAAGTGAGGAAACTGAGAGGAGAGAATAGAGAAATCAGTGCAGGTGCTTACCTTGTTGATGGGATGTTGATGGGAGAGAGAGACATGCTTAGGAAAATACCTGTCTAATTGGAGAACAGGAACACACTATTTCAAATGTTTTATTTGCAGTTTTGGAAATTATGTGAAGCATGTATTTCCTGTCCCCCTCCCCCCGCCAAGATAAGCATTGAATGAGACTTAATTATATCTGTAAGGAAAACCATAGTGCTATGAGTAGCCATAACCAAACTGATTTATTACGTCACTTTATATGTGTTCATAATTTAACATAACTGTTTTGACTCCTCTTTTCAGTTTAGTGTGTAAGTTTTTCTTAGATTACAGTGCTGCGTTGGGAAAAGGTGCTCTTTCTCTTTGGCTCAGGTTTCATAGCCTGGTTTCAGCTGACTAGATCTTATGACACTTATCAGACTGGTGTTCTGCCTGTATTGAAATGCATGACATGACACTATAACTGTTTTAAGGTTTTTTTTAAAAATCAGATTTAGTGAGATATAATTTATTTACAGTAAAATTAATCTGTTTTAGGTGTACAGCTCTATAAATTATGACAAATAGTGACAATGTGTCACTACCACCACCACAAGATATAGAATATTTCCATCACTCCAAAAAGCATCTTTATGCCCCTTTGTAATCAGTACCTTCCACTTACCCTTCAGTCTCTGGCAAGAACTGATTTTTTTTTTTCTTGTTCCTATATGTCATATAAATGTTGCTTTTCCAGGATGTCATATAAACTTACATCATACAGTATATACAACCTTTTAAGTCTGGTGTCCTTCGTTTAGCATAATGCTTTTGAGATTCAATAAGCTGCCTTAAAAAATTAACTAATTTTTAGGAACATTTTAGATTACAGAAATATTGTAAGATAGCATAGAGAATTTCCATAAACCGTGGACCTAGTTTCCCCTATTATTTTTCTATGTATGTAAACTATTGATTTTTAAAATTCGTTTCAGGTGTAAACTGCTGATATTTGATAATTGTCGACAACGCAAGATTCTATAATTACCGTATTTTGTCCTGTATAAGGCGCACATTTTTACCCACATTTGTGAAGGAAAAATAAGGATGCGCATTATACATGGGTGGTACTAATTCCATATCTATATAAATGTTTTTAATTCTTTTATTTATGTGTATGAGTTAAAAGTGTAACTCTAGAAATCAAAATGCTATCCATATGCAAAATAATACCTTGGAATACGATTATCAGTTTTGTTGAACTTATGACGAACTTGTAACGACAAAGAGTTCTTGGCCTTCTATGATGCGTAAATATCGTAAATTTGTTACCGGTACATAAAATTTCTTGTACGTTATATCTGTTCTTGTGTTTTGTAATTATTTGTTACATAAAATTTCTTGTACCATAATATGTTAGGAAATAAATGCTAAAATTCCTTTATAATATAAAAAAAAGTATAAACCTTAATGTAAACAAATAAAAATTTGAATTAAAAAATTAAAATGGAAGATTTTTTTACCCTGAAAGTTTGGGCCAAAAACGTGGTCCTCATTGTACACAGGAGTGCATTATATATGGCAAAATATGGTAAGTTTTAAAAAAAATTATTTTTGAATCACAGTTGACATACAATATTATATTAGTTTCAGGTGTACAACATAGTGATTAGAAGTGATCACCCCTATAAATCACATACCTATCTGACACCATACATAGTTAGTATAACATTATTGACTATATTCCCTATGCTATATTTTATATCCTCATGACTATTTTGTGACTACCAATTTGTACTTCTTAATCCCTTGCTCTTTTTCACTCACCACTCCCAACTGCCCTCCCAGCTGGCAAACATCAAAATGTTCTGAGTTTTTTCTGTTTTGTTTGTTTATTTTGTTCTTTAGATTCCACATATAACTGAAATCATATGGTATTTATCTTTCTCTGACTTACTCAACGGTGCTCAATATCCTCTAGGACCATCATTGTTATTGGAGATGGCAAGATTTAATTATTTTTTATGGCTCACTAATATTACATTGTATGTAGTATGTACCACTTCTTCATCTAGTCATTCATTGATGGACACCCAGGTTGCCTCCATATCTTGGCTATTGTAAATAATGCTGCAATGAACATATGGATGCACATGTCCCCATGAAGTAGGGTTTTGGGTTTCTTCGGATAAATACTCAGAAGAGGGATTACTGGGTCCTTGTCTCTTGCTATACATAGCCTTTGTTTTAAAGTCTATTTTGTCTGGCATAATTTGAAGTGAGTCTCTTGTAGGCAGCATATTGTAAGGGTCTTGTTTTCTTATCCATTCAGACACCCTATCTTTTGATTGGAGCATTTATTCCATTTACATTTAAAGTAATCGTTGCTAGATATTTTAGTTATTGCCATTTTATTATTCATATTTTTTATCTTTTTTTTTTTCCTTCTTAAAGAAGTCCCTCTAGCATTTCTTGTAATACTGGTTTGGTGGTGATGAACTCCTTTAGCTTTTTCTTGTCTGGGAAGCTCTTTATCTGTCCTTCAATTCTAAATGATAGCTTTGCTGGGTAGAGTAATCTTGGTTGTAGGTCCCTACCTTTTATCACTTTGAATATTTTGTGCCAATCCCTTCTTGCCTGCAAAGTTTCTGTTGAGAAATCAGTTGACAGTTTTGGAGCGCTCCTGTAGGTAACTAACTGCTTCTTTCTTGCTGATTTTAAGATTCTATCTTTGTCTTTAAGCTTTGGCATTTTAATTATGGTATGTCTTGGTGTGGGCCTGTTTGGGTTCATCTTGTTTGGTACTCTCTGTGTTTTCTGGGCTCATGTCTATTTCCTTTACCAGGTTAGGGAAGTATGTCAGTTATTATTTTTTCAGGAGGTTTTTAATTCCTCTCTTCTCCTTCTGGTACCCCTATGATGCGAATGTTAGTGCGCTTGATGTTGTTCCAGAGGCCCCCTTAAATTATCCTCATTTTTTTGGATTCTTTTTGTTGTTCTGATTGGGTGTTTTCTGCTACCTTAACTTATAAATTTCTGATTCGATCCTCTGCTTTATCTAACCTACTGTTGCTTCCCTCTAATATAGTTTTCATTTCAGTTTTTGTATTCTTCATTTCTGACTGGTTCTTTTTTTATGTTTTCTATCTCCATTTTTATGTTTCTGTTGTCTTTGTTGAAGTTCTCCCTAAGATCATTGAACATCCTTATAACCAGTGTTTGGAGCTGTTCATTTAGTAGCTTGTCTTCATTTTGTTTAGTTCTTTTTCTGGAGGTTTGTTCTGTTCCTTCATTTGGGCCATGTTTCTTTGTCTCCCCATTTTGGCTGCCTCCCTGTGTTTGTTTATATGTATTAGATAGAGCTGCTATGTTTCACAGTCTTAGTAGACTGGCATTATGTAGTAGGTATCCTGTGGGTCCCAGTGGTGCAGTCTCCCTGGTCACTTGAGCCGGGTGCTCCAGGTGTGTCCCTTGTGTGGGTTGTGTGTGCCCTCCTGTTGTAGTTGAGCCTTGATCACTGTTTGCATATCAATGGGAGTGATTGACCCTAAGGCTCATTGGTTGTGAGAACTGCCCATGACTACAGTGGAGGAGCTGTTGTGTATGGGCTGACCCTACAGAGCAAGATTTGCTTTAGAAAGGCTCTGGTCCCTGCCCAGTCTGCCCTGTGGGTGTGTTTTCCTTAGAATCTGCCGAGTGATGCTCGGTCAGAAGCTGGCCACCAGGCATGCCAGCCTTGGGGCCTCCTGGGAGGGGCCCTGCTGCAGGCCAAGTTCAGCCACAGCCTTGCCCTGCCAGGGGCCTCCTTGGCATGAGTCACAAAGTAGTCCACAGATGGCTGCCACCTGCACTGGGCTTAGAGGCACTGAAAAAGCAAAGCCATGAACTGAGGCCGGCTGCTGCTAGTGCCAGGCTTGGGGCTGCTTAGCAAGAGGTATGGGGTATGCCAAGACCTATGCTGCTTTTTTGGGGTTTGTGAACTTTTGAGAGATTTGGGGAAAGTCTGCAGTATGAACTAAAACAGGATGTTTGTATGGAAACGCCACAGGAAGTGGCCTGAGTGGGCCCAAAAGTTGGGTGAGGCTGGGTCTTGGGGCATCACCAGGGCAGGGTGAACAGTGTTAGCCAGGTTGATGTAGACTCAGATACGAGCAGCTGCCTTTGTCTCCACACTGGAAGAGGGGAGGGCTCAACAAAGAAAATGGATTTTGCCAGCACTTCTGTCTGGGAGATAGCTGCCCCTCCAGCCCTCTCTCTGAATCCAGACAACTCAGTTCCTCCTTATGTGTCCCTAGTGCTTTTCGAGCCACTTTCACATTGCTGGAGCTCAGAGCAAGTGAGTCCGTCAGCAAGTAAGTCTGTGCTTGGGTCCTTTAAGAGGAATGACTGGGACTCCAGCTACACTCCCTCTCCCTCAGCCACAATCTCCGCTGGTTTTCACAGCCAGTGGTCGTGGGGATTTCTCAGCACTGGAACCCTGGACTGGGGAATCTGGTGTGGGATAGGGACCCCTCGCTCCTTGGGGGGATCTCTGAAGTTGAGATAATCTCTCCTGATTTTTAACCCCCACATGTTGGTGGAACCAACCCATTTTGCCTCTCTGCCCTTCTGCCAGTCTCGACGTAGCTTTTTTATGACCTTAGTTGTAGGACTTCTGTTCAGCTAGACTTCAGGCAATTCTCAGTGATGGTTGTTCTATAGTTTAGTTGTAACTTTGATGTGGTTGTGAGAGGAGGTTGCAAGCACATTTACCTGCTCTGCCATCTAGACTGGAAATCCTCTAGAATTAAGTTTTTTGGAGAGTTAAATTGTGTGAAGTTTTCTGTTAAGATGATGACTTTTATTGTGAGTGAAAATTTGTCATTTTAACCATTTTAAGTGAACAATTCTGTGACATTAATTGTATTTACATGTTGTGCAGCTATCACCACTATCTATTTGCAAAATTTTTCATTACCCCAAACAGAAACTTTATACCCATTTAGCTGTAACTACCCATTCCCCTTCTTTCCAGGCCCTGGTACTGCTAATCTACTTTCTGTCTCTATGAATTTACCTATTCTAGATATTTCACATGGGTGGAATCATGCAATATTTATCCTTTTTTGTCTGGCTTATTTAACCTTGCATAATGTTTTCATACATGTTATAGCATGTGTCAGAACTTTACTCCTTTTAACGGTTAAATAATATTCCATTGTATGTAACATGCCACATTTTGTATATCCTTTTGTTGATGGACATTTGGGTTGTTGCACCTTTTAGCTATTGTGACTAATGCTGCCATGAGCATTTGTGTACAGGTATATAAGTCTGTTTTTAACCCTTTTGGGTATATATATCTAGGAATGGAGTTGCTGAGTCATATGGTAATTTTGTTTAATTTTGCGGAAACACCAAGTGTTTTCCATAGTGGCTGCACCATTTTACATTCCCATCAGCCAAGTATGAGGATTCCAAATTCTCCACATCCTTGTCAACACTTGTTATTTCTGTTTTGTTTTAAATTATAGCCATTTCAGTAGCTATGAAGTGGTATCTCATTGTGGTTTTGATTTGAATTTCCCTAAAAAGTAATGATGTTGAGCATCTTTTCATGTGCTTATTGGCAATAAGCTGGGTTGTTTTTTTCTTTCTTTCTCTTTTGCAAAATGGTTTATTATCCCAGGAGGAGTCCCTCCATGGGAATAAGCTGGGGTTTTTAAATGGTAGGAACATACTTATGGTTCCAATAATTGGACAGATGTGGTATATATATTTTTAATGTCATTATATACTTGGCATTTTATGTATTTTTTAATTTAACCCTACAACACTATGACATATGATCTGTGTTTTACAAATGAGAAAACTAAGACAAAGGCAGATAAAGTAGCTTGCTTAAGATTACACAGTGAGAGGGAGGTGTGATATTCGAGCTCTGGTTTTGCTACTTACTACATACATCTTCTCCTTTGTTATCACTGTTCTACGAAAGTAGCAATTTTATGCAGTTGGTTTCATGAGAAAATAAGATTTTGTTAGCTAAAGAAATTGATGAAGTTTGGGTATAACATTCCAGAAGTATTCATGTCAGTTTTTCATTATTTTTCCCTATTTTGGAGTTCTCAGTTGCAACTCAGTTTTATATTTTCTTACCTTAATTCATGTTGGAGTGGAGGCATATACCATACATTTAGCACAAAAGCATACTGTTTGTTATTTGTCGTGTTGGAATTGGGTGATGTTAGTGTGTATTTAATGATTCATGTTAAATGAACGAACAGTAAAGTAGTCCAAAGTCCAGCAATTATCTCCACAAAGCAGTACTACTGTTGGGATTCTGAGTTAGATTGAAAACTGCTTTGTCAGTAAAACGTCTTTCAATAGGAACCTTTTGCTGTGATTGTGTCCCCCCCTTTTCTTGTCTCCCTCCCAAATACTTGCAGTTATACACATACACAATATAGAAAGTAGTTCTGGATGAATGCCCTGGTTGTGAATCTTTTATGTGCAGAATGTTGCTCCTAAGGGCTGAAGGTAGTAAAATGACTGCTAGTGCTTGTTAGAGTACAGGGTGGCCATTGCTTTTTGTCCAAATGGGAGAATTAAGCCCTTTATTAATTGTAGTACTTGGGCAAAGCATAGTTTTAACTGTGATATGGAGGTTAAAGAATGCCATTATCCAGGCCAGGCTCATCCATCTTTAAACTTGTGAAGAAGCTGGGAAAGGCTCTTCTCTTAGGTTTTCCCATGACTCACTCTTTTCTTATGTCCAGGTTAAGGCTCTAATTTCATCTTTTTCCTGACTAATAAGAAGAGAAAATTCTTCTATTACATATTTATCACCTTTGTTTCAAAATAGTAAATCTTGCCAATGATGAAATATTTAAAACTATCAGTTTAGATAATGAAAAGTAAATCTTTCCACTGTTGGCTTCCCCAGTACTCCATTGTTAGTATTGACTTAGTACTTTCTTACCATTATCACCTTGGCCTCCTAAGGTGTCTTCCTTACCTAGTCAGATCCTTCCACCTGTGCTTCCGATTCTATATTACCTGTATCCAGGATCTGAGCTAGTATTTATCTCCTATCTCTTGTGCTTTTCAGTCTTTGTTCCCTGAAGCCTTCTCTTCACCCTATCACATGTTGAAGGCCTTTCCAGTTTTTAAACAGCCAAACCTGACACCTCCTCTTGTCTACCTGTCTCTCCTAGTTCTCTTCACTGTCAAAGCATTGAAAGATTAATGTCCTTCTTACTTGTAATTCCTTTTTCAGTTTTCCATACTTTTATAAACTGTCCTCTTTGAAAATCACTAATGAGGGTTTGTGGGGGAGTGGAAGTGAGTGAGGAGTGACTGCTAATGGTTAAAGGGTTTCTTTTGGGGTTAATGAAAATGTTTTGAAATTTGGTAGTAGTGGTGGTCGTACAACTCTACATATAGTGAAAACAACTGAATTGTATGCTTTAAATAGGTGAATTATATAAGTGAATTATATCCCAATAAAGCTGTTCTTAAAATAATCAGAAATAGGGGGTGGCCGGTTAGCTCAGTTAGTTACAGCGTGGTGCTGATAACACCAAGGTTGCTGGTTCAATCCCCGCATGGGCCACTGTGAGCTGCGCCCTCCTTAAAAAAGGAAGGAAGGAAGGACTTAAAAAAAAAATCAGAAATGAACTCTTAGATCGAGAGTATTTTTTTTAGTCCTCATCCTGTAGTTTCTTTACACCTACTGTGTTTCCCTGAAAATAAGACCTAGCCAGAAAATCATCTCTAATGTGTCTTTTGGAGCAAAAATTAATATATTACAGTAAAATAAGACCGGGTCTTATATTTATTTTTGCCCCAAAAGATGCATTAGAGCTGATTTTCCGGCTAGGTCTTATTTTCGGGGAAACAGGGTAGCTGTTATTTTCCTGTGACCTTTTGTTTCTTCCTTAAGTACTGGTGGCTCTCATGATTTCTTCTTGTCTCTTTCTCTTCCCTCTACACATTCTCCCAAGGCAATCTCAACTACTTTCAGGACTTTAGGTCTTCAGTTTTACATAGATAACACCTCAAGATTCACCTCTAGCCAAATTGCTCTGTGAAGCCCAAGGCCAGTATTTCTAATCAACAAGCAGACTTGAACTGTATTTCCCACAAGCACTTCAAAATAGTAATGTGTTTTTGTCTGACTGAAAAGGACCATGTGGCTCTGAAGAACTGTTCTGAGAATATGTGTGATTTTCTTCTTCTCGCAGCGAAAGAAATTAATGGTTTATTATTTGGCTTATTCTTCTCGCAGCGAAAGAAATTAATGGTTTATTATTTAAGATGATTTCTGGGCTGGGCGGTGGCTCAGGCGTTTGGAGCTCCATGCTCCTAACGCCGAAGGCTGCTGGTTTGATTCCCACAGGGGCCAGTGGGCTCTCAACCACAAGGTTGCTGGTTCAACTCCTTGACTCCCGCAAGGGATGGTGGGCTCTGCTCCCTGCAACTAAGATTGAACACGGGCATCTTGAGCTGAGCTGCCGCTGAGTTCCCGGATGGCTCAGTTGGTTGGAATGTGTCCTCTCAACCACAAGGTTGCTGGTTTGACTACCCCCAAGGGGAGTGTAGCAGAACTGATTTTTATGCTTTTTTCTGAGATTTAAATTTAAATTGTAAATGAATTTCTACACAGAAGAAGCCAAGAGCTTTTAAATTAATTCTTTTGGGCCTGCAAAATGGTATCCAAAAGTTGAACTGAATAGATTAGTTGCCTTCTTTTGAAGAATTTTAGAGTGGCTAAAGCGTGGTGATCATCACGGTGTTACTTTATGTTGGGACATTTTTGACATATGGTACAGTCATCGTTCCAAAACTAGTTATATTGTCTTTCCCAGCTTGGGTTAGGAAAACAGTACTGAAGTTTTCATTTTGAATTAGCATGGAGGAAGTTATTTCCTGCTAAATGTTTGTCATCTAATGAAGTTTTATTTCTAAAAATTAATGGAGCATGTCACTTACAGTAGCTCCAGAAAAATAGCTGAAGCACAGGGTTACTTTTGGCCACCTTTTAAGTCCTTTATTACCATGTGAGTATACGTGCATGATAATCTTTTGGAAAACTAAAATATGGTAATTTAGCTGCTAATACACCGCTCCCTACTCTGACTAGGGTTGAACTTGCTTTAGCATATACACACTGCTTTAGGTTGGTACTAGGGATACAGCAAGCAAATGAACTGATGTGAAAAAAAAAGCACATTCATTGTTAAGATATAATTCAAACTATTTTATACCATTGTCAGTAAATGAAAGGTAACATTAATTTGAAATTTTTGGATTAAGTGTGTTCTCCATTGAATAAACTGTACCTTAAACTCGCTTAAAAAAACAATCCAGATTCCCGTTTGAGAACAATGTCCTGTCATTACCAAATATGGTAGCCAGGAGAATATTTGAACAACAAATTGGCATTCTGCTTGTGAAAGAGGAATTACAGTCCAGTGTCTTTTATAATGTTTATCCATCTTGATGTTGTGAAAAATAGGTGGTGTGCTGTGGTGTTCATAACAGGCAATTACATTTGATTCATATCTCCCACCATACATCCTTTCTCTTGTGCGATCTGAAATCCCTTCTTCAGGAATGTCCATTAGCCCCTCATTCCATCCTGTTAAAACACATGTTCATAAAATTAATTTACATATTAAGCAAGATGATTTTAAATGTTGCCGGGAATAAAGACATGAACAAAGTAGGCTTCTGCACTTAAGTTTATTTTAGTCTATTGGGTAGATATGCAGGTTAGGGTTTGTGTTAATAAAGATATTAGTTATCATGGCAGAAAGCAATTTTAAACAGGCTCAAGCAAAGAGGTGGATTTATTGGCTTACATAAATGAAAAGACTGGCCTTGGACATGGGTTGGATCCAGATGCTTAATGTAATATCCAGAGTCTGTCTCATTTCATTTAACTTAGCTCTGAGAATGTATCTGGCTTGGATACATTCTCAGGCAGCATCTCAAGTGGTAGCAAAGATAGCTGCAGCAGTGCCAGGCTTAAATCCTATCAGCTTAGCAACCTCAGTGATAAGCTTCCTTTCTAAACAGTTTCAGAAGTCCTGGGGCTAACTCTGATTGGCCAGACTTGGATCCTCTGGAGTGGTTGGGGGAGGGGCGAGTGGGGGGGTCGGGATGGTCTAGCCCTGTTTGAACTAGGTGGGATAAAAGGGACATCAGTAGTTTCTGAAAAGAAGTTATAGATACTAGTACCAGAAGAAAGCATGCCGAGCATGCAAAAGCAACCATAAATCTACAAAATAAACATACAATTTTTAGTTGAGCTAAAAAAGATGAATTCTGATAGGAACTGCTTTAAGGAAAGCTTCAGACACGAGGCTGCATTTGAATTGGGCCCTGAAGGACAAGTAGATGTTTTTTCCCAAGGCAGCATGAGTAAAGAAAGGACTTTCTAGGTCACTCATTTGAGAAGTTTGGCAGTGAAAGGATAAAATAAAAATGGAAGCTACTAGAGTCTAAAGGAGAATGTTGAGAAAATTTCCACCTCAGTATGGAGAAATTTTTATGGCAGAGGAGCAGAAAAGCAAGTAAAGGAGGAATTAATGCAAAGGAGGGAATCATTCATTCATTATAAAGAAGTAGGGGAATTCAGTGGGATTAAGAATGTAAGTAGAGGGGACAGCCTTAGAGAAAGGGAACGTCCATTCCCTAAGGACAAGTGAAAGAAGGTGATTGCAGTGGCTCTGGCGGTTAAAACAGAAATTTACTGTTAAATAGATAAGTAGCTTCAGTTTTGTGTTGAAAGTACAGAGAAAAGGTTTACCAATTATCTCCTGCTATGTAACAAACCATTCCAAAGGATTCTGTGGGTTAGCAATTTGGCTTAAACTCAGGTTGGGTGATTTCTTCTGCTGGTCTTGGCTGCTGTCACTCCTGTGGCTGTGGTCATATGGACCGTGGATGGGTGACCGTAAGACAGTGGCTTCAGGCACATGTTTGGTGGTTGGTGCTGGCTGCTGCCTAGGCCTCTCTCTGGCACGCTCGCATTCTCGGTGAGCATTCACCTGGCAGTAGCTGGATTCAAAACAAAAGAAGAGTCAGGCCTTTTATGACCTGGGCTTAGAACTCCCACAATCACTTCTTTCATATTTCCTTGGTCAAAGCAAGTCACAGAGCCAACTCAGATGAAGAAAAGAAATAGACGCCACCTCTTTATGGGGGAAGCAGCAACGTCACGCTGCAAAGAGGAGTTTCTACCGGAATGGGAGGAATTTGTGCCTGTGCTCCACTCCCCCCAGCACTTGATTGGGAAAAATTTCAGTCATGCAGCCAAGTTGAAAGAATTTCAAAGTGAAAGAACACTCGTGTGCCTACCACGTAGATTCTACTGTTAGTTAACATTTTACTATACTTGCCTTATGTATTTATCCATCTATCATCCGTTTCCATCAATTCATCTTATTTTTTTGATGCATTTCAAAGTAAATTGTAGACAGCAGTGCTTTCCTTTAAGTACTTTGTGTATTTTTAGCAAGAATGAATATTTGTGTACAGTTTTTTATTTTGATAAAACATTTACACACAATGAATACAAATTTTAAATGTACGTTGTGTAGTATTGCAGTCTATCACTGAAGGGAAAATTTTGGAATAGCTTTTCTGTGAATTGCCTCAAATTTAACCATGGCTGTATAAAAGAATTGCAAAGGACGTCTCCTTGAATACCTTTTTCTTCATATCCTCATCACTAATTATTTTTCCATTTAGTATCACCTCAACACTTGGGATTTTCATTTGTGCTATATTAATTTGAATCTGCTTTGGGTGTTTCCCTATAGCTTTTCATTAACTATTTTTTGCACATATACTGTTGATGAGCACTATGCTATTATAGAAAAAGATATAAACAGGAACACTCTTGCTGTTTAAGTAATGAAACTTGGTGTATCTCAAACCAGACTAGATCAATCAGAGGTGCCGTTTATTGAGTGCTTAAACTCACGGCCAATGATAAGCACTTTTAGTTGCATTGTTTCATTTAATCCTTATAATTTGAGAGATAGATACTTTTTCATTTTAGAAGTTAGGAAACTAAGGCATGTGGAAAAGTTTTCACTTGCCCAAAGACTTACGCTTCATAAATCAAGGTGATGTGACTCCAGAACCCACATTTAACCCCTGTATCATATTGATTAGATGCAGGAAATGTGCCATCTGTCACTCAGTGAAAAACTAACCTTTTAATTGGTCACATTGCTTCACAGGGTAATATTGATCTAAATTAAGTGTTTGTCTTAAATAGAGAAGTATAAATTTTGAAAAACTGATCTATGAGAAAATTGAATAAACTGTCTTCTAGTCCATGAATAAATATTTTAACAATTTGAAAAGGAGAAATTTTAGAGTTATAACTTGATTTAACTGAAGATAATCAGAAGTGTGATCAAAACTATGTGACAAATTCAGTTTTTCATATGGTATTTTGATAGAATAAATACTTCCTTGATTTTATTGACTAGGTATTGAGTACTTTTATTGCTAGTTGGCTTTTGAGCAGTTTAACAAATAGCAAAAGATTGAAACCCTTTTTGCCTTGCTATTTGCATAACAGTAAATCCTGTCTGAAGTCTTAGAAATAAATGAGTAGCATGTAAGCTATTTCATGCCAAGAATTCTGCCAGAAGTACCACTGGAAAATGGTAGCCATTGTGACAGCTGAAGTAAAAGCTTGTTTAATTCAGCAGCTAACTTTCCTATTAAGCCAGGGAATTGGATAAAGTCATGTATGTCTACACATCTTCCTTAATCCAACAGTGAATAGATAAGATATTTTAAAAGTGTCCCTTCACCCAGATTTCCCCCAACTGTTCATTTTATTTTATTTTATTTGGTAGTGGCTTTAAATCCTAACTGAATTATATGGGGTAGGTTAAAAACAAAATATAACTGTTTAAAACATCTAATTGAGTTTATGTTTATTTTTGTGTATAGGTCTTGCTACTTTGGGAACTACAAGGAACAGATTAGGGGAAGGTTGGTCTTTTTAGTGGACATGGCTCAGATATCCAGCAACAGTGGATTTAAGCAGTGTTCATCTTCACATCTGGAACCAACGAGAAAAGATGTAGACAAGGAAGAAGCATTACAGATGGAAGCAGAGGCTTTAGCAAAATTGCAAAAAGACAGACAAGTGACTGATAATCAAAGAGGCTTTGAGTGGTCAAGCAGCACCAGACAAAAAGCACAAGTTTATAACAAACAGGATTCTGATCTCATGGTGTTTCCTGAATCAGATACCCAAAAAAGAGCAGTCGATATTGATGTAGAAAAGCTCACCCCAGCGGAACTGGAGAAACTATTGCTGGATGACAGTTTTGAGACAAGGAAAACGCCTGTATTGCCAGTCACGCCTGTCCTGAGCCCTTCGTTTTCAGCACAGCTCTATCTTAGACCCACTATTCA